>NW_026562421.1:3152500-3492500 GCF_027474105.1 Poeciliopsis prolifica | reverse complement strand
AGAGATGAAAATGTGGATCTGTTGGAATGCTACTACTCAAGTAACCCTAGGGAGAGAGGTTACATGCAAAGTAACCTCTCCTCGTAGACCGCACAGTTGCCCGAGACTGCAAAACCCGACACACCAACCTGTGCATGGCTTGGATGATTACAAGAAAGCCTATGACTCAATGCCGCATACTTGGATCATTGAATGCCTAGAGATGTATAACATCAACAGGATTCTGAGAGCCTTCATTGCAAACTCGATGAAGCTGTGGAAAACCACACTTGAAGCCAACTGCAAACCACTTGCACAAGTGTCCATCAAATGTGGCATATACCAAGGAGATGCTCTGTACCCGCTACTGTTCTGCATAGGCCTGAACCCCTCAGCCAAATTATCAACAAGACTGGCTACGGATACCGACTCAAAAATGGGGCCAACATCAGTCACCTCATCTACATGGATGACATCAAGCTGTATGCCAAGAGTGAGCGAGACATCGACTCACTGATCCACACCACCAGGATCTACAGCACGGACATTGGGATGTCATTCGGACTGGAGAAGTGTGGTCGGCTGATCACAAAGAGGGGGAAGGTGCAGGGCAGAACGACAATGGCGTAAAACTCAACTTCACGTTCATCACGACATCTACAAAGAAAAACTACGTACTATCACTTAACACTAAAACATGGAAGGGAGGCTTTCTTTGCAGATGTCATAAACAAAAACATCAATAATGCTCGAACTTTATTTGCAACAGTTGACAGGCTCACAAACCCTCCTGTGACGTTACCACCTGAATTCCAATCTAATGTTGCCTGTAATAAGTTTTCTGATTTCTTTTCAGAGAAAATCCAAAAAATCAGAGGATTAATCTGCACATCAACTTCAAAGCCAGAACCATTGCTGTACCAAAACAAAACAAATACAGAAAAAATGACCCATTTTCAACTACTTAATTATAAAACTCTAGAAGAAATTATAAGTCAATTAAGTTCAAGCTCCTGCTGTCTGGATGTCCTACCCACACATTTCTTTAAGAAAGTCCTGCCTGTCATTGCTACTGATCTGATCCAAATCGTAAACTCATCGCTTACATCAGGTGTTTTCCCCAGGCTTTGAAAACAGCAGTCATCAAACCACTGTTAAAAAAGAACAACCTGGACAAATCACTATTGCAGAATTACAGGCCGACCTCTGACCTCCCATTCATCAGCAAAGTTATTGAAAAAAACTGTGTGTAAACAATTAAATAGTTTCCTCATGATGACCAACTGCTTTGACACTTTCCAGTCTGGTTTTCGTGCTCACCACAGCACGGAGACTGCCCTCGTAAAAGTACTCAATGATATCCATATAAATACGGACTGTGGGAGAACCACAGTGCTGGTTCTGTTGGACCTCAGTGCAGCTTTTGACACTGTCGACCATGACATATTACTGAATCGACTTGAAAGTTGGGTTGGACTCTCTGGTTCGGTGCTCGACTGGTTTGAATCTTACTTAAAGAACAGGGATTTCTTTGTTTCAATTGGAAACTTCTCATCAAAGAGGTCAAAGGTCACATGTGGGTACCCCAAGGTTCAATCCTAGGACCCTCTTATTTAATATTTATATTCTCCCACTAGCTCAGGTCATAACAGGAAATAATATTAGCTACCACAACTATGCGAATGACACACAGCTCTACATTACGATGTCACCAGGTGACTCTGAACCCATCCAATCACTGAATAAATGTTTAGAACAAATAAATGTGTGGATGTGCCAAAACTTTCTCCAACTGAACAAAATAAAACTGAAGTCATTATTTTTGGACCTAAAGAGGAACGATCTAGAGTCAATGCACAGCTTCAGTTATTACAACTAAAAACTAGCGATCAGGCCCGAAACCTGGGAGTAGTGATGGACTCGGACTTGAACCTCCAGAGCCACTTAAAGACAGTAACAAAATCGGCATTCTATCACCTGAAGAACATCTCCAGGATTAGAGGACTAATGTCTCAGCCAGATCTAGAGAAACTAATCCATGCGTTTGTCTTTAGTCGCATTGATTATTGCAACAGCATCTTCACAGGCCTGTCCAACAAATCAATCAAACAGCTGCAACTGATCCAGAATGCTGCTGCTCACGTTCTCACTAGAACAAGGAAAATAGAGCACATAACACCAGTTTTAAAGTCCCTCCACTGGCTCCCTGTAGCTCAAAGAATAGATTTTAAAATACTGTTGTTAGTTTACAAATCACTGAATGGTTTAGCACCACAATACATCAAAGATCTGCTGTTGTTGTATCAACCTTCCAGACCTTTCAGGTCTTCTGGTTCTGGTCTGCTCTGCATCCCCAGAACCAGAACCAAGAGAGGAGAAGCAGCTTTCAGCATCTATGGACCAAAAATTTGGAACAAACTTCCAGAAACTGTAAAACAGCGGAAACCCTGATTTCCTTCAAATCTCAAGTAAAAACGCACCTGTTTAGAGTTGCATTTGAAATGTAATATCAGCTAAATTCTAGGTTGGAGTCCTTGTCAAATAATATCTTGACTAAAGTACCATAAATTCTAGGTTGGAGTCCTTGTCAAATAGTATTTTGACTAAAGTACCATAAATTCTAGGTTGGAGTCCTTGTCAAATAATATCTTGACTAAAGTACCATAAATTCTAGGTTGGAGTCCTTGTCAAACAGTATTTTGACTAAAGTACCATAAATTCTAGGTTGGAGTCCTTGTCAAATAATAGCTTGACTAAAGTACCATAAATTCTAGGTTGGAGTCCTTGTCAAATAGTATTTTGACTAAAGTACCATAAATTCTAGGTTGGAGTCCTTGTCAAATAATATCTTGACTAAAGTACCATAAATTCTAGGTTGGAGTCCTTGTCAAATAGTATTTTGACTAAAGTACCATAAATTCTAGGTTGGAGTCCTTGTCAAATAATATCTTGACTAAAGTACCATAAATTCTAGGTTGGAGTCCTTGTCAAATAATATCTTGACTAAAGTACCATAAATTCTAGGTTGGAGTCCTTGTCAAATAGTATTTTGACTAAAGTACCATAAATTCTAGGTTGGAGTCCTTGTCAAATAATATCTTGACTAAAGTACCATAAATTCTAGGTTGGAGTCCTTGTCAAATAATATCTTGACTAAAGTACCATAAATCTTAGGTTGGAGTCCTTGTCAAATAGTATTTCGACTAAAGTACCATAAATTCTAGGTTGGAGTCCTTGTCAAAGAATATCTTGACTAAAGTACCATAAATTCTAGGTTGGAGTCCTTGTCAAATAGTATTTTGACTAAAGTACCATAAATTCTAGGTTGGAGTCCTTGTCAAATAATATCTTGACTAAAGTACCATAAATCTTAGGTTGGAGTCCTTGTCAAATAGTATTTTGACTAAAGTACCATAAATCTTAGGTTGGAGTCCTTGTCAAATAGTATTTTGACTAAAGTACCATAAATTCTAGGTTGGAGTCCTTGTCAAATAATATCTTGACTAAAGTACCAAAGGTTTAAAGGCCCAGTTGATGCCTATATGTATGAATTTGATTTTGTGGATATGTATGTAATTTTTTTTTTTTTTTTCCTGTTGGGCAACGGGGCCCGGCGAATACCCATGGTTAAACGGACGGCGGAGTCCGGCGGTAACAGGCGCTTAAATTCCGTGTCAAAGGGAAAGGGGAAGAAAGGGAAAGCAGAGGGAAAGGGGAGGCAAAGGAAGGGGAGGAGGAGAAAAAAAAAAACAAAAAAACGGTATTTTATTCTATGTTGCATGCCTTTGTGTTTTGTGTTTATGATGTAAAGCACTTTGAAATGCCTTGTAGCTGAAATGTGCTATACAAATAAAATTTGATTGATTGATTGATTGATATATATATGTATATATATAAATATAAATAAATAAACATATCTATCTATCTATCTATCTATCTATCTATCTATCTATCTATCTATCTATCTATCTATCTATCTATCTATCTATCTATATCTATCTATCTATCTATCTATCTATCTATCTATCTATCTATCTATCTATCTATATAATATCTATAATATATATATATATAGCAACCTCCCTGAGCAAGCCCCAGTAACCATCACTGTGTCCAAGAAAGAGTCTCAGGTATGAAAAACTGGACAGCACCAGGGCCTGACATGATCCATGCCTACTGGCTAAAGAAACTCACTGCTCTCCATGAGCGACTGGCAGGCCAAATGAACCAGCTGCTATAAAGTGGGACTCACCCAGAATGGTTAACTGAAGGGCGGACAATCCTGATCCAGAAGGATCCATCAAAGGGTCCAGTCCCAACCATCTACCGACCAATAACCTGCCTCTCCACAACCTGGAAGCTCATGTCAGGCATCATAGCGGCTAAGATAAGCAAACACATGGATAAACACATGAGCATGGCACAGAAAGGTATCGGTGTAAATAGCAGAGGAGCCAAACACCAACTCCTCGTAGACCGCACAGTTACCTGAGACTGCAAAACCCGACACACCAACCTGTGCATGGCTTGGATTGATTACAAGAAAGCCTATGACTCAATGCCACATACTTGGATCATTGAATGCTTTGAGATGTATCACATCAACAGGATTCTGAGAGCCTTCATTGCAAACTCGATGAGGCTGTGCAAAACCACCATTGAAATCAACTGCAAACCAGTTGCACAAGTGTCCATCAGATGTGGCATATACCAAGGAGATGCTCTGTCCCCGCTACTGTTCTGCATAGACCTGAACACCCTCAGCCAAATTATCAGTCACCTACTCTACATGGATGACATCAAGCTGTACGCCAAGAGTGAGCGAGACATCGACTCACTGATCCACACCACCAGGATCTACAGCACGGACATTGGGATGTCATTCCAACGAATAAGGCAAGTCCTGAGACTTGCCTTATTCGGAACAGGCCCTAAACACCAGAGCAATAGAGGCCCAGATCTACCACACCAGACAAGACCCAAGGTGTAGGTTGTGCAAGGAGGCCCTGAGACAGTCCAGCACATCACAGCAGGGTGCAAGATACTGGCAGGGAAAGCGTACATGGAACGACATAGTGTGCAGAATATGGACTGGAAACACTGCTGCTAAGTGGGACTTCCAGATCCAGCCAGATCTATAAGACCCAATACTCATTAGGTGGGTTTTGGGTCTTATAGCCAAGATGCTTGTTATGGTGTTGGTTCAGCATATCCATTCTCTGAGTGGGGACTTGTAGTTAAGTTCCCATAGTTCTCCTTTTTGCCGTAGCATTTGTGTTGTACCTCATCAATCTCAAGTTGTGACAGCAATTGTCGTTTGCGGATGTTGGAACACTTAATGTTGACTGGGGATGTCGAAGTAACCATTCCTTCCCCAGTTTTTGCATGTAACCTCTCTGATTAGGGTTACTTGAGTTGTGGCATTCCAACAGATCCAAGTTTTCACCTCATGCCCATTTCAGTCCATTTGTCATCAAGGTGCTCTGGTTCCCCAGCACTACCACGTTTGACAGTAGCTTGAAGGGTCTTGCCTCAGAACCCAGACTATATATACAGCATACTATGTATATCAGCAATTTCCTCTTGGGCATCAATAAATTATATTCTTTTCTAACCTTCTTCTTTCCAAAATAAGTCATCCCCTCATCAAGTGTAGTTTACTTAATTTTTGCACAATTCAATAACTTCTTTTTATAATTGTTACAAATTATAGCAGAGTTTTTTCTTACTAAGTAAAAACAAAACACAAAACAAATGTGTATTTGGGAAGTGAACATTAACATTTGAACTTGTTTCAGAATCATAGTCAACTTAGCCAAATGGTATCATTTCAATATTTTTGTGTTATTTTACTGCGATTAACGACGTGTCAGTTTCATGCACATCCCTTCAAACAAAACTTCATGTGTCATGTTTTGATACGAAGTTGGACCCAAAAGCAGCCGAGCGACATGAATTTTATTTGTTTAGTTAAAAGTGCCACAAAAACCCAAAACCGAAACTGGTTATGAAATCCAACCTTTAAGTTCATCCACTCGACATGCTTAGGCAAAGTTTTGCCCTGGATAAACTTTCATTTTTTAAAATTTTGCCTCCCATCTTTTATAAAACACATAGCTGGTTTAACTGGTATGTTCAACATGCAGGTGATTCATTTCTTTTTGTTTCCATTGCTTTCTTTACCTTGAATATAATGTTTTTTGATTGTTTGAATTTCCATAGAAAATATAATTTCATACTATTGTCTAACTCACCTGACAATAAGCCATAAACGTTACGACTTACATGTATCCTTCATCTTCCGTATAGCTGTGGAGAAATATTTTTAATATGTTAAAATGTATTTTAGTGTATTTATTTTTCCACTGAAAACAGGGGGAAAATGTATGGTTAAAAGTGAAATAGTCTGCCAATTAATATTATTTTTAAATAATCTTGCTGAACAGTCATTTGTAAGTTAATTTGTCTTATTTTTAGTGTTCTAAGATATTTGAACTAGAAATTAGAGACAAATTCTTGTTACAACTTGTGATTTTTGCAGTGAAAAAGGGTTTTCAACGTTTGGATTCACAAGCAGCACTTGTTGGAGTGAAGTCCACATTTCCACAGGTCATCATCAATATCTTCAAAGCAAAAGCAGCACGAACAGAAATCTGTGCTGCTCAAATATAATTGATTTGATTGACACCAAATTTGTTACAGGGCTTGACCTCTGATGACCTCTGGAAATGTTACTAATATCTTCATCAGGTGATCATTTTTACTGCAAAAACCAGCACAAATTGACCTTTAAACTTTCATTAATATCTTTGAAAAAAATCAATACAAACAATATTTTTTGCTCCACAAACAAAGTCGAGTTGATTGACACCAATTTTGTCTGATTTTAGAAGGCAACCGATTTTTTTTTTTAGGTAAAATGGGAATGTTCAAAACACAACACTGTCAGGGTCTCCAAACTTTCAAAACGTCAAGGTAGTAATAAACGGATGTGGTGCCACCCACTGAATGATCCTGACTCACAAAACCACCAAACCAAACCCTGGTGTGGAAACCAGGAAGACTGGAAATGATGGGAATCTATGAGGTTAAGCCAAAATTCATTAAGCTCGTAGCCTGAGAATAACTGTGAGTTACCAGATCAATAATAGCATCATGATCACCATCAGTTCCAAAAATAATTCAGCCCTCAAAACATTTGTGGCAATAGCTTGATGTGACTTTTAATCAATCATGTTAATACGAATCAGAATGTTTCAACCTTTAGGCCACAAACAGCTGAGGCGGTTCTGGAGGAGAAGTGCAGGAGTCCTGTCAGGAAAACGGTAAATTAAATAACGAAAGGTCTTAGTAAGAGGGTTTCAAGCTAAACATTACGGATGGCGTCGAAGCCTCAGAACCTGAAACGCTTCTACTTACATAACAGGAAGACTGATTTCCAAATTCTACTATGTGAAATACAGATTTAGTTGTTTCATATTAACTAATATTTTTTCCTATTTAAAATCTATATGATCCTGCGAGTTCAGGTTATATAACAACGCAATAATTTGCTATTAAAAAAATCACACAAATGCTACAAAGCTTTAGATTGTCAGCAGCTGATTCTCAACCATCCAAAAGCTTCTCCAGCTGAACAGAAACAAAACTGGAGTTTTCATCTTTGGGCCAAAAGAGGAGCCGTCTGGAGTCGGCGCACAGCTTCAGTTATTCCAGCTGGATTCTAGAAATCAGGCCTGAAATGTGGACATGAGCTTTCAGAGACACATAAGGACAGTTACAAAGTCGGCCTTCTATCACCTGAAGAACATTTCCAGGACTAGAGGCCTGCAGAAAATCAACTATTGATCACAGAAACAGGACGTCCTGTATAGAATAGACTTTGAAATAGTATTATAAAAAGCAGCTTTCAGCTTCTATGCACCACAAATCTGGAAGAAAAACTGCAAAACAGCCAAAATAAGACTAAATCTAGACGAAAGCTTTCAACACCACTCTATTTAGCAATAAGTGGCGTATTGACCAATATACTTGATGATGATTTTGATAATGGCATATGACAAATTGTAATGTCTACCATTTGTTCTATAATAGTGACAGTTTGGGATTTCTTTAAAAAGTTTTAAGAGATGCAATCATGTAGTGATGGTGACAGAAAGAGAAAACACTCCCAGCTTCATCTGCTGCCGCTGCTTCACTAAATAATCGATTTATTTAAGGAGTTTCACAGAAATTCAGAAACTGATATTAAATTTCCCTTTGGGATGATGATAAAAATCAAATGTGTAAACTTTAATAAATAGGATAAAAACAATAAATAGAATAAATAAATAAATAGGAAAACACAAAAACTTTTTGTGTTACTTCTGACATTCCTGTTTGAATCGCTATGATCTTCATATTTCTGTCTCATAGTTGGAATATTTCCTGTGCGTGTTTCCAGTCTTGCGTTGTTTTGACCCAGAGAAACCAGCTGTAGAGGTTGTCTCAGTTTTCACTGCATCTCTCCACAGTTCCATCTCCAGCTGCGTATTTTTCCATTTTCTGCAAGGATGTAACGGATCTCATCCTTCAGGTCTCGGCAGGATCAGGAATAAACCTGAATTTGTTCTTTTCCTCCAGCCGCCGGTTGGACTGTGACGGTTGGAATAATGCTGCGCTGCTTTTTAAGGCGTGATATTTTTACAAACAGCTCACCCTGCCTGGCATGATGCTCCTATGGGATGCAGCAGACTTTGCATCTCCTAATCTGCTGCGGTTGAGCAAACACTACAAAGGAGGCAGTGTGTGTTTTCACGTGTGTGTTTGCATAGCATTATTTATGAATATGAAACTGCAGACAGACCTGTGTGCATTAGGAGAACGTTTCCACTAATCCTACTGTCACAGTAGGATTAGTGGAACCTCCGGTTAAATTTGAGTTTGTATCAAATTACATTTATTCAATATTAAATATGTACTTTTTCAAGGTACTCATCTATACCTGCACAATGTGACAGAAACTCAAAAACTAAACCCCAAATCAACTTTATTTTGCAGATTAATTGACTAAATTTGGTTGTATTATATTTTTGTTGAAATTTTTGTGTACAAATGGTATTTCTGCAATATTTTGTCAAAAGCCATCTGTCCGAGTTGTATGGTGGCCAAATATCAGTCAGCTGATATTTGGAGGATTTGTTCCCATAACAAGCTAAAGTGAGGCAGAACCGTAATAAAGTGAATAAAGTGAATAAAGTGAATAAAGTGCTCCGGTTGGTTGAGTCTGACTCAGCTTTGACTGAAAGTTCATCTGGAATAAGATTGCATGCATCGATTTACGTGCCATTGCTCATGTTAACTAGTCATGTTGACTCTATTTTGTTTTAGCGGATTTTGTGACTATAAATAAAATTAAATAACAAACCATCAGATTATCTCAACAAAAATCTTGATTGCTTGATCTTCTTCAGCCCAAGCAGCTGCGTCTCAGGTTTATGTTCCCGAGACGTCAGATTCAGTCGTCCCCTGAAACGACTGAATCTGGATCGTGCTGTCTGATGTGATGAATCATTGTTTTCTTTGTAGTGTTGAGGCGCTTACCAAGGTCAAATACACACATATGCTTCTACACACATTACACTCTCATACTTTCACACAAAGGCCTATGTATTTGTAACAAATACAGAAACTGAATCATCTCCTCACTCCCATCTCCAAGGAAATGGAGTTTTAGGTGACGTAGGACATCGGATGACAACTGGGCGTGTTTTTAGATCATAAGCAACGAATCTTCCCGTTTTTAATCATATTCTGTATAGACTCGAGGGCCCCTTGGTTTCACTTCTAGTCTGTGATGGTAAGCGTCTCCTTTTTAGCGCTAAAAAAGAATAAAAAACGTAATATCTGATTGCTTTGTGTTGGCTCATTTGCTGCTCGTGTGCTTGCACGTTTTTGGTCTATCGGGTTTAGAATACATGATGTTTTTCACAACTATAGCAATCCAGTAGAGTTGCCTGGGTTTGGCGGGTGGCAGTAATATTTGTATAAAACTTGCAACAGAATCACATGCAAATTGAGCAAAATGTATGTTTAAATGTATTAAAACTCGTTTAACACTAGTTTTGGTGCGTGTTATTTGTACGTAATGTTTAACTTTTTTATGTTGCTACCTTTCATTGGCAGTGATAGGCAGCAGCTTAAGCTCAGTGACGACGACCTGGTTAAGGCATCACTGGGGAGATCCTTGGTTTGGTGTTTGTCTTGAGCATCCAGGAGCTCCGGTACCTTAACATGCCTCCCTACCTTGGTTCTTCACCTTCCCTGTTGCTGCGGTGGGCTGGTTGTGTGTGTCCTGGTTGGTGCTAGGTGGTTGCTTGGCCTGAACAGTGGGAGATGGTGGTGCGACTGAGTTTGGTGTCCTTCGTTTCACCATATACCTGTTTGGCTCAAACAACAACCTATCTCATTGCGAGGGGAGAAAAATGTCAAGCTGGGCTTCTGTGGCACATTTAAAGGAACATTATGATGTAAAATCAACTTTTTGAGCTTTTTATTATGCTCAGATGTTATTCCCTTCTGAAACGTACATGGAGTGTAATCTCCATGGCATTCAGCTCTACTTAATGCTTGGGTGGACCTAGCCCCGCCTTGGAGGCTGCAGCTCCTCCTCAGAGCTTCCACCTCCCACAGCAGCCTCCCACACTCAGCTCCTTCAGACTAGCCAGCAGCAAATAGCAAACACCTGGCAGAACTACACATCTGAGCTCATTATTGGAAATTAATAGAGAAGCCATGTGATAACTTTCTGAAGGTGGAGTTTCTTAAAGAGACAGAGGCCCCATTTCAAAGCATTCAATTAAAAAGTCACATTTATTTTAAGTCATGTAACAGTTACTTGATTCTGTTATGAAATGGCACTATGTGGCTGGAAAACAAATAATACGAGAAGTTTAGTTAATTTCTTATTTGTATATAAACTGAGGAGTTTAACCTGTTGAGGTATATAATATTAGTTAATTAGTCGGGTCAGATTGGGCTCAGATGCAAAGCATACAGACATTGTGGGACTGGATTTTTCAGGCCAGATATTTTATGCATGTTTGTTTTTTTAAATAAGTGAGGACTTCAGCTGCAGGTGGTTCAAACAGTCCAGTTCAAACCACAACAGTCCTGTTTTTAAGCAACTTAAGAAGAATAGAAATGTACACATTAAATCTTTTTGTCTTAAAGATTCTTTTGTTTTTAGACAAAACATGCTTCAATTTTGTACTTGTCTTCATCAGAAGTGTCACAGGTGTGGTACGTATTTCTTTATTATTAAAAAACAGTATGAGGAACATATTCCCTTTATTTTAATTTTCATTATTACTGCTGTTTAATTTAAACTGTAGAGAAAAGATCTAAGATTTCAGCTCACCAATATGTTGATTTAATAGTTTTGTTTTTGTAATGAAAACATTTTTTAATTGTGACGTACATCTTTCCTACTTGCTGCTACGTTTTAGATTTGTGCCTCAAACTCCAAAATATTTCACTTTTTTTGCGATATAAAAATACTTTGAGTTGTAATTTAATTGAAAGAGACGGCAGGTTCCACCGAAACCTGAAACTCTGGTGTGAACCTATGCACGTTCAAGATGAGTTTGGTTTGTCCATCGTTGATGAACTGCATGGGAAAGTAACGTTTCAGTGGCATCAGATGAGATTAACTGCATCAATGCAAATAAAACACAAAACATGGAGGACAGCGTCAAGTTGTAGCAGTTTTAATTCCCCATTTGATAAAGCACAAGAAAAGCCTTTCACAATACAAGGAGGAGCAGAGACAACATAGTAGTTACAGAAGTGGCAGATGGTGTATTTTTCTCCTTCCTGTCACAGAAGGGAACAAAAAGACAATAATAATAATAATAATAATAATGGGAAATAAAATCAGGAATAAAAACTTGGTTCAACTTGCTTTCACTATTGTGATAAAAACTACAAAAACCTAATAATATTTAAATCTTTTTGAGGACATACAGATTTATGATACGGAAACGCTACGTCTGAACATCACCCGCCCGTCCCTCTACGTTACTCCTGAAGCCGCGGGCAGCATGATCACAGATGAACAAATGTCAATATTTGTACAGAGACATGAGTCACCAGAACTTTCTTAGGAGAGCAGAAACTCCAAGATCCTCATGAGGACTTTGGCTAGAATAAAACGCTTCACTTCACCCATCAGTGAAGAGTTTAAGTTATCTTGCAGTTATCTGGTTTTGCTCGGAATGCACAAAAGTTGATTAGTGCCTTCGGTTCAGATTTGGTTCAGAGCCAGGAGAGCACGGTTTATTAGAACAGAGCCAATCAAAGTAACTCTTGCTTTTATTAGACCCACATTTTATGTTAAACAAAACTGGCACTGGTTTCAAGTTGGGACTTGATCCGTTTCCCCCTGTCTAAACATGACAAAAATTTCTGCTTTTATTTCTGTACTTTGAAGTTGTGTGTGGGAACCATCATGCAGGGATGTTATGTTTTCATCCCCGCATAATCTCTGATTACAGCAAATGGTTGAAAACGTAAAATATAGGAAGGATATCATATCATATTTCTCAAGAGTCGTCATCAGTTAGTAACTCAATATGCACTTCAAGCCGAACACGTTCTCCAGATGCTTGTGTTCACCACTCAGCTTCATCGTTCCACTGAGATTTAATCCTTAAATCCTTTGTGTTCATAAATTACACTGAATAGATCTGGATTTCTGTAATTCTGAGAGGTATTTTTTACAGAGTGGGTTTGGTACATTTTCTGGTTTACATCAACTCAACAGACGTAAATAAAAGATGGCGGACGGCGAATACAGAACCTGAATTAGACCAGGTGCATCTTTCTAATTTTTAACAACAATTTTCCGCCTTTATCTACGTTTTAAATCAACAGTTTTGTACAATTCTTGGTTCCACAATGTGACAAGAAGCCATGTGTTCGTATGTGGCTTAACTTCTTCTCTGGTTGTAGAAATCCTTCAGACAGAATTTGATTTGTTCTAAGGGATGTCGGTTTCTGCTTTTCTCATTTAAACGCAGTCACTTATTTTATTTTAGTTCAACTTACTGCTTTAATGTTTTTGTTCATTGAGTTTTTAGTTTTATATGAAATCTCTTAAAAAAGTAGCAATTTTTGTTGTTCTGCTAAGCCCTCAGATTAAATAATTTATTTCAAAAGTCAAATCCTCTGAAGGTTTTGTTTTTAAACAAACTGAGATTTTGGAGGGAGCAACAATAAAATCACTAATACTGTAACATTACATTGAGGTGGAAAAACCACAGAACACATGGGTTTGTGAATGATAATTCAGGAACATTTAAGTTACATATGTAGATGGTCAAACAGCACTCCCCCTGGCAGAACAGACTAAATGTGTCAGATTAACTGGGACAGCAAAGATTACAGCTAATTAATATTTACAGCTGAGTCTGAACATTTTTCTTCAAAACAAACAAAAAAGCAAAAGGGGGAGATGTTGTGACTCGTTTTTCTGCCATTAGTGGGCGTCCACACCACAAACAATAAGAATAAAAGAAAGAAAATCTGCAATCTGGTACAATCAAAGTACAGGGCGATAACGTTCAAGTGGTCCCTACTGAGCCACATGAACCAGAAAAAGGGTTTTATTAAAACAGCTATAAAGTCTAAACTGTAATATAACCCTACGATGGGCCTAAAATAGTTTCACATCAAAAAGAAAAGTGAGAGCAGGACGTCAATTGTAAGACAATGTTGACCAATCTGTGGAAAACAATGTAAATACAGAAAAAGGCCTATTTTGATAGAGATTTGACTTTAATCTGCAGTTTTAAGCGTTTCTTTGACTCACAGAAACTCCAGAGTTGCAGGTCGTCTGACCTCAGTTTTATGTCTATTATTGATTTCAGATGATGCAAACATTTTCCCTGCGTCATCAGTAAGATCACATCAAGCAGTGTAAGAAAACAGAGAATTCACAAGCTACCTGGCTTTATGTAATCCTAATATTATGATTATCAAGTTTGCAGATGATATTGTGATTTTTGGGGGGGAGTCCAGAAAAGGAATGAAAGTCTTTGATTGATGTGTTAAGCAGATGGGGGTCACCAGATCCTCCCGACCCCACTGGGTCAAGGGTGTTGGAAATCGGATGGATGGACGATTATGACGTTTACCGATGATATTGTGATTTTTTTTTTGGGAGAGTCCAGCAAGCAGGTGAAAGAAGACTGAAAGTCAGCAACAACAGGACAAATCTTGATGAGTTTAAACAGACTGCCGAAATATTCGCAGCTGGTGAATGGTGAGTGCAGGTGGGGAAGTGCAGGGAAAAGCATTTCAGAGGTGATGTAAGAGACAGATGCAAGAGAAAAAGAAAAAGTTCACATCTGCTATGATGAGAGATTTGGAGGACGTGGCAAAAGGAGACACGAAGAGGGATGGTGTGAGGATAATAGTGACATGGTGAAAAGAAAAGTAGAGCATTTATTACAGAAATGGCTGCCAGTTATTCAATTTGAATAGCTTTTTAAAGTGCTTTGAAATAATCTGTTATCAGAGTTTTTTACTGAACTAAATCCATATTTATAGATCTTTTTATAGTTATTGTTTGTGATGTGGGTGACTCACCATGACATCTATGAGAATAAATAAAAAAACAAAAGTAAAGAAACCCTAAAAGATTTTTCATGGAAAGTTTCACATCTTTAAATCGGTTTTCTTTTTTTTAATACAGCATAAACAACCAAGTTAAAAGAAATCTTCAAAGTAATCTGTAGTAACACACTGTAAAAACAATCCTAGATGAAGAAAGGAGCTGGTCTGAGGTGCTTTGTTACACTTTGTGTAATTAGATTCCTGTGCTTTGTGTCTTAAAACCTCCAAACAAAAATAAACCTTCAGTCACCAGCTGCCAACAGATTATCTCTTACACCAAGCAGGCAGCAGCAGACTGCCCCAAAAACAGCCAGTTGGACCTCAAATGAATGCAAACAGTATTTTTACACAGACTCGCAACAGGTGACTGAGAAAGTACTTGGATTATTTCTATAAAGTCCCTGAAAGTACCTGCCTGGTTGTCTCTGTCAAAGCATACACTTTTATTGATTTCTGTACATTTCAATAAAAACTGTCCTTCATCTTTAGATGTCCACATTTTTATTAAATAAAATAAACAGTTTTTTGCGTCGGTGCATAAAACAAATATAAAAACTGCATTATTTTACTGTGAAGATGTAAATCTGATGGGAGGGATTTAGTGTCTTTACTGTAAGAGGGGAAAAAATAAACTCATTATCACATTTATAGCTGCAATTCAGTATCTGTACAGTTTATATTGGCTGGTGGCAGCAGTTTTAAGACAATTAAGTGTTTTTTTTTATTTTTCTTGTTAAACTTCTTTTTTACAAACATTTTAACCAAGGTTTGAGGCGTTTTGCACATTCTTCTCATGCTGCCCCACCTGAAAGAACCAATTTCTCAAAAAAAAAAAAAAAAAAAAAAAAAAAACAAAAATTACCTCTGGGAGCTTTGAAAAACAAAACAAAACAAAAAAAACACACAGTTGTGGTGCGTTGAGATCGACAGGCAGGTCGTCGTGTCCGGATGGAGCTCAGGAGGCGACGTTGGGCTTTTCCTCAAACAGCCGACCGGATGGTGATGCTAACGTGTTTTTAAGCCGACTCGTCTCCACCAGGCCTAAGACGTCTGCAGAAGGACCAGAGAAGACATAGAAATATTAAAATCTGCTTTAAAGACAGAAAAAAGGGAAATAATTTAGTTCTTGGCTTAAGAAGGAAAACTATAAATAACGCTGTTTATTTAATAAATTAAAACTCCCATTAAGTTTTTATTTATAAAGTTTGCTGACAATTGCTTGTATGCAAACTCCTGACAGCTTTTCAGAAGTGGTAATGTCTGGACTTTTGGTCCAGTTTGGCTTCAGATGTACCAAACATTCAGAAAACAATCACACAAATATTTCGTTACTGAAGCAACCGTCTCTCTCGTTCAGAGAAAGACGCTGATTCATTACGTCCACATCAAATTAATAATCAGCTTGAAAGCCCATCAGTTTTTCAATAATTAACTTGTAACCTGTTCCAAATGAAGTATCCTGTCAAAACGGGGTGGTGCACAGTTTACAAGCAAACATTCATTACCATGGTGAGTGCTGAAAGAAGAACCCAGGACAAATTGGACTGCAATAAAACAGATGACATCCAGTTTCAGGGGAAAGTGGTGGAGGCGTTTCTGTAGATAATACCACTGTAATCTAAGGTTGTGCTTTGACTGATTTGTCATGACAGAGATGCGAGTGCCTTTAGATTAAAAAGAAAGTGAATCTTAAACTGGATTAGATGTGAACAAAATGGTGTCATCAGCATATACACGAATAAAAGAACTGCTAGCATAGCAATAGGATTGGATCTAATTAAGACTGGAAAACATTGTACATGGCCAAAGACTGGAGCTCTGAGAGTAGACTTTAAAATACTTCTGTGAGTTTATAAATCACTTATAAATTACTGCCAAGCACCAAAACATACTAAAGATCTGCTGCTGTTGTTGTTTCAACCTTGCAGACCTATCAGGTACTGGTTCTGGTTCTGGTTCTGGTCCTGCATCCAGAACCAAACTCACTGAAAATGAATAATTAAACCAAAAGCTGGAAACATTTTCTATAAGCATATTTGTGAGTCTTCCTCTTTATTATTTAATTGAATATAATGTCAGATTTTTATATAACTTGTCTTCAGGTTCACTTAGAAAGTGAGTTATTATTGTTACAGGCTAATTTTATAAACTGCAGAAAAGTTACTGTTCAAATGCTCACAAAGACTAATGTTGATATGTGATAGTAATACGGCTATTATGTTAGATTTACCAATATTTTATTTTATCTAATTACTCAATTAATCGTAAGGATAATTGATAGACTACTAAAATATTTGTTTACACCAGCCCTAATGTTAATCAATCAAAAATCCATATTTGGGATATATGAAGTCATTTAACACTGAAAATGCTGCTGCAAGACAAGCAAGGCCGACTCTACAGTCAGACTGCAAAAGAGGAAGAGTGTTGTTGGTCTCCAGATAGCAGGTTAGCTGCTTATTAACCAGAGGCATGACCGGAGAAACTCAGCCTGGAATAGCTCAGCTCTGAATCTGTGTCTACAGCAAGATATTTACTGTACTGTGGGAATTTACAGGTTTCTCGAGTTCGATTACACAGGTTTGGGATATATTTGGACCCAAATTATTCACATTTACACTCCAAAATCACAAAACGTTACCAATTAATTTTGGTCTAGTTCCTAGTTCAACATCTTAGTACACTTAGAAATAAGATAAAGCCAGCTTACAATTAACTTTTCAACAAGAAATATGAGCTTGATTTAAGCCAATAATGTTTCAATATTGAGGAAAAAGTATCAGTTTCAATTCCACATTAATTCACTTATAACAAGACTAAAGGTAAAATAATCTGCCAATAGAACTAGAACTTTTTCATTCATATTAATGTCAAAGAAGCATTTATATTTTGCTGAAAAGCTACTTTTATGTTCGTTTTGTCTTATTTCAATTGTATTAAGATATTTGCACTAGAAACTAGAACAAAAATAATTGGTGATATTTTGTGCTTTTGCAGTTTAATTGAAAGTCATCCTTTAATTTAATGTTTCTGACTGGGGCTCTTAAAGATTAGGGTGATGGCAAGGAGGGATTCCTTTTTCAAACATTCGGTGTTCAACTCAAGAGATGAACAAACACATAAAATAAACTTTTTATATCTACAACGACAAAAAAGGTTTTAGCACTGATTATAGAGAAGTCTGTAAGTATTTCTGAACATGTGTTTTAGCTGAAATGTAAACACAAACTGATACTTTTTCCGAAACAGACATTACGTAATCTTCATGGTTTTACCATCTTTCATTTCCGAAATGTTTGGTGGCGTTTTTCCTGCACTCCCACTTCCACGGCTTTTGCCCATTATGCGAACCATTGTTTTCCATATTTGAGCTCCTGTATACAAACATCTGCTTTGTATTTTTTATTGTGAGCAGCTTCATGACAGGTCTGACATTTGCATGGATGACTACCCTGCACCGTGAACAGGCTGCAAATAATGGAATATATTTGCTTTGAAGTAGGAGAGGAAAGTTCACATCATACAGTGACTGATGTTTATCCAGAGGATGAAAATAAAAACATTCATAGTCATAGGGCCTTTTCCAAAGGTTATGTTTAACGCTGGCATATAGAGCACGTTGATAACATTTATAATTTATTAAATATATTCAGATATTTAGTGTCTTATGAAACATAAACAGATCTGAGATCTTATTTTTGTTGGATAAAAATGTTCAGAAATGTGTTTAGAACTAAAAACATTAAAATAATGCAAAAAAAAAAAAAACGAGGCTGGGTGAAGATAAAAGTTCATCTTTCTGCTCCACACAGAGAGGCAGGAAAAAATATCTAACTCCATCAAAGAGCGACATTTGGCATCATTGTATTCCCATAAGAACTTGAACAATTAAAGTTGATGTTGTACTTCAGACTCTCAACAATAATCATACCAGCAATGATGATTATTTTTAAGAATTAATTGTGATTAACTGATTATTAAAAATAATCATCAGCTAATTTAGTGATTGATTCATTGCTAACAGACTCAAAAATACCAGTTGTTGAAAGAGCAACACACTCAAAGCAGTAATTAACATATAAATACACACAAGTCCTCAAGTGAAAGTTTTGCCTTCAGTTGCTTCAAATTCTGTAAAATAATCTCCTATAAAGTTCCTTTCCTGATTCAATCAGTTACATAATGCTCTTGTGGTAACAAAACCAAACACACATACATAAATTATAAATGACTGTTTGGGTATCTGTCAAGCTAATTAAAGAAAACTTCCAGTCTGAGATGGAAAGATCAGAGTTTTTTACAGGTTAAAACAAGTTTCTGTTTTCGTCACACCAGCATTTATTTGTCGTTTTCTCCTGACGTGCCTGGAGGTGACATTTACATGACTAAATTTAACTGAATTGGAGAAACATAACCCACAAGTTTCTTGATAAAAACGAAAGACAAAGTGGCAGAAAATAATGAAGTGAGAATTAATTCCAGTTTATTCTTTTTTAAAAGTGAGTCAAACTCAATGAAAACGCAATGCAAACCTTTACCCGACAGAAAAGTCCTGATAAAGAAGAATACATAAAATACACGGTGAAATGATAATATCAATAATCTCCTGTCATTGAAGAAAGAACCAAACTTTTTCTCACGTGGGCCAAGATCTCTAAGTCAAAAGCAGCCTAAACTTTTTTCCAAATGGACATTTATTGTAGTTCCAAAACTTGAGAGGGATTTTTGTGATTTTGTGTTAAAAAAATAATATCAAAAAAGTTAAACTCCAACAAAAAAAAACAAACAAAAAAAAAAAAAAAAACAGAAAAATCTCAAATGTTCTTGAAAAACAATTTAAATTTTTTGATTTTTTGGAATTTTTATGTGAAATATTTTCAACATTTGAAACTCAGAAGTTTACAAATTTTTGTAAAAAATCTCTGGGATTAATCTCAATGTCTTTGGTGGAAATTTGCTCTTTTTTTAATCTGTGATGGCCCTAATACGCCGTCGTAGATTTTGTACGTTTGCTGTATTAAAATTAACACATTTATTTTCAGTAGTAAGAAAAGGATTTGGGTCACTTTCTTTCAAAACCCTTTCTACATTTAGCCAAGTTGAATAAATTAAATAAAAGCTGATTTGGGTGCAAAAATCTCTGATTAAACATGACGATTTTACTTTTTGCTAAAGCTCAGTCATAAAGAGATAAACACTTTGTGTTGTACTTTACATTTTATTTTGTAAGAAAATAAATTAAAAGTCTCCATCTGCATACTTACTTTTATTAAATGATTTTAGGACTTTTAAGGCCTTAATTTTAGATACATTAATTTAAGCCTGCATATGTTTCTTGTATGCTGAAGGAAAAAGAAGCGCTGATTTCTGTACCTCTGCACTCTGTCTCTGCATTTTGTTCACAGAGCAGGACGGCGGCTCCTCTTCCCCCGACCCTTCCCGTTCTGACTCGCGCTCTCGTTTTCCTGTGACGCCGCTGCCCCTGGTGTGCGGGAGGAGGCCTGTAAATTGCAGAGGGCAAGCAGAAAAACGTACATCAGAGGAAGGACCTGGAGGGAACTGAGACAGGAGTTTCAGGAGCTCCATGTTTCAAATAGTTTCCTCTGCAGATCAGTGAGTCATTAGCTTCTACGGAGGCTTTTTACTGACCCACTCATTCAAATTTGGCCTGTTGAAGCATGAACACACAGAAAACATGCAGGAACAAGCTACTACTGTAAATGTGTTGCTCCCTTGTGGCAGAAATGAGTCCAAAAGAGAATCGTATCTGCTCACAGCTCTCACCTGGGTGTTGAGGCACAGCAAACTCATGATAGAGTCGGCTGCTGGTGATGTTCTGGCTGGAGTCTGGCACTGAGTGGTATCCTGCTGGAGACGCAACACAGATTGTGCTTAATTATGACATTCACAACATGAAGGTGCTTCATTTTGATGTAGATGTCCATGATTTGGACTCAGATCAATGCTGACGAATATAATCCCCTCCTTTTCTTCACGGAGGTTTTGGATCAAAACTGAGTAGTTTTTGGAACTGGTCATAATTTCCAGTCCCATGTGAAGAGACATAGGGCATCATGCTGCCACCTCCATGCCTCACAGTATTACTTTTCTACTGTGCTGTGTAGCATTACTTTTGCACCAGACAAACTGTGGCCGAAATGTTGGGTTTTATCTGAATATAACACATTTTTCTCTGTTGTCTTTTGGGAAATTTTCGGCAGGCCGTCGTGTTTTTATCCACCTTTAGTCCCTCATTCAGACCGATAAAGAATAAAAAAGTGATATTTAACAGGAAACATTCACATCAGAAGTGTTCTTACCATGTTGCTGCTGATGTTGGTTGTGTGGCAGTGTGTGAAGTCGCTGCTGTTGCCCAACTCTGCTGGGCCCCGTCTGTTCTTCGCTGTCAAAGTTAAATAAAATGCTCCCGCTTCCGTTCCCTGTGGCCACCGAGCTTCCTGACACTCCAGGCACTGAAATAAGAGAAAAATGTCTTCAAACGGACCCTAGGCAACGATAAAAACTCTAATATTTTGTTCCTTGATCTCTTACAGTGTGAATTGTTGTTGTTGGTCCCTGACTGCTGCTCTCCTGGAGAGTAGGCCATCATTCCTCCGTTTCCGTTCCCGTTTGTGGAGGGAACAGAAGCTAACAGGCCTGGAAAACAGAAACACATCTTGAATATTTAAGAAATATTTTAAAAAGTTTTTTTTTTGAGAATATCTGCGTGTGTTCGATTATTGGGCAACTATCAATGCGTGAAAATTATTAAAACACAAAAATATTCCCATGTTTGTCCTTTTTATATTAAACTGAGGCGAACTGACATCAAAATGTACAAATAAGTATTTCTAGTAATATTCGATTTAACATTTTTCATGATAAATGGCCACACGTACACCAGAACGTTGTGCCATTTGTTGCGCATGATACTTTTCTGATTTACTTTGACTACATCAGATCCTCAAACAGCAACGACTTCGTTTCCTCACCCAGGCCTCTGTATCGGCTCAGCTGCTGGTAGATCTGCTTCATCCTCTCGATGTTGAGCCGGCTGGCCTCCGCGTGGTGCACCATGGGTTTTGGGTAATGGACTCCGATGATACACTTGGCTGCCGCCTGAACGGACTCTGGGGCGTTCCAGGGGTCGTAGATGAACTTGGCGGGAAAACCTCGGAGAACAGGTAAGTATCGCCTGGAAGCACAAGACGACATTAGATGCTCTTGCTTTTGCCAAATGGGAAGAAGTATCGTACTCAACTGACTTCACAGTGAACAAAAATGTGTCTTAATTTAAGTTTTATAGCTGTAAAAATGTATGAACACATTTTCTATTTTCTATCGGTGTTAAGGAAAATGTGTTTTACTTTGCCGCCCATCAGTGTGTTCTAATTAATCGGAGCAGGGTGGCCATCATCTATGGAAAATAGCTTCTACAAAATGAGAGATACAACCACAATGCTGCACAGTAATGCTGCGGTGCTAGAGAGCTCAAGCAGAAAATCTTTTTTCTTCCATTCTGAAACTCATTTTTGAGCATTTCTGGCTCTGCAGTGAGATACGATGCCGGTGCAGAGTGAGTACTGAAGCTCCAAACCTGATGGAAAACGAGGGGCTGTGGTCCTGAACACATTTACTGTAAGTTACGGTGACAACAGCCACACCACTGACAATAGGAAAAGTCTAATCCTCCAAGAGATGAAACCAAAAATATCAACTTCTCACAATAGCGTTGAGTCGCTGAGCTGCCAGGAGTCGCTCAGTGTGACAAAGAGAGGCCACCTACCTACTGGACTCGGTCCAACCTTACCTAGTCCCAGGAGGGGAGACTGACAGGACAGAAGGAGGGGGGGCGAGTGGAACTGTGCAGAGAGGGGTGGGGGTCGGTGTGGTCCGGCCCAGTGGGCCGACACGCACGCCCGTGACGGACGACGCTCCGCTCGCTGCGGAGATCGCACCACCACTCGAGAGAGAGAGAGAGACCACTGCCGATTGAGTAGAAGATGCTAGGAGACGTCTACTGTAACACGCGGTTAGAAAGCAGAGAGCATTGACCCCACCCGCCCTCCCGCCACCCCGACCAGAGCAGGTGTATGCTGGGAAAATTCTGCCATCAAAAAAAAAATAAAATAAAAAAAAATAAAAACTGTTTTCTCGCTGAAAAAAAAAAGTTTGCTTGATTCCTTTGATGTTTGAACTCGGATCTATTCATCTGCCATGTTTAAATGTTTTTCATCAACGTTCCTTAGAGGTGCACTGATTGCAGTTTTCTGGCCGATCACCAATCTTTAAAAAGGCTATTTAATTTTGCCTGAAGTGGCTCTAAATGTAGCAAGAAAAATCTCTGAGTTGCTAATAGTGACTATTGTTAACAGCAAACGTGCGGCTGTCACCTGGGGGCGGGGCTAACAGTCACACCTCTAACAGGAGAGAAGAAGACAGCAGCCGATTTTCAGACCTTTGCTGAGGTAAATAAGATCGGCTTCACATGTCAGTAAGATTCATCACCAAACTCCCCAAACTGAGGAAATCGCTCTTATGAATCGGCTGGCTGATAAAATCGGTGCACCCCTAATACTTTGTTAATAAAACATCTAAAACTCTGCCAGTCGTTAGAGGAAAGATGCTCCACACTCGTTGTCGATGACAGAAGTTTCCCATTATACCTCGCAGCTCCAGGCCCCCGCCTGCCCTCCCTCCCTCCAAACTTTATCCCCCACGATCAGACAGTGGTGGACTGAGAAAAGAGCTCACTCATGCTCCCCATCCCCCAGACTGTGGTGGTTAACTTTTAAGTGGTCAGCGGGCCCATAGCCCCCCTGCTGACTGTCTCCTCCCCACGGCACAGCGCCACGCTCTGGGCCGGCCCACTAGGGAGCCCCCTCATTTCACCAAAAAGGACCACAACCCTTTTGCCAGGAAGATCCGCGACCTGCTAGTAGCGAGCGGTCCTGGAAGGGAACAGCAGGTGGTGTTGGGGGCGGAGCCTACACTTTCTACACACTTTGTTTTTAGGAAGGCAGCACACTGTGATACGAAGCTCTAGGAGATTTACTTAGAAACCATTTACATTTACTTGAGTAACATAGTTTTAATTACTTTTAGGAGTATTTTTATTATACTTTTACTTGAGTGATTTCAATGCACTTGAGTAAAATTTCTGTTTTTTTTTTTTTTTTATTCTCACGTGAACATATTTTAATTAAAAAAAAATCACCAATAACAGACCTGCAGTATTTATTTAAGTTTTATAAGTTTTTTTTACTGAAAGAAACTGATTTGGAAACATTTTCTTTTGCCTGATTATTTTTTGTTATTTATGTGAATTACTGTCATTTCCATCATTACAATACCAACATTTCTACTTAACTTTATATTTTGGTCCACCTGATTATGTAATTTGAATTATTAAGTGATTGATAATTTGATCAGTTACTCAGTACTTGAATAGATTTTATCAAATATTTTTTTAGTCTTACTAGAGTCATTTCTTTGCTACTTCTTATTTTTGACTTTAGTAAAAAAATTGAAGTCTTCTTACTTTGCGCTAATGTTCTAATTAGCACTTTAGCATTTTTGCAAACCTAGCATCTCCTAATTTTCAGGCAGTTAATGTTTGTTTTTCTTGTGTTTTTAGGACATAAATGAGAAAAATTCTCATTATTACAAATAAATATAACAACTATCACATGTTGAACCGATTTAAGTTACTATTTAAGGTGCTTAATGTTTGTTTTTTGTGTATTTTTGGGTATAAGTGAGAAAGTTTTTGCATGAATCGCATTAAAAACAATTCTAGTACTTGCAACATGACTAATTTTGCTTCATTTGGTGGTACCACAGTGTGAGGCAACTAGGTGACCTAACCCATGCCCGTTTCTCAGCATAAAGCCAGCCGCTGCTCCAGGCCCACCGGAACCAACAAGGCTGCATTCACCTAAGCAGAGCGCCACTGAACATTTCACAAAGGGCTGGACGAGGGGCTTTGCCCAGCGCCTGGACAATGGACCGGCTCGCGTGGCACCGCGCAGGTAACGAGTACCAGCGCCACCCGTGCAACACTGCGATGGCAGAGCTACAGCTGGTCCAACGCCTCTCCTCGCTACCCTCCGGGAAATGCTTCACAGAGCTCTACCTAGCGAACGCAGGCAAGGCGTTTGCATTTCCCTACCAAGCGGTCAGAGTCCCTTTTGACGAAATGAGACGCTACCGAGTCACAAACCTGCCCAGAAGGCGCCGCTGGGGCGTGAGCAAGTCCCGGGTTGCACAGGTAGAATCAGAACAAAACGGCCACCGATTTCTCAGCTGGATTTCCAACTTCTACCCCAGGGCGGTCTGGAGCCGGGCGGCCCAGACTGCGCCTGGGTGGAAGGAGGGGGCTGGAGAACGGCCAATCAACTTAAAAGCAATCATCTACAATCTACAGAGGGGAGAGGGACAGCTGAACTTTTCCCCCAAACCCCCGCATAAAAAACAGATGAGCCAAAAACACAAACACAGAGCTACATCCAGAAAAAAAGAGAGGAAATAATCTATGTCTCTGCAGAGAGTCATCTGCTAGCAACAGGTATGAACCTACTGATGTGTGCGAGTTCACAATCACCAACACTCACAAACAATTAAAAATTACAGAGAGAACTGAGGTTGTTAGAAAAGACATGCCTGACATCCCAAGACTACAGTACTGAAGTTGGGACAGACGGAAAGATGAAATGATGGCAAAACAAGAAAATAGCAAAAAGTTTAAGGAGTTTTATTCTATCTCATCACTTACCCAGAAATCTGGAGGCTCCACATTTATCCCCCCATCTCTCTCTCTTGCTATGCTTTAGTTTGGCCTGTGCAGTTGAATAGTTGCCTGATCTGAGCCTCAGTTTATAAACTAAAGATAAAAAAGCAAGTCTAGAAAACTTTGCAAACATTTTGCGAAATAAACCTATTACTTCCTGGATCCAGTTTAAGGTCCTATTGCTTTCAGTAACCTAATAATATCTGGTTTCTGGAGAGAGAGGGACAGAGGGAGGGCAGCATCCATGTGGTTGGAATCAGTTGTTGGCACCCAATGGGCGATGACAGGAAAGGTACCCACCTGATGAAGTCCCCGTTGGGGTCGGTGCGCCGGCCGAAGCCCACGGGGCAGTAGCAGTGGAAAAACTGCTGAAAGAATGAACTGCAGGACAGCCACATCCAGCTGCCCGCGTTCACACTCCAGTCTGCGTCCAGAAGCAGCTCCTCGAAAACCTGCAGCAGCAAAATGTCTCATTGTCATTTCTGAGTTTGTCTCAGGAAGCTGTTCCTTCTTGATCAAAATAGTTCTGTGAAAGTGGAGTTGGCATTCCTCACCTTCATCCCTTCCTCCCAGCTGATCCACAGGTCTCCTCTGGTGAGGAAGCAGGCCACGGCATGCCGGGCCAGGTGATGGATCCAGCCCTCCTGCCTCAGCTGAGTCATGATGGCGTCTATCCAGGGGAAGCCGGTCTTGGCCTCGGCCCACTTGGCGAGCGCCTCGGGGTTCTTGTCCCACGGGATGCGGACGCAGATGGGGTTTCCCTCCATCTTGTCGAAGCGTGGGTTGTTGGTAGCCGCGGTGTAGAAGAACTCGCGCCAAAGTAGCTGTCCGTACAGCGAGAGCGGAGGAGAGCTGTTCTTTTTTACCTGAAGCCGTTTAAACAGAGATGGAAAAAAACTGGTTATTCATGCTACTTTGATTTCTGCAGTTTTACCTTAATTTGGCCATTTATTACTGGTTAAAATTTGTTCCTTAGGCTGTCGATGGTGATACGATTTAAAAATGAAGAAATTTTCCCTGATTTAATTTAATGTGATTTATTAGTAATATGGATCTAAAACATTCAGTGGCTCTAATTAAAATTCACACGAGGGCCGTTTAATAAACTTGGCAAAACAAAGCAGGACTGAAACAAATCTTGTTCTTGTTGCTAAAAAGTCACAACAAAGAAACTAAATCTAGGAAGAAAAACAAAATTCTCACAAAATCAAGATTCTTTTTCTTTTTTTAGCACTAATGCATCATTGAGAGTGAATTTACTGCAAAATAGTCACACAAATTGGAAGGTGGCAGTATTTCTAATTCCTTATTCTTAATTGAAATGAAGTTATAGTCTGTGATTCATCCAGCACACTAACAAAAAGTCACATTTACTTTAATTTTTCCTTTTACTGTATGGTATTTTTTTATTCATTCTGTTTTTATGAATATTGTATTTTCAATTTTTGTGAGTATATTTGCTGTTATTCACTTTGTTGCTGTTGCAAAGAAATTTCCCCATTGTGGGACAACAGATGATAATTGCATTCTGTTCTGTTCTTAAGAACGGTTGTTGCAAAACTCAATAAATGGGTCGTTCTGCAGCGTGCTGTGAGTTGGGGACCAACCTTGCGGTAGAGGTCGGTGAGTTTGAAGTAGAAGAGGCGGCAGGAGAGGCAGCCGAAGCGAAGGTACGGGCTGAGGCCCGTCGGGCTGGCCAGCAGCGAGTTGGCGTTCATCCGGGGACGCTCGAAGTTAGCCACCCACGCCTGGGCAGAGAGACGAGATGAACCCAAATAAAGATGTGATCAGACATGTTTGGTCAATATCTGAAAAATCTCTCAAAAGATCGTTTCTAAAATTGAGAAATTTCTGTTTGCTGCTCTAACTTGTTAGGTGTGATGGTTATTCCTACAATAATGTTATTAGTAGCGCCATTGCAGACAGAAAAAAGGAGAACATTCACAGTAATTTTGAGTTTAAGCTCAAAAATGTTCAAAATAAAATTTCTGAGTTCGAAAAGTAGAAAAAAAACTGAAATTTAAAAATGTCTTTGCTTTTTTCTCACACATTAAGTAATAAAAAAAGTTTAACCTTTTCATGAGTGAAAAAACCTCACAATGCTGAAAAAAAACCCAAAACATAAATGCAAAAGAAATAAAAAAAAAAACAATACATAAATAGACAAGTCATAGAAATGATTCTTTGATAAAAACTTTACTGTCAGAAACAAATTTATATATTTAACAGAAACTATTTTCATCAACTGGAGTGAGGATGTCACATTATCTTGTAGAAATTTAAGCTAAATAAATAAAGGATAAGTAATCCCAAAGGTAACATGAGGGTGTAATACTGACTTTTCTCTCCAGATGGCGCTCTATCCTAGTCAGAGCTTCAGTCTCTCCTCCAGGCCACACAGCTGAAGGGAGGCCCTCAGTGTCGAAACCTGAAAAATATTCATTTAAATCACCTTAATTAGAACGTCCAGCATTCAAATGTCAGAAAAAAAATCATGTAGTTTTGCTGAGTAAACAAAACTACATTAAATTAAACACAACTGATCATTTAAATGACATTTTTGAAGACTTTATTTTGAGAGTGGTTTGATATTCAAACTGGATCCTTTAGGAAACAAAACGAGTTTTAGTCCCTGATGTGAGGATGTCTGGAGACCAAAACGTTAAACCAAAAAGATTGAAGAGTTGGACAAAAACCTAAAACTGCTGTATGAAAAATAAAAAATGGAGGAAGTTATTTACATATCAATATAAAACAAACCTTATATTGAGGAAAACTCAGATTTTTAATAAAGTCCAGGTGAGAAGAGAAAGATTCTATTTTTCCATAATAAAACTTCTATATTTCTAACTTTCATTGAAATTGATGTACAAACTCTGTACAAAACACAGAAGTACGTCACTATGAATGAAAAAACTGACACACAGCTCTTCTTTCTGTTAAAGCATGCAGGCGCAGCAAGGCGTGGTCATTTATTGTTGCAGCATTACACACCTAAATGCTGGTGAATCATCTACAGAACAGAGAGTTTTGAGCTTCATTCTGAGTTAGAAATAAAGCGCAAAGGGTTCTGAGCAGCAGATGGCGCCGTTTCCCACAGTGCAGTGCGGCTGCAGCGAGCAGATGGTGCCAGGATCTGGGATCCCGGATCTCTGAACGGAAAACTTAACGTCTGGACGGAGTCGGGATAAGCAGGCTAAACGTGGCCTGTGGTTCATTTCAGGGATAAATCACAGGCTGTGAGGTTAAAACCTGCACAGAGACCTCGTGCAGCTAACGCTTAATGGCTGGTGCATCAGTGAGAGTCGGGTTGAACAGGTGTAAACTGCAGATGGCTGCAGGCGGCTAAATATATGAATGAACTGAAGATCTGTGAATGGAAAACAGGCATCTGGAAGGTTCCTCTAAGCAGCTGAACCTAAATAATCCAATAGAAAAACGCTTTAAATAGATAAACAGGACTGAAGGCGCTTAATGCTTTTATTAAGGAAAGATGTTTTGTTGTTATTGCTTCCAATTTTTCCTTTTAAAAGTTTACAAAATAAATATATACAACACTAGAGAACCAGCAGCGTTCAAAATAATCAAAATGTCTGAACTACAACAAAATTACAGTTTCTGCAGCTCAACAATAATAAATAATTCTAATTAAATAAGTAACGAAATGAAGTAAAATCAATGTAGATCCAGAGCTAAAACATATATATTTTAAAAAAATGCTCTTAAAGACAGAAATGAGCTTTACAAATTGTTTTGGGCCCAGATGAAAAAATAAAAGCATTCTGTTGATTGTCAGCAGTAAGAACCAGACTTGGGTCACTGTCTCTTTAAAACTGCTTTCCGTTTCAATAAAAGCAGATTTGGGTTTCCTGAAATATTTTCTTTTATGGAACTGAAAATGAATGAGGAGGATGATATGCTTTGGTCGTTTGTTTCCTCACCCAACTCCTCCAGCGACGGGACGCCGTACTTTTCCCCGTGGTCCTCGGAGACGGGCGTGACGCAGCCGGCCATCAGCGCGTCGGACAGCGTCTCCACCGGCATCTCGGGCGGATCCAGCCGGCTTATCAGCGTCTGGAAACGCTTGTAGGTGAGAGGAGGCTGTCCGCCGTTCAGCTCGATGATCCTTCAGACGGGGAAATGGAGAAAAACAAACATGCTAGTTATGGCACAGAAGTTGTGAAACCTGCTTTAAGAAGTTCTGTTAAAATATTTAACTTCATTTATTTAAAAATACAGAAATTTTATTGCATTTTAAAAACAAAAATAAACATTTCTTTATCCATTAAGCAAAAGAAATCAATAGGATTGTGTTTCTTGCCCGTTCAGAATGTTTCAAGTCGTTCCATCGCATCTTATTGAGATCAACACCTGGGATTTGACTAGGCCAATGATTTTCCGTTTTTATCTGTTTCTTGTTGGATTTTTTCAGGATGTTTTAGATTTTTTTTCCATGTTGCAAAGCAAAGATCTGGTTCAAACTAAATTAATTTAAGAGATTATTTCATATTTTTCACACAAACTGATTCATGGATATTGGTAGAACAGCTTCTTTCAAAATCTAAGAAGACTTGGGCTTTTCTTAGAAATATTGTAATATTTGAGATTGCTTAAAATATTTTAATCCCATCTTAAGTAGGATTAACATACATGCATTTACTCATATGTATGGAGAATTTCTGCACCACAGTTTCAGTATTTTAATTTTATTGGTTTATATTGTTTTCCACTATTAAACTAAATATTAAATCTGAATATGTTTAAAAAAATAAAATAAAAATACAGGCCTTTATCAGATGTTCAACATTTTTAATATGACTAAATTTGAACACTTGATATTAAGCCACTTCAGGATTTTAATGTTTCATTACAGATAAATAAATAACCTGAAAGGCTGAGGTTTTATTATAAAATGACTCATTTTCTTAGCGAGGTCTCACTTGTCCAGGTCGTAGAGTGTGTGTGATATCTTGACGATGACCTCCACCCCCGCCTCCATGGCCAGCTTCTTGATGGCGGCGTCCCGCTCCTTCCCAAACGGCTCCGAGTCGTACTCAAAGGTCAGCCGGGAAATCTTCCATTCCTGAGCCGCAGAGATCACAAATGACAGAAAATCATGTCAACAAACTCTGTGTGTGTGTGTTAGAGAAACCAAAACCAGAACACAGACTGTGGGTTTACAGGCAAGAATGTGTCAGAGCAGGGGTGTCCAAAGTGTGGCCCGAGGGCCATTAATGGCGCTTGGGCTGATCCAAATTTGGCCCGTTGATGCAAAGTGTTTTAATTTCTAATGTTCTTACAATATGAAATGTAAAGTACAACACTGTTTGTCTTTTTATAACCAATCTAAAATCAAGATGAAATCCAAATTTGACTTCCAATGATTCACTTCCTGCTGAAGAGCCCCCTGCTGGTTGAAGAAAAATCCACAGAAAAGCAGCACTGGGCTGTAAGCCGCCTTGTTCAAAGCGTGGGGAAAATATGGTACATCTTCACCAACAAACTCTGACATTTTGAGAATAATCTCAAAAATGTTCTACAAAAAAACTTGGAAATTTATGAGTTTCAAAAATTTTAAATATTTGACTTTTGAAATTCAGAAAAACTCCAAAAATAAAAATTTGACATTTTCTTTGTAGAAAACTGTTTTGCTGAATCTCAGTTTCTGAGTTTGTCTGGCAGAAATTGATTTTTTACAATTACTTTACATCTACAATGGCCCACACAATTTGCAGGTCAAAAATGTTTTTTTATTTTTGACCTGCAGCTAATTTTGTCTCAACAACTATGGCACATGTGACAAAACGTTTGGACACCCCTGTGTTGGCGGCGTTTGCCTCTCTGTGCCGACCTTGAAGAGGCGCGGGAAAACGTTTGCTGGTTGGCCCCGGATCACAAAAAGGCGGGAGTTGAGTTTTCGGAGACTTGCGTCCAAATCCTCCAAACACTGGAGCAGAAACCTGGAGAGGAAAAACATTTCATTAACAGACCTTAACACATTTGCAAAACGCCAGTCACATAAACAGTGATTTTGTCACTAAACTGCATTTTACAATGTATTAATATTTATTGATGCTCTCATAAACAGTGGAGAAAGTAGAACAAGTAATCCCAACAATAAAGGCAGATTTTAAAACACATTCATTGGAATTTAGCAGGAGCACAAAAAAATCAAAATTCTTATGATAAAAAATGTATCACAATAAATGATAAACGATATTGTAAAGGCCGACTCCTAATTAGACACTTAATTACTGGGTTGTAAATATTCTCCAGATGGCAAAATAACCCAGATTAGACAAAAAGAAGGAAGAAAAGTATCAATGTGGAAACAAAACTACAGTCTTTTCAGTCCAACATCTTCATTTTGTCATTTCTTTGAGTTGCATTTACAGCATTTGGTTATAATCAACTGCTTTAAAATCATATTTTAAATAGTTAGTGTACAAACGTCCCCAGCTCTTTATAGTCTGATAAATTCAGCTCGTCTTTTGCCCTGTGCAGCACATATTTTGGGTTTGTTGACATAGTTACAGTAACTCTGGATCATTTGGACCCTAAAATGCAGATTTAAAACAAACAAGTGAGCAGGAAACTAACTGTGTTCATCATCTCAGACCTCTACTTGTATTTAGTCTTTTCTGTTTTCACAATAAAGTAGAAATGCACTAATTTGTGCAAATCACATCAACAGTTGAACCACATCTTTTTCAAAGAGAAGAAGAAACTTCATCGCTTTGGATGCAAAGAATAAAAAAAATAAGGAGCAAACTGAAACTTTTGGAGGACTAAGTTTTAGAGCAGTTAATGATACAAAAAAGGAAGAAGAAAACGGAGAAAGGAGCTTCAGCGTTTATCTCCGAAGGCCCGGCAGCTTCAACATGTGCTGAAGGCACCAGAGTCTGGCTGCTGAAGGCTGACTGTGACGCGCGCCGACGTCAGCTACGCGTCAGGAACTGTGTGTGAGAAGTCACGGATGCCGCAAAGCGTCTTGAGCTGAGCGGAGCGACGGCTAACAGCTGGACACGAAGGACAACGTGAGCTGCAGCTCTGAAGGCTGAAAGAAACCAAAAAAAACCCCAGCTGCAAATATAATTCACCACTCTCCAACAGAAAATAGCTGCTGCTGTTTGATTAAATTGTCTGAGCAAAGTCGGAAATGTTGGTTGGGTAAGAAGAGGCTTTTTAGGCCACAGGTGTTTTTTCAGATCTGGGATTTCTTAGAAGATAAAACCACTTTGAATCTCAGTCAGAACTTTTCTGTGTGGAGTTTTCTTCTCCATTTACCAGCTAGTAAAACTATATTTGTCTCACTGCAATCTTATTTCTGTATCAGAAATGAAACAAAATAAGAACAGATTTATTTGATCAATCTGGAGATTGCTAATCAGTTCTAAGTTATTTTTAAAAATTGGTTCTTTTTACTTACATTTTCACCACATAGTAAACATTGAAGCAAGAGGCATCAGACTGAACCAACACATAATTACTGAACATTGTTATAAATCAGACATATTCAAAGAAGCTTTATATACCTGTAATTTCTAAAACCTCTAAAGTTTCAACTCCGAACAAATAGAGTCTCTACAAATTTGCAAAACAATCAAATCAGGTTTTATGTGCAAAATTTGCAAAAAGAAAACCAAAAAAACAAACTAAGTATAAATAAATAAATCTGACTTACAGGTTCAATAACATTTCTAATTCTCAGCTAAAGATTGCAAAAATATTTGTTAAGTTTGATGCAGGAGAATTGACTGAAAAGAAAAAAATATTGCTGCAAATAATTTGTTTAAATTATAAATACAGGGATGAACGATATTTGAAATAAGCCTGCTGAATTTGAAAATGTAGCTTAAATTGATACACATTTTACCAACTTCCTTTGGCATCTCAGCCACTAAAAGGTTAAAGGTCAGAGAGAGAAACAAGCTTTGTTGGTTAAAATGTGTTTAAAATATTGTTAGCTGTTGCATGGCGTTCAGCGAACTTTTGCTGCTTCCTGTCCAACTCCTGGCCTAATCACTGAACCTGAGCAGCCGCAGCTCTCAGCTAAAGCTCCGTTTGTTCCCAATCCTCACGCAGACAGACAGAGCTGCGAGACAAAGTCGCCACACATTAAGGCACGTGCCAGCCTGTGCATGAGCCGTCAGGCAGGCAGTCTGCTCTCCATTTAGGGCAGCAGACAAGACTTTCAAAAATGGTGATTCAAGTTGAGAATCTACCCCAATAAAACCGATATTATGTATTCATGTACAAGAGTTTTCGGTTTTATAATTTAGACCAAAAAGTGATGTGAAAAAGTAAAACCTTGCTCTGACACTAACCTAGAAACCTCTGCTATTTAGGACAGGATACTCGCTGTCTGCATCAGAGCGATGACGCAAATGGTTTTATGGCTGCACCAAAGCAAACAAGCACGCAAAAAATTACAATACCGAACTCAAGAGTTTATAAAGATCTGCTGTTGTTGCATCAACCTTCCAGATCTCGCAGGTCTTCTGCTTCTGGTCTGATCTGCATCCCAGAACCAAACATGAGAAGCAGCTTTCAGCATCTACGTTACATACATACTGTATGTAATAGCAAAGCCTGATCTCATTCTACAAAAAACATATTATGAAGGAAAATCTTAATATATTCATAATATATTTTGCTTTTTTAAAAATCAGTTATTGTGAGCCGATATGTATTCATGAATTACAGGGATGGATCTGTGTCAGCCTGGTTTGTAAGAGTTTTTGCATGACTGCATAAATAAACGCCGTTAATGTTGACGCTGGGAAGCATTCAACTGAGCTTCCCTGTTTAACGGCCTTTCTGCGTTTTTAATGTGCGGTTTTGTTTCCAGATGGCCTACATCTGGTGCAGCGGTCACACACACGCAACTTCAGCTGCATCATAACACAATCTTTTAGCCTAGTAGCCTCATTCACACGCATACACACACACCCACACACACACACACGCACACATACACACACACACACTGCTGGGTGTTTCAGAGCGAGCCGACTGAGCTGGAAGATTTTGGTTTCAGGTTTTCTAACGTGATTTCACTGTAATCACTTAAATCTTTTATTTAAAAAAAACAAACATTTAAACTAACAGAAACAAAGAAAAGTTTAGTATAAAGCAACTTTGAAACAACTAAAGTTGTTTTAAAATAGTCAACATTGAAATTAAGACATGAAAAAAAACATTTATTTAGATAAAGTAGAAAGAGGTTCAGTGGTTGTGAAAGTGAGGCCCTATAATGGTCATATTTCAAATAAACAAGAATTAATCTAAATTTTGTTCTTTTTTTTCAATAATTGTAAAGAGATTTAAGCAAAGAAAACCTGATTATAAAAAAGAAAACCTTGTTTTTTTAAGACAGTACAACATCCACTCCCGTAGAAATGATCCACCCAACAATACAATGTAGTATTTATTGGTTGCTTCATAATTTGGTGAGTTTATGACGTCTTTCTGATCTAAGGCACTTTGACCTGCTTTTTGCTGAAATGTGTTACACAAATAAACATGACTAGACAAGCTTGGCACAAAAGGCCAAACTGGTTTGGTAGATTTTTCATTTTAATATGCAAAACTATTATTTGAAAAATTTAAATAACACAAAAAAGGGGATACATTTGTAACGGAAAGAAACGTGAAGGTATTTTATCTAAACTTGAGATTCTGGCTCCCTGGATGAACCTGATGCACGAAGACGACCTGTTGCTCTTTAACCCAAGAACGCAGCGCCGTATTCCTGCCAATGATGAATGGTGACACGTTTTTCTTTGTGCTAGCGTTATTTCACTGAGCCGTAGCTGCTTTTATCTGCGCCTCCACCTCAAGCAATGCCGATTGGGTAACGGGCCACACAGGAAGATCTCGCCACAAGTAGGTCATGATCACATAACCGCTTCCTGCACTGACACACTGGCCTACATTACCTTCAAACATTTCACCTACATTTCTCCTTTTATTGGAAAAACTTCTAATTATTTACACTTCAGGTATAGAACTAACAGTCCTTATGTGAGAATAATAGATATCTTCAGAGAAATAATACAGGGTAAAACCTCCACCTGTCTATTATGACCCTGCAGATCAGTTTCCTGTTATGTGCATGAGTTTTGTTTTCAGAACAGTGCAACATTTGAGTAGCTGTCGCATAAGCATGTACAAATATCAGCGGAGTTATCAGGAAAGCCTCAAAGATGTCTGATTTCATGAGGAAGACATAAAATAAGATGTTTTCATTCAAAAATAATGTGACTAAATAAATGCTGGTCCCATTTTTAACTCTCCATCTGGAGACAGAGTTAAAGAGCATTGAAATAAAATCACCAGCGCTAATTGGATGACGGTTTGCCAGGTTTCAGGGCAGCTGTGCACGTTTCAGAGGGTGTACTTACTTTTAAAGCTGCTCTGAGTCTAAAACACGTGTCCAGAAAGATCTGTTCTCTACTGCTTCCACTGGGACAAAATTAGGGATGCACTGATCCACTTTTTCCACTTCTGATACCAATATCTGAGGTTTAGAATCAGCCGATACCGATCTGGCACAGAAAAACAGCTGACCTGGCTGTAAATGGTTATTAGTTTCAAGAAACGTTCTGAAATACTAATGTATTTGACACCTGTGCACCAGTACTGCCCTCTTAGATGCACAAAAACAACCCAACTTTAATTTGCTCAGTGAGTTTAATAAACTGGCAAAAACATGTCAAAATAAACAGCAACAGACCTTCTTTTAAATGGTTCAGAAAGTGCAATTAATTATTATAAATATAATGTAAAATAAATAATAAAAGTAAAGAATTAGACTGAATAGATCCGCCCTCATGGATCAGAAACACTGTCACTAATACCTGACCTGGAGTTTTTTTCAAATCAGGGACTGATCCAGATAAACATGTTATGCTGTTAATAGTATTAAAATGTATCTGCTGATTTCTTCATAATTACTGGAGTTGAAACCGATAATAAGTGCATTTGAATCTTAAGTGGTATTGAAATCCGGCGTTTCCTGCAGGAACTGCCGGCGGCACTTGAGCATTTTTAGACCCAGACGAGCGGCGAGTCAAAAGCATTGATTGTTTCTGTAATGAGCTAAAACCAGACATGAAACACAGCAAAGCAGGCCAGGGACCACCGCCTCAGCACCAACACGCTTCCCCTGAACTCGGCCCAAAGAGACGCAGCTTTAACTGGACTGAGGCGGGTTTCCACCGACCCTGAAAGCTAGACGCTCTTCTCAGCCAGACACTGAGCCTCATGTCCGCCTGCAGGCTGACCACGGGGATTATGGGAAAGCAGATTTAAACCAAAGGGCACCTTGTGACTGTGGAACCACTGAGTGCTCTCCTCCAGCTCACAACTCTTAACTTTGACTATTATTTTGGGTTTTTAGCAAATAAAAATTTAATGAAACTAGAAAAATCTGTTCTGACATGTTTATATATTCTTTAAAAAAAATCCACCAGACCTAAAGCACTAAAAGCAAGTACAGATCTCAAGTATTAATTTCAGTAAATACAGATTTGTTTCATATATCTGGAAATAAGTGAAATAAAGCTTTAAAAGCAGAGAAATGCTGACATCATGCTGCAGGGTGCAGAATTGCAGCTGCCTGGAGGAAAGTCCTCCAGCTTATGGTTCTCGGATTAAAGTATCAGTCTCTGTTTTTACTCCCAGTCAGAGCAAAGATCATCTCAAAGTTCCAGCTAAGAGAAGCAATAAGAACAATAATTTTACACCAGACTGAGAGTGAAGCTGTGATCTCTGTTCAATCAACCAAAACAATAAAACTTAGAAAGTGTTGATAATGCTCTGACTGCAAATCAACAGGTACCATTTTATTTCTGTTTCTGATTTGAAGAAAATTCTGAAGAAAATGTTCAGACATTTCTGAACCCAGCAGGTGATTCCAAAGAGTCAAGAGGGACGGTTGTTTCTCTTGACTGTACAAAACAAAACTGAAATTATTGTTTCTAACTTCCATAACTGCCTGAACTTTGATTTAACTGGATCAATTTCCTCATTTACACCAATCATGAGTTAGCAATGGAAGGAAAACTTGATCTGTTTTCCTAAATATGAAGAAATTATACTTCTAACAATAATACATTTTAGGCTACATTTTAGAAATTCACATGTATTTTCCAGCAGAAAACATTCAGAGTTAATGGTGCTTCACTTCCATTTCCTAACATTTAAAAGCAGAAATAAAAATATTAGCAGTTGATCTTTTCTTTATTCCACAGTGAAGAGCTGCAGAGGGAATAGTTTGGAGCCAAACTCAGACAAATCGTCTTACCTCCACCTGTTGACCCCGACGTTAGACGAGCCTGCGAACCACGGGTCCAGGAAGTAAACGCAGCGCACGGTGCCAGCCCCCCGCACCGCCTCCCGGAGCGCAGGATTGTCGTGGAGGCGCAGTCCCTTACGGAACCAGTGGATGGAATTTGGGGCCATCGCGTTCTGCAAAGGACGAATAGAAAATACTAAATAATCAAACATCAGGAGCAAAGTGCTTTCAGGGCAAACAATCTGGATTTGAATGCAGCTTTCAACCAGGTCTCGTGATACTGAGTTCAAACTGCAGCATAAACATCAGTTTTCTTGTGTGAGAGCTGCAGCTGCACACAAAGCCAGAAGAAGTCGCCTCTGTCCCAGAAAACGTCCAGGACCCCTTGAAGTTCTGCAGGAACCGCAGAAAACCTCTTTTCATCATCAGTTCTGCTTCTGATTGGTTGGAAATTTGGGAAATTATTTGTCCAGAAAACAAAAGTGGAAGTAGGCCTTTCACAATAAGCAATATATTAATTAATAGAATTATAAATTAAAACAAACTTAATCATTTCTATTAGCACAATTTATCTTTTTTCTATCAAAAGTCTTTGATTTCAACTAGTCCTTTATTTGAAGGATGATTCTGTTTACAGAGACTTAAGAATTCATTTTATTTGCCATTTCTGTTTTGTTTACTCATTTTGCAAATTTAAAATGTCTTCCAGTTCCAATATTAAATGTTAATTTGGATTTAAAGTTTGAGAATGTGTTCTTGCATGATTTTGCCATTCCCTGTACATAACTTGAAAATGATCTCAAAATGACATTATTGTTATCACAATAAGGCCTGGCACAATTTATCATCCAGGAAAGTTATTATGACAGGCTTAGTTAGGTGCAAGATAAGTTACTAAAATAAGAACTCCAACTTGGCTGCAGATCCAAAATATTCTCCTAAAATCCTGTTGGTGCAGGTCGGCAGGCGTAGGAAAAGCCGTTTATTCACTCAGCTGGCTTTGATACAAACACAAAGATGGGTCACCTCCGCCTGTTTTCAATGCATCTCTGAACAGTCAGAACTCAAGCTGTTATTTTTCCCATCTGACCAAAGGGTTCGACGCCTGAGACTCCACTGTGGAAACCGGAAGCTGAACTGAACAGCTGAAGGAAGATGAGCAGATGAACGGCTGCTAATTAGAAGAGACTCATCCGCTGCAGAGCAAGCTGCCGCTTGGCCTGCAGCCTCTTTCACCGGCTTGTTTTCTGAATGGAAGAATAAAAAAATTCTTCCAGCTAGCCAGCTTGAAGAAGAACCATATGCTCCTCGTACGTTGAGATGTGGGTGTTCGTTTTGCTCAAGCAGGAGCCAAAAATAACTGCTGCGTTTAATGGACTTACAGAACTAGATTCTCATGTTATGGTAGCAAAAATAACACTATTTTAAGCTATTAACACATTATGATGTTAATTTTTAAAATAAATATAGTTTAGTAATTTACTGACTGTTTATTTTTTTCACAATGGGAACCATTTTTAAGCTACACAAAAAAGTTGTGGGTTCAAATCTCAGCCTGCATAGAGTGTAGATTATCTCCGGATGCATAAATGTGTTTTCTCTGGGCGCTCCTGCTTCCTACAACATGACTTTGGGTAATAAAATATTCTAAATTGCCTCTAAGGCAGTTTGTCCTGTGTCTAAATTATTCGACCAATCACCAGGAGCCTCATTAATTTTTCTTGTCCCTGATTGGTTATAACCCGTGGCGATATGGAAAACCATACATGTCAGCTTAAGATGGTTTCCACTGTGCGTTTTAAGGCACGTTAAGGTGTATTTGGTGTTGAAACTAGTTCTCACACTCTATGCTTTTAATGCATTTAATCCAATAATTAATCCATTATCTTTTTTTTTATAAAATCTCCCATCTTGTCACTAAAAACAAGTATAAAAACTTATACTCTTATTTACGTTAACGCCGACTGTTAAAGTACAAACTCCAAAATTATAGAAACGACCGAATTTAGTTCAGAAAGTTTCAGGTGAAAAACTTTAGACCGAGACATTTACATGACATTCCCCCCAATGAAACCCTGGGCTTACCTTTTCATTTATTATTCATACACCAACAATCACAACTAATAAACATGCTTTAGCTTCTACCACACATTCAGTCATTTCCAGTGAGTAGGTGATGGAGGATTGATGTGTTATTATGTTACGAGAGGAAAACATGGAGAATGAGTGTAAAAGAATGTTCTGTGAGGATCCACACAGCCAGGCGGCGGCAACAGGTGGCCGGATAACAGCCTCAATTCAATTCGCTCCAAATTAATCACACTTCTGACAAAAAAGAAATAAATAAAGAGATAAAACAGCCGTAAAATGGATGGGAATTCAATTAAATTCACTTCAAATCAACTTGTTCTCCTCACACCAACTCCATTGAATTCAATACAACACAGATCTAATTTATCAATCGAACTTATTCCAGATCAATCAAATGCGGCCAAAATCCAATAATAAATCATAGTTTTGCACTCAAAATATATCCAATTAGATTTATTTTGGACACAATTCAATGTTCACATCCAATTTTGTCTAATTTATTTCAGTGCAACACAATTAAACTCTGATTCAAATCAAATTAAATGCAACTTTGTTCTTTTCAATCTATATTACTCAAATACAGTTCAGATGAATACAGATTCAATAAAATATAAATCAATTATGTTACAATTTAGAGTAACAAGACAATGGAGCACCTTAATAGCCAACACTTTACTAAGTTTAATAAACCATAACAAATAATAATAACACAAGAATGACTGCAAATTGATAAGTGAAATAAATAAATGTGTAATTTAATAAAATATTCACATTTCATTATCTCTCTATATATACATTAGGGATTATTTATATCAAAAGATATTGCATTAATACCCTGTAAAGTACATTATATTGTAATAGTTTGGTTATAATGAATTGAAATTGTAATTTTCTTCTGATAAATTCTATAAAAGTCAAGTTTATCAGGTCAGCGACTGCGACTCCTGCAGATGGAAATTAGGTCACATCGACTGTCTGAATGGGCCTGAAATGCAGCACAGCTCCTCACACGGACTCAAAGTCCACATTTATATCATGTCAAGCATATATAAACTCTTAATTTCTCATTTTGGCCTCAAGTAGTTGAAGACAGATGTAAATTTCGGCAGGAGGAAGTTTCCTTGTCTGCGAGGAAAGACCAAAACCGGGTCACCCGAGCGGAGCTTATGTAACCTGTTTCCACCGTTTTACGTTGAAATTAAACACACAAGGCGCGAATGAAGCCTCGCTTTACCGTGAGCTGGCTCCCCGGGAGAGACGTTTATCTCAGGCCCAGAGAAAGAAGCATTTCTTCGGTCCTGGAGGAGAGCGGGTCAGCGATGTGGAGCGGGTTGGTGCCAGTAGCCTCTGTCTGAGAATCCCTGCGTGCCCTACTACTGTACCGCGTTTCATAACAGATGAAGCCACTGCGCATGTTCGGAGCCATATGTGCGCCGGCTTCATGTTGCATTCACAGTCCAAGAGGTTTTACGGAAACAAATGTTTTTACTAATCTTGACCACTCAACACACCAGGTTCAAGAATAGAAAATAAGAACAAACACGAAATCTTATTCATTCAATATTGAATAATAAAGTCTTTGTACATACTTTAGCTTATAGATGTTAAGCAACTTTGTAAAACATATCATTATTCTGTCGATTACAGCTCTTATTTTCAGAACAAATATAAAGAAACACTACTAATTAAGCAAAATCTTTTTTTATGTCCATCTGACCGTCTGTTTTTAGTTTCTTGAGCATTAATATCTGCGACTCATTCAAAACAACTAATAATTCCCATGCCAGTAAAGGCAACACCAGCCCAACCAAACGTGAACTCAGCCGTGTTTCAGAGGCGGACAATCCCATTGGTCGGTATGTTGTCACGTGTGTGATGTTGGTCACGTTTAAGAGGCATGGAATGGCGGAAGTTCCTTCACCCTGTAGTTGTGAATGGTTGACTCGTTTAATTGGGATATTCATGTAAATATGGTTGTGTACGCACTGACGCTGAAAGAAAAAATATTCTAATAATATAAAAATATATGTACACTTAAGTAAACCCATTTACTTAAGTGTATTAAGGACAAAAATACTTCACTATGGGAGCCGAATTACTGTGTATGTTGATTAGAAAAATTAAATATGTACATGGAGATTCTGTGATGAAGCTTATAATAGTAACACCAATTTTAATATTTTTAAACAGATTCTATAAAATAAAAAAACTGCATACATTTTTTTTCTTTGTAGTTGATAATAAAAACAAAAAGAAAACTTTGCGGAGACACTTTCCTGAAATTGGTAAGAGAGTTATTTTTGCTGGACTCACAGACAAAGAAGCCATCACTCCAAAGATAATATTAAAAGGCTGACTAAAATCTGGACTTCCACATGGGAGCCAATAAAGTACGGAAACTACAATAAAGTGTTTGGGCTTCGTGACCTTCGTTATATTTGAAATAAATGAAGAAAGTAATATAAAATATAACTAAAATATTATTAAAAGACAGGAAGAAGCAATTGGAAACTGTGTTTGAACAGTTTTCAAAGTTGTCCAAACCTTTTGTCAAGTGGGTCAAAAATAATTTTATCTTTAAAATCTAAAATCAACCAAAATTTTGTGATTTTTTTTATTCACTTACAAACTAAGTATAAACCATTCTAATTAAACAAAACATGATTTTTTTTTTTTTTTGTGGGAACTTGGTCATAGATCCAAAACCTCAAATGATTTTTCCTTGTTAAAAAAAAGCCTCCAGATAGCTCAATATTTTGGGCTCGATTTGAAGAAAACTGAATTTATATTTCTTCTACTCTCAGTAATAAAAACAGGCTCTAGGTCAGTTTTCATTTGAAAACACTTGCTCTATTCAGTCAAATTTGATTAAAAATAGATTAAGGTGCACCAACATGTACTTTATAGTATATGTTAATAAGCCGGTGTAGTTCTAAACAAGAAAGCTTGGAAAAGTTGATCACTACTAAAAATCTAAATTTTTAGTGGATTTTGATTTAAAAGTTCTAGTTTTGTCCTAATTTACTAATTTAGTCCTGAATTGTGGCCACAAAAAGTCAGTCTAGGGGCTGCAAATGGTCCCCAGGCCTTACTTTGAACATCCTGGCTCTATAAGCTTCTAGTTATTCACACCAAATCATAGAAACATACTGACAGTGAGTTATGTGGAGAGTTTCACTGTTCACGACTTCTTCTTTTCCATAGTTTTTCTAGTCTTGGTCACAAAGCTCATTATACGTCCCACATGCACAAATGAATAGAAAACTGGCTTCTAAAAGTAATAAGTAAAAATAAAATTGATATGACGTGTTCTTTTGTTGGTACATTGCAGTAAAAGCCTAATGAGGCCGTTTTAATTAGCTTCTGAAGTGCAGCCTGGCCAGTTTATTCCTGTCTGCTGGGCCCGGTCCAGTTCTTTTTCCTCTTTGCTTCTGCATTCTGTTTGCTCTCCCTGCTTCTTGCTTTCTGTCTCTGCCAGTCAGCAGATGGTCTGGTGAGGAGCGCTAACACAAACAGTCACTGCTTACGACACTTTGATTAGATACGGTGTCATCTCATGTGCGCATCCCTGTCAAACAGCGTGAATATTTACCAAGATATGATGCAGCAAATCAGCTGCGATAGCTGTGGTACTGACACAGGAAGAGAGATAATAAATCAGAATGAAGAAAAAAAGAAACAGAACTTTATTTACCATCTTTTTTAATCAGAAGTCTCAGTCGTATGTTTGTGTCTGCGCCTGTCATGAACTCTGGTTCAGTTGGTGGTTTTGTTGTGTTTCCTGGTGGGTCACTGGTTGACCCACCAGGCGCTCCTGCCCTTCTGACGTCTTGTCTCAGGGTCATGCATTGTGCTGATGTCAGCGCTTCGGGCTCAGAAAATTCTTTTCCAGGAATGCTCTCATATCTTACTGCAGCTAATATTTTCTTCCACCCGCTGTGGGGTCACAGGTCATAACTCAGCCTAATAATTCATCTGCATCCATTCAGTATAAATTTGTTCCCTCATATCAGCTTCTCTCCCAGCCTTCATGATCTTTCCTGAAAGGCTGTATCTCATCAGATTTTCTGCAATTCTGTCTAGCTGTAAAATATATGGGTTTAAATATTTATTTAAAGATTAGCAGATCATTTGTTTTGAAACTGATGAATGTGACAGACTATTGGATTTTTTTTTCATATAACAACTGAAATGCATGTCATTTTTTGCAGGCAATTTTGATATATATATATTTTTTTCTATCAGCTTTAATCTGAGCTGACAGCAGTGTGTGTTGGGATGGTGAGGCTTCTAATGATCTTTTTTTTGTTTTAATTTAATGTTTTAAGCACTATGTTTTATTTTTGTGATTATCTGTAAAAAAAATTACAATACAACTCCAAAGTACGAGAGGGGCAGAAAATCAAAAGATCTTGTATCTACTAGAACTTATGTCTGTTTGAAGTGATAATAAAAAAGCAAAATCCAAAAGGTGGGAAATTTTAATGCTTTTATTCAATTTTATTCAAAAAACATGAAAAAAAAAACAACTAAGTGCAGTTTATTCTGTAAGTTTGCTTATGTGTTTGCATGCAGATGTGAATCAACAATGAATGAATGATGCAGCAGTAATGTTTCTTTTTGCATCTTGATGGGAAACATTTCCTGGGTTCTCATTCTGACGGCAGCCTGAGGCAATAAAAGGACAACACACCGAGAGGCGCTGCGCAGCCAGACCACAAATAACCCTGGCCAGAGCCCTGCATGTCAGGTTGCAGCTTACGTGGGTTTCTTCATCAGCGCGAGGTGGCGACTGCCGCACCTGCTGTGCTAAGAGAATTCACCAACCAGCGTCACAACCCATGGTTTTCAGGATTACATCCATTTATTCTTCAAATCCAACATTAAACTGATGTTAGTAACTCTTTCATACCAAACAATTTGACTTAAAAACTGTAATGATTTTTGCATTACAGTTTTTAAAAATTTGACTTAAAAACTGTAATGCAAAAATATTTACATTACAGTTTTTTATCAGGATTTCTCAAAAAAAAGACAAAACTCCGAGGATTACCTGGAGTTTCCTGGATCACCAGTGAACATGTCAATGCCTCAGAACAGGACTTAATGTAACCTGCTACATCAGATAGAAAACTTTTCTTTACCAGTCGCCATCATAAACTGAACTTGACTGAATTATGTTTTAAATTTGTGAATCTGAATATTTCTATAGGATTTGACTGATCAATTCATATATTTCTGAACCTAAATCAAACCCATGCATAGTTCATATTTCCCAATTAGCTCCTTTTTAACCAGCTCAAAAAACTGTTTAAAAAGGAGCGTATGGGAAATATGTTCAAAAAAGTCCATAAATGCTGTTGATGATATAAAAAGTGTTTAAATAATTGTACGAATGTGAGAATGTGAGATTTAAATATCATATGAGGTGGAAATAACTTAAGTCTTGTTGGCCTTTTGACATTTAATTCATTATAAGTTGATAAATATGAAAGGGGCAGGACATTATAATATCTTGTGTCTTCTACCTGCTCCTTTTTGAACAGATAATAAAAAAATTGCATATCACTTAGGTTAAAACAAAGTTAATTTGTTTTAACTTTTCTTTTTTTTTCTTTCTTGATTTTACTTTTGTCTGTTGCGCAAATAAATAAATTTTATTGAATATTCTCTCTGAAAGAGCAAATATACAAATTTTATTCCAAATTTTATCAACCATTAGCTGCATTTCCATTAAAAATGTGCACAACACTAAAGTTGATATTGCACTAAAGTTGAATAAATTTCCATTAAATAAGAACAGTTAAAATCCCATAATAATAAACTCATCAGACCATCTTGCTTTATTATAATAAAAAATAATAAAGCAATACAAAAAATACACTTTCTGTTGTTTTTGTCTTTTCCACCTATCATCCTGCTGTTGATCACTTTTTGATACAAAGCCATATCATCCTAAAGCAAAAACGTATCATTTTCTTCTTTTTACTGTCAACACTAGATGGATTAATCAGGTGTGGGATGGACGATGTTCATATTTTCCAAGTTTGTGAAATTGGATGCTATCAACCATGACAGCCTCGGCTTTAATGTGACTGTCTGCAGTTTCTGCCCCTCAGCTGTTCCTCAGTGAGTCAAGTTTATTTGTAATGCACATTTCAGTGGCAAACTAGTTCAAAATGCTTTACATTATAAAAACACAAAAATAAAAACAACTACGAAAACTCTATTTTGTCGAGTGCCATCATCAAAATGATGAATATACATCAAATATGTTGGTCAATACATGAAGAGATAATATAATATGACAAGGTTAAAATGTGAAGGTTTAACCTTCATGTCCTTCAGGAGAACCGTGAGGCGTTCAAGTCAGAGTTCAAACTGGTTTGGTCCTGAAATTAATCTTGGATACAATAAATGTAGTAATCAGTAAATGTATGCACCATCCAGATATAATTTTCTATTTCTAGGGGATTCTAATCTTAATAAAAGCCTCTTTTTTCCTCTGCATGATATGCATGAACACTTTCTCTGCAAAATAAAAAAATAAAAATCTGGCATTGCAAGGCTTCTCTGAGGCACATGCGTATCCATGTGCCTGTGTGATTCACACTGTCAAACACCCAACAACACCCACTCATCATTCGTCTTACTGGAAAGCAGAGCGGATCCACGCACACGGCTGGTTTTAGCGTGTGCTCTTTCAGGCTCATGCGTCTGAATGAGTCAGCGTGTCGGAGGAGAAGCACTTTTCATCTGCAGCTCATCCACACCTGCAGGCCTTCCTTCCCAACGAAATTTATTCACAGCCTCTTCCTCTGCTCCTTTTACTTCTGCTATTTGATCCGTGATAACCTGAAAATAGGATTATTTTAATTTGTAAAAGAAACTCATTAAAAGCACTCAAGTACAAACTACAATTACACCAATTTGACAAGATAACCTTACTTAAAAAAAGTTAAGTCAACATTAAAGTCAACTTTAGTTTAACTTTAATTGAGTGTTACCAAACTTTGACCAAAGTCAAGTTTATTTCCTTCATCTTTTTCAGTTAAATGCAATGTTACAAGTGAAAAGTATATTTTTAAGATGAGTGTTGGATTTGGGTTTTTGTTGACTGCAGTTTCCAAATACACTTCTCAACATCTCAGCTGCAGAGTTGATACATAAAGTGAATATTTGGCAGGTAATTTGTGACCCAGTCATACTTCCAAGGACAATATACACTTAAAAAATAAATATAGCATGTCAATATGAAGTGCTTTGAATTACAAAAAGGATTCACAGCTACCTTTGTTGCCTCAGCAGCAACTCTTCTCTGCACTGTTGCCGAGCTGCGGCTCCTGCTCTGGGTGAACACCGTCTTCGGTTTTGGGTGGCAGTGGATCCAAACTGGACTGAATGGACAGAACCTCCTCCACCAGACTCCTGAAACGCAGCAGAGATGCAAAACAACGACAGGAAGAGAAACGAGCAGGATAAAAAGGAGATATAAAAGGACCAAGAAGGAAAACAAGGAAGGAAGGAAGGACACAAAGAAAAAATAAAGGAAGACAGGAGAGAAGGAAGCAATGTTGGAAATGAACAAGGCAAAAACGAAGGACGGATGAAAAGAAAGGAAACAAAGAAGGAGGGATGAAATGGCACTGGTAGTTGTTGTACCATGTTAGCTCTGGACATGCTACGTTACCTCATTGCCTCGTCGATGTTCTTGTTGTCTTTGACTGAAGTTGCCATCCATGTGAAGAAGCCATTGGCCTTGCAGAACGCCTCAATGCGGTCTGCTGGGACGGCCCACTCAGGCAGGTCGCTCTGTGGGGGAGCAGAGAGAGCCGGAGGGAAAAAAGACATTCAGGAAAATACAGAACCCTCCTGCAGATCAGTGGCGTTGAACTTTCTTCTTTTAAAAAACATAAACGTACCTCCCATTATAAGCAGGTATAGAAAACAGATGGGTGGATCTTGAATTACCCAGACAGGAAATGTGCAACCAGATTTAATACCAAACACTGAGAAACAAGTCAGGTATATTTTCATAGAGTGACTGTAAACATCTGTTTTCAACTGTATGTTCAATTCCTGCACCTTTGCTTATTGCAATAATTTATTTTTGCTTTCCTGTCCTTCGTATCTAATCTTATGCAGCAAATTTACTGGAATGTATTTAATATTGGGATTTAGAAATAACATGACTGGGTACTTTCACATCGAGCCTGTTTAGTCTGCTTCACTCAAACTCCAGCTTGTTTGTCTAGAAAGTATTTTATATTGGTATTTGGAACCAAGCTTGATCTTGGTTCGGTTGAAGTGAACCAATGCAGTGATGCAAGTGAACCGAAAACCGCTCCAAACACAGGAAGTTAACCACAGCGCAAGGCATTCTGGGTTGACAGAATTTTTTCTTTACAAGAGACAAAAAAGAAATCCTACTATCGCTAAAATTTAACACTTCTGCATTTCTGTTTACATTTTGTGGAGAAGGAAGTTTGCACTGGTCTTCATGTTATTTCCTGCAGTGATTTTTGGTGCAGCGCCCCCACAGGCGAGGAGGTGAATACGTTTTTCAATCAGTTCGGACCGTTGACACTGTAGAGCATTAAAGCGCATTGCATGAGCTGAAAATGTAACAAATCTGGAAATTTTGATCCCTAATCAAGTCGAGGTGTGAAAACATCTCAAATTTCTCATGTGGCTCTTTATAAAAAGATGGGGACGATGGTAACCGAGCAGCGCTAAGCTCTCATAGTGCATCATGCATTGGTTAGATAAACCGACTCACCTTGTTCGCCAGCAGGATGCAGGGGATGGAGCCTCCGTTGGGCAGCATGGCCTTGTTGTCCAGGTCTTGTTTCCACAGGCGACACGTGAGGAAGCTTGATGAGTCAGTGACATCAAACATCACAACGCAGCCCACCGCTCCTTTATAATAAATTCTGGTCATGGAGATGAAACGTTCCTGGCCTGGAAGGGCAGACAACATTCATGCACATTTCAGTGATCAACATATGCTTATGCATAGACCTGTAGTTCACTTTGAACTAATGATTCATACCTGCAAGATCCCAAAGTTGAACTCTGACCTTTTCTTTGTCTGACCAGTGCAGCATCTTAACAGAGAAATCCACTGCAGAAGTAAACAAAACTCATATTAGGAACACAGAGCAACTCAAATTCATAAAGCATCATAACCATTTTTATTATGTTTAAATTTACCCAGATATTCACATTCAGTTCAGAAATACAGAATTAATTCCAAAAGAGAATTAAATAATCCCAAAGGGAAATTAAATTATTCTGCTCTTCTTTAATTCTGAAGAAGAGCAGACTTGAAGATTTGGGCCACTGGAAAAAAAAATAAAAATAAAATGAACAAAAGATGTCAGAAGATGAAAAACTAAAATAAAATCTGGATTTTATTTCGGAATTCTCTTTTTCACAAGATTGAAGTCATAATTCTGAGAAAAAAGTCAGATGTTTTCCAGAATGGTTGAATGATTTGTCTGATAAATTCTGGGTCTTTCCTGAGTTTTCTCCTAAAAAGATGTGATTGGGAACCGATGCTCCAAACCTTTAAAACCACCTTAACAGACACATTTTAAAATGGAGGAGCAATGGCTCTGTTCCTAATCTAGGCTTAATTGTTCTGCTTTTATTCAGAACCTTGCTTTTTGGATGAAGATCCATATTTTAGAAGAACTATCAAGAGCTTCAATTTTTGACTCTCTGCTGTTTTCCTTGCTTAGATACTGAGTACAAGCAACTAGCAACACACAATCCTTGAAAAAAGAAAATCAAAACTAAGCCTGTCTTTGTGAAACATCAATATTGGACAAATAGTTGGAGTCCAAGACTGAAGACTCAACAAATCTGGGCTTTGTAAGAAGTCATAGATCTGACATTAAAATAATTCAGAAGTTACATTTTCCATATTAAACATTAAACACACAAGTCAGCCCAGATGAAGAGCCTAAAAAACTAAAATAGTTAAAAACCAGTTTGCGTACCTCCTACTGTCATTTTGTATGTTCTGTTGAACTGGCCATGGACGTAGCGATGCACAAATGAAGACTTCCCAACGTTTCCGTCTCCTATTATCAGTATTTTCAGCAGGTGCTCTTTCATTTTGTTTGCTCAGAAAGCGAACCAGAGGGACTCTTCAGCTGAAAGGTGCCAAAGCCCAAAGTTCACACAGGAAATGGGATTTGATACGGTAATAAAGCTTTTGAGTTGTGCGCTTGTATGAGTTAATAATCTTCAAAGTTCAAAGGATCACTGGAGCTCATTAAGCTGCAGTAAGGATGCAAAGAGAAATGAAGATTGTCTTGGGATTTCTTGTCTTGACATCTCAACAGCATACTTTGTGTAAGAAAGCTGCTTCACATTTCAAGTCTTTTTGGCCCTCTTTGTGTTCCATACAAATTATTTTGTTCACATGGGTGTATGTACTCACATCGGTTTCACTGCTCATTGACATTAAAACTGCATGAAAATGAGGGCATTAAAACATCCACCTGCCCCATGGGCTCATGGATACAAACTCCAGTTTGATTTGATTGTCTTGCGACAAAATGCAAAGATTTTTTTTTAGCAACAAGCACAACTCTTGTTTTTCAGGCTGGACCACATATAAGGACACCATTTGGGTCTGGTTGTGTCCTAAAACAGTTATTTATAAGTTCTGCGCAGTACTCCATCTGCTGATGGGAGGAGAACCAAGACACGACGCGCACAAACAGGAAAACCTCTCACAAAGTGAGTCAGGTGGATGACTCAGCTGGAACTTGTTTGGCAGCCAGGAATGGTGGCCGATTTGGCAAATCAGCCAACTCAGTCTGTGATCAACACCACACGCCTCTGTGTGTGTGTGTGTGTGTGTGTGTGTGTGTGTGTGTGTGTGTGTGTGCAGTAGCAAAGCTGCTGATAGTGACAGAGGACAGAGATGGAAGCTGAGATATTCTTGATGTGTTGTCCTCTTTTGATGGCAAGCTTTGGTTGGTTTTACTTTTTGTTCTGACATGATTCCAAGAAATGTGGAGAAATTAGAGTTTATCCTGGATTTGAATCTTGTTTCAGCTTTCTGTCTGGAGTTTGCGTTTTCATGCGCTGTGTGTTCCTATCAAGTCACCAGAGATTGTAGGTTGGCGCAAACACAATTTGTCCTGTTTGACTCTGTGTTGCACTGCGATTAACACATAATAGACAGCAGGTGGTGCCAGAGCACCAGCCCTCATTCCAGGTGCTTCGTCACCTGGAAAATGTTCAAAATTGTACTTTAGAGTCAGTTAAATAATTCTGGAGCCACTGACTTATTTTAGACACAAAGACTCATCATTTTAAGGTTAAACCAAGTCTCTATAAAGCTTGGAGTGGATTGAGGTTCATAAAAAGAATGGTGCGTTCAAAAGAACTAATAATTACATATAATTTAATCCAAATTAATCAATAAATAGCAAAAATAAAAATTTGATGCAAATACTGAGAATTTTAAGAGTTAATTTATTTATTTATTAAATCATCTCTTAGTGTGCTTTCAAAGAAGTAAAACACACTGTAATAAATTTTTTATTTCTATTTACTTAAAATCTAGATCTAGAGTCTTAAATCAGATCCATTTTTATCCAATCAAGACGAAGGTTTGAGTCCTTTGTTGTGTTTTTGCTTATTTCATGTCATCATTCCTGGTGTTTCTTTGGTTAAATTCAGTAAACCAATATAGAAATTATTCTGTTTCTGTATTTCATAATTTATTAATTTAAATTTAAGTACAACAATCTCGTCGTCTGTTTTGTGCTCGTGCGACATCTAGTGGCCAAACTGCGACATGACTCCTCATATCTATGGATTGAAATGTAGTTTTTGGGATGTAAACAACAATGGCAAAGTAAAGACTGTTTTCTCTCAAGATACTCAACTTTTGAATGCTTATTTAATCCTATTTTTCAATTATGATGCAAATATTCCAGCATTCACATTCTGGACTCGCCGTTTCCATGGCAAAACATGAGGTCGAAAAATGCCACTTTTAATTTATAACCAGTTTATTTATTTCTTTTTTGCTTCATGGTGACGGTAAGTGCATTTAACTTCTTTGGCAGCTTCAGTTAGACTCTGACAAACGAAGTCAAGAGAACTTTTTCTGATATTTTCATTTTCAGTTGTTGAAATACATGTTTTCATGCATTTTTTTTTACTGCCAGTTACCTCAAAAAATATAGAATGAAATGAAAATTTCTCTGTTTTAGATGAGTTAGTTACCAAAATCATCAATGTCAAGTTTATTCGTAGCACTTCTAAAAACAGATAGAAACTTTTATAAGCTATAAAAGCTATAAAAAAGCCAGAATAATGACAGATATTTTTTTATTACTTTCTTCAAATGTAAAAGTTTCCGAATAAATAAATTCAGATTACAGCCGGAATTTTTTCATTTCTTCTTTTCATGAAATCAGATTTTTTTAATTTAATTTTATTTATTTTTTTTAAATATAAATATAAATTTTTTAAAAATTGTATGTATTTTTTTTGCACGGTCGCTTACACTTCCAAATATATGCGCCTGCAAACGGCCTGAAAGTGTCCCACATGCGTAGCGGAAGGTCAATAACTCCACTCATAGAGAGCGTGCTCACTGTTTAGCTTACCGCTATAAAGAAGATATTAATTGATAATAGGTCTGATATAATATTCAGTGATTCCGCTGAACTCCCTTCCAGAACTGCACAGCATTTTGCGGGATGTAGGCAGAGGAAAGGCTGTATGCAACAACTCTTTTGGTTACCTAGCAACAACTAGTTGAAAAACTAACGCAGCAGCAGTTTCATGTTTCAACAACACTAATCATAACTGCTTGAAAATGAAAAACGACAGCGTGAAGCGAAATCTGAGGATAAAACAGGAAAAGTCATGCCACCAGTTTGGTTGTATTTTAAAAGTACAACAAAAAGTTAATTGATTATTATAGATATAGACTGATTTAAAACATCTTTCAGCCACATAGCCCTAATGTCAAGAAGCAATTTGCAAATTAGCATAAAGTGAAAAACAATTTCTCATTATGTTGCATTATTCAGAATCATCTCCCATTGTTTTCATTTTTTAAAGATCAGAATGCATGTCAGCATCGTTACGCTTCACTTCCTGCTCCTCTTGCACCTTCTTCCTGTTGACATGAAGGAAGAGGAGGATAAAGTCCCTCTGGAGGTCATCACTGAGAGCTCTCTGTGCAGCGTGACCTGTGGGCTGGGGATCAAAACTCAAACTTTGTGCGTGGTAAAGGACGGCAAGGCAGCGATGGAAGTCAACCCGCAAGAAAAGGTATCAGTGAAATGAATCAGAAATCAGCTTCGTTCTGTTTAGGACTAAAATATTGGTAGGTTACACATGGTAGGAATCGGATTAATACTGAGTGTCGGATTAGCAATTTAAATACATGTTTTGGTATAATTACCATCAAAGCTCTGCCAAGAAAAACAAAGCGCTGTTAAAGATTTATAGTTCTGCTGTTATTAACTTTGTTGGTATGTAAAATAAAATACAACCATATTCATATTGACTAATGTCAATACTTTAGTCTAATTTAGAAGTCCTATGTTTACGCCCTTCCACCTATTTCATACGCCAATCTGTTTGGATGCAAACAGTCTGTGCATGCACATGCAGAATGTAAATGTTACGCAACTCAGAAATTTTGAGATTAATCTCACAAACTTTCTTGAAAAACATCAGAAAAATTCTGAACCAGTAGAGTACAAAAAAATTTTTAACTTTTGGAAATTTTCTGTTTCCAAAGTAAAATATTTGCTTTTACCTTTGGATCTCAGATTGGATCTTTGAGTCTAGATTAATTTTGTAGATTAATCTGAAAATGTTAGTTTTTTTTCTTGCAGCTTTTGGAGCTTGGAAATTTGCAGATCTTTTCTAAAGAATTTCTGAATTCCCATCAGGACAGCAATAGGACCAGCATTTCAAAGACATGCAGGAGCCAACAGGTGCAGTGTGTGGAGTCGTGGCAGTGCGGACTGAAGACCATGACTGTGACCTCTGGACAGCGAGTGGAGATCGACTGCTTGGGAGAAATCATGGCGGCAATGGGAGCGTACTCCTGGAGGTAAAGACCGCGTCTTCATCAGCAATTCACTTCCAGCTCAAAAGGAAAAGCTCAGAAGTAATGTTGTGATTATTTATCTGAGGTTTATATCAGTGTTATTCATTTGTGATTTGCGAATTGCTTGCCGTTTTCTGTTATTCTGCAAAATGTTTTAAACAGGTGAGGGAGTTTCTGAGTGACTGTGGATCTTAGCGTAATGTTTTGGTGTCCCTCAGGGTTTCGTGGCGTTACGCTCGAGGAGTAATCAGCTCGGACGATTCTCTGTTTGATCGCTGGAAGGCCCCTGATCTGCATCGAGTGGTTCTGGACCCAGTCAGAGAGAAGGATGCAGGTAAACTCACCTGGGACGGTTTTCTCCAGGTGAAGACTTCATTTCATGTTAAACTGAGATGACAAATTTATTTAGCATTTATTTCCTTGAGAAAAAAAAATTAAATTCCCATTTTCTTGCAATAACAAATTAATTTTCCAATAGTTTTCTCGAGATTTTCTTTTTCAAACATACTTTTCCCCGAATGGTTTTCTTCAGATAAAAAGTTAAATTCCCAGTACTTTTGTCAAGTGAATCTCGAGACACCAAAGTGGGACATTAGGATAGATTCAGGTTTAAAACACACTGATCATCTTGGAAAAAAAAACAAAACATCAGGAGATTAACTCATCTCAAGAAAACCTTCAGGAAAAAGTAAATGTTGAAAACGTCCACAATGAATTTACAGTCTTGTGATAAACAATAATAAAGCAAATCATGTGCCAATTGTTTCCAGGTACGTATCGCTGTGAAGTTCAGGACATCAACTATCGCAAGAAGAAGACAGTTTACTGGGGCGTCCGTGTTTTACCGGAGGGCGTCGTGAACCTGGACTACCAGAGCTCTCTGTCGCAGTGGGACGTGTCTGGAAGAGGGACCGACGGCAGCGGCGTGCTGCAGCTGGCCGCCGGGAGAGTTCTCCTCTACGCTGTACGGTTTGCTCTCACTCATTTGTTTTTAACGTCACAAACCCTGCTGATTGATTTATTACTGAAAGCAAAGGTTATTTATTTCACCATCTTTTTTCTTAAAACTGTTGGCTGTTCATGTAACCAGGCACCTATAAATGCTTCTGTCTAGAAGAGCATGAATAAATTCAAAATATTATGATCATAAGATTTGGAGTGTAAAGGAAGAATATTAACATAAAAGACTTTAAAAAAGACATTTATTGAGAGCAAAGATATGAAGTACACAATTATGTGAGATTCTTTCTTCAAAATACATAATAAGACAGACAAAATTAAATAGAATGTTCCTTTTTTTAAGGACGAAAATGACAATAATGCATATAAGTAACAGAAAAATAGCAAAAAGGCAAAAGAAAATTTCTTCAAATTAGCTTCAATAAAAAAAAATCATCAAACTTTAGCAGAAACTGCAGGTACGTGAATATTTGGTTCAGAAATGTTATTCAAGTACGAGTCGTGCTACTTCATAATGAAATGACTAAAAATAAATAACAAGTACAGTGTAGGAAAAATACTCCTAAAGGTCATTTTTTAAAATAAAACATTAGTTTAGGAAATGCAACTAGTTACTATCGAACTCTGCATTTCTTATTCTTCAAGAAATTTGAAGAAAGTAAGACTAAAAAGAAATTTGGTAAAACGTAACTGTTCAAATGATCAATCGTTTAATATTTAAAAATTACATCATTAAATGGAGGAAATGTTGGTATTTTAAGAACCAAAATGACAATAATTCAAATAAGTTAGAAAAAAAAAATCTGGCAAAAAAACATTTTTACAAATTAGTTTATTTATTATTTAAAAAAAAAACAGAAGAAACTTAATCGAAAGCTGCAGGTGTGTGTCTGTGTCTGGTGAATATTTGGTTAAAACATTTTTCATTCAGTGGGTAAAGAATCCAGAAATTTGACTCAAGTAAAAGTAAAACGTATGGTGTAGTAAAAGTACTTCTAGAAGTACATTTATTCAGACAAGTTCCAGGTCGTTCCACTCATTTTGTGCCGTTTTGCTTCGTCTGCCTCCTGATCGCTGCTCCTCTCACTGAAATGAGGCCAATCGGCTTCTTACACCGAGACTTTTCCATGCGGCATGGAGGCCAGCAGCTCGACGAAACTCTGCAGCATAAGAGAGACGTGATTTTCTTTGTTCACCCCAAACCCTGAGGACTGAGCATGATCAATGACCCATCATGTGTGCTGCCTGCATGGCTGTGGGGCAGAGCAGCCATTTTTCTAAATGGGGCCAGGTGTTTAGGCAGAGATTGCAGACGGATCACAGCAGCTGCCAGGAGACTTTTTATTGATGCTCACATCTAATGAAATAAGAAGCAAAGCACAACCTGGACCTGTCTGGTAGAAACACTGTCATTAATCCTCTACAGCCTTTAATTTAAAAATAAAATCCCCCAGAATTTCCGTAAACATTAAACTGAATCATTTCTAGATGTGTAATTAGCTTCTTCCTTTTTGTACAGGAGTAGTTATTCATCCATAATTTGTCTCATTTCTAGTGCAAATATCTTATTACATGTGAAATAAGACAAACGAACTGAAAAGTAATTTTTCAGCAAGTTATAGAGTAAATAATTCCTTAATGTTGATGAAAACTTTCTTATTCTTTTGGCAGATAAATTAATTTATAACATGGTAAAAACATCTTGTAAGTTAAATAATCTGCCAATGGAGCGAGAACATTTTCATCAATATTAAGGAATTGTTTACTTAAAACAACCTCTATGGCTGAACAGTTAATTGTCTGATCATGCAACTGTCCTTAAAATCTGAATTTATTTGAGGTTTCTTTCCTTTAACATCTTTATTTCCACCAACCCTGGAAGATGCTCTATCTCTATGTTTTCCAGCTGCGTTGAAAACAATTTAGACTAAACTTTGACACTTGGCCAGGCACAAATTACCAGAGAGGGAGACATGCAGACCTGAAGTAACTGATCTGGACTGACAGCTGCAGAATCCAAATATAGTTAAGATATCTACAGTTTGGTTTAGAGAGTGAAGAAGAGATAAAATGGATTTAAAGACAAAGAGCTCTTAGTGAGGGAGAGTTCAGGATGGAAATACGTCTCGATTGTCAGGTTATTGACTCAACAAGCTTTGTTTTGTGTGTCTAAAAACGCAGGTGGTGATTTGTTTCATCTTGACAGGCTTCTGTATTGGACTGATATTCCTCTACAAGACAGTACGCTGCATACGACAGCAAAATGAAAGAACGAAAGAGATGATGCAGTTAGAAAAATATATTGTAAAATAAAATAATTTTTTCAAAACGCACTCAATTCTATGTATGAATAACAGCAGAGTTTTATTATATCAGCTCAAATGTTAAAAAGGTTTCTGGTGTGTAATCATTGTGGCCATATTCTGCTCCACCAGATGACAGTGTTGGCTAACAGGAAAGTTCAGAGTCAAGCGTGACAACACAGATCAATTATCACCTCCCACATCAGGACCGAACGGCACAGCGTGATCCAAAGGAACCAAGTTATTAAAGAAGAGGATACAGAAAAGCACAACATGTGGCTCCTTAATGGACTGATGCAACACAGCAGGCAGACCAGGAATAGACGCTCCACATGTTTAAGACTTGTTTAAAGAAAGTCGTTCTGAAACTGTTGGAGAAGCCACATGCAGTAGAAACGTTTCATGACTTCGTGTATTAAATAGTGGTGAAATAATAAGTGGTGGGTTGAGCTCTGCTGGAAAGCAGGATGGATGTCCTTATTGGCTGCGACTTGGACGGTGATTGGACGTGACGTGTCTTGGACCAGCGTTGATTGGTCGACAGTGATGAGCAGGATGCACCGGTTGGCTGATGCAGGTGCAGGAAGAGTCTTCCAGTTTGAAATATCTGGATTCATGAAACCATTTTCATTTACAAATCGCACCTCAAAGTTTAATAAAAGCTCCACTTTGTGTTCCACATGACCACGACCAACCATAAATGGTTAACGCAAGAAACATAATGCTAAGCTAATATTTAGCCAGTGAGCTGAAAGTTTGAAGCCACATATTTAGCTCTGACCTATAAATATTTTACTAACAAGTTAAATATTTAGCTTTGACCTAGATATTTAGTTAGCAAGCTACTGACTAAATATCTAGCTTGCTAACTTGCAAGCTAGATATTTAGTTTGCGCCAAAATATCTAGCTAGCAAGTTAAATATTTAGATTGAAACTGATATGAAAAATGTAGCAATTACTGCTTTTGACTGTATAATTGTACAACTCTAGATTCTTCTATCATGTTAGGCTTTTTTATACGTCCCAACCTTTGTGTGGAACGTTTTGTGCGTTCACCACATTTATAAATGAGGCCCCAGATATCGCCACCAAGGCTTCAGGGTGTTGTGTTTGTAGCTTAGCAGCCATTGAACTGATGACATCACATGCATTGTGGGAAACAGCTGAGGGTGACACCGGTGAACTCTTTTGGTAAATAATACAGACGGAAACCGACTGCCAGGAGTTTAATATCTGGGATGCAGAGACGACACTACCCAGCAATGCGTCCTGGATGACACCATCTGTTGTTGACCAGCACTGCTAATCCACCTCCTTTTCTTTTCTCGCTCTATAAATCTCTCTCAGGAAGCCTGGCAGAGAGAGCAGCGGACATGATCCGCCAGCCGTGTCTCAGTAAAACACATAATACTTCATTTAAGGATTCTGGCTGAGTCCTGCTTGGAGTTCATCCAGCCTGTTAGCCAGCGATCTCCCGTTGCTCATTATGACTGTTGGAAGACGTCTGAACTTCCTCCTTCTTTCTCTCCTCTACAATCACTATGCCTCCTTTTCAACTTACTCGGGTTTTGTGTCTTCAGTTGAGATATTATTTCAGCTTTTCAGCTGCTCCTGTTTGTAAGCCACCTTGTTGCTATGGTTATGCGTCCAAACAAATGCCCAAAAGCAAAGAAAGTATCAACTATAATCCCTCCAGCTGCACAGCGTCCTAAAGTAGAGAGGACAATGGTGCAAAATACACAAATTTCCTGCCTGAAATGGAGGAAGTAAAGTTGAAAGAAAGGCAACAGAGCGACTCCAACATGCTGCCACCTTCAGCAGAGCAAATCTGGAACAATTTCATTCATTAAAATGACAAAGAGGCAACAGGCCGCCATACCAGACAAGGTGAACATCATCCCGGCGGTTCCAGACCTAAACAGGGAGGGAGACGAAGAGGCGATTACGGAGACATACTCATCGGTTTGAGTTGTTTTGGGAGGAGCGACTCTAGGGAAATAACAGCAATGCAATTATGAATATATGCTCATCATAATTTATTTATTTTCTCGTGGAAGTCGCCGAGCTCATCCCTGAACAACGGCGTTTCCCTTTGTGTGTTTAGTTAAAAGCGCCACTTTAGCAGATGTAATCTCTTTCCAGGGCAGATTATTCATCGTTTCACTGCAGCATTAAACACACATGGAAATTCAGTAAGCACTGGATAAGCTCTTGGGAAATGAGAAATTATTATTGTTCACATGGAAATTAAAACGAATACGAGGCTGAGAGCATTCACATGTCTATTCACATGTTAATCCTGTCATTTTCTGCATGTATTTTACTTTTCATTACATTAATGTTTATTCTGATGTGGTTTTAAGTTTTGTTAAGTTTTTAGTGTAAGTATCTGCCACTTCATCCCCTTAAGAAGGCGTCTGACAAACTGAAACACTTTGACTTAGAATCTCTTCTTGAATGTGTTCAGCTTTGAAGATGACTCTCGTTTTTGTGAATAACTCATCAGTCACTGCAAAGACATTTAAAATTTTCACAGTGATGACTAAAATTTCCACTGCCAGACTATTTAAAAACCATTTTCAATGCCCAGATCACCAGATGGCAGAAAAATGGAGATCTCACACTTTGCAGACCTTTGAGTCGTCTCTTCCTGGATGCCAGAGGAGCAACCAGGATGATGCAAGTTGTGTCGAGGAAACATGGTTTCCTCACTGCAGCCACATTTTAAGACATACACAGTAAAAACTAACAACTTTTGTTATGAATTATTGTAGACTTTCATGGCGACATGTAATAGCTCTCATTCCTGACTCGCCACCAGGGGGCGTGTGTCTGAGTGAGATAGTTTTATCTCCAAACACGGCGATGTAGACAATAACTAGTAGCATTAGCTGTGTTTCCATTACAAATGTTCCACTGCTCAACCCACAGAGGGCAGCACTGAGGTGGATTTAAGCCAAAAATTGCAGAATTAAACAATTTTACTCAAAAATGTTGCACAGAAACAAACATTGAACCCATGAGCACCAGATTTTAATCAGCTTTTAGTTTTTATGTTTTATTCTTGATTTGGGTGTTGGTAAATATTTAGACTCAAGTACATTTGGTTCATGTTGCAGAATAATCTGCAACAAACCTAAACATTATTTTACCTTGTCAAAGCCTGGATGTAAATTTGATTGGGATTCCGGGAGAAGGCTTTAAATAGGCCATTAATGTTTAACATCACTCCAAAGTAACATTTCCATAAAGAAGAGACAGTAAAGTCAAATAACTGATCTTCCTCTTGGTGTGGGCAGCCCTCAACTGATTTCTGGTTTTACTTAAGTAAAGAAGGACAAATCACTGTTTTTACCCAGAATGATAACAATGCAAATTCATTGATGGCACCCAGAGACGGTTCCTCGCAATAACAAAAGTATGTTGCAACATTTCCTGCTCTAATCATTAGCAGAGGTAGTAAAGTAGGTCTGCCTGTTTGTCCAGCAGCCATTTATTTCACTGTTCTCTTTCAAGTCTCACTCAAACCTCTGAAAGAGGCCAACCAAAGCGCCTTAATGATGCTTCATGATGCATTTTCTTTGCAGGCAGAATTTTCATCATGCCCTGGATATATAGCAGCGTTTCTCAAGTGTCCTCTTTCAACATAATAACACAGAAAGGGACTGAACTATCACTCATGGTGTCCTGATTGATATTCATCTCACTGGCTTCCTAGGAGCATCTTCCATACTGGTTTCCAGAGACTTAGCGCTGCTGAAGCACTTTGACCCCACATTTTATTGCAACTTCTCTTCAAGGTGATCCATTCAGCAGGAAGATTCATTTCTGATGCAAAATATAGATTTCAAATAGCTGAAAAGCTACACCCACCTAATGTTAGAACCCGATATTTATGCACACTCCGTAACAAGATATTAAATAGGATTATGGGATTGTTATGATTGGTTAATCTGAGTTAAAATGAAACTTACAAAAGTTTTTCTGTAAACATTCTGATGTTTTTGGAACATCAGAAGAGATATCAGTAAGATAACTATGAAGCTCCACTAATCTTACAGTCGTCCATCGTTCTAAGCAGTAGTTTCATCATAATTCATGGATTTTTATTATTTCCTAATTGTTTATGTACATTTTCTACATTCATTATTGCTCAGTTGGTTTGCCATACTCATTAGTATTGTCTTTTAAATGTGCTTCATAAATTAATTGGACCCTGTTGGAATATTAGCGTCAGGCAGGAGATTTAATGAAAGTCGAGGTTAAGGAATGGTGAGGCGTTCGTTATGAAGGTCATCCGTCACAGCAGGCCAGATTAATGTCCTTCCTGCCAGGTTTGTGACATCCCAACAGGTTTGTTTTGCATGTATCATTTACCAATGACAGATTAATAACAGCGGATTATTATTATTTTATGGCTTACACCTTATCTGCATTCAGTTTGGATGTTGCTGTCTGCACCCACAAACTGATGACTTTATGCATTTTTATAGAAAATTCTGGTTTCACTTTGAACTTAGTTTGTTCCCTGTATTTTTATTTATTTATTTTTGAAATAGCCCAACACCAGCGTAGCTCTGAGCATTACGGGGAAGAATAAAACCAGATTTTGCTGAGCTCCAGTGACGCGTGTTTGTTTGTTGGCTGCTGGGCTACATGTTGCTAAATTTGATGTGCGTGAACCTTAAAGCTGTGCAACCATCTCTGGTATCGGTTTGACTTTGAGGTAGATTAAAAGAAAACTGAAGATTGGGGCTGAAATTGAGGGCAAACCGAGAACACACACACGCACACGCACACGCACGCACGCACGCACACACATGTCACACACGTCACATGGTGATTGACCTTTTCTTAAAGACCTGTTCGGTGCACCTGCTCAGTAATTGGACACAAGCACAGCAGGGAGTCTCCCTGTTCCCATTTGTGTGTGTCCCACAGCCATGGCTGAGCACTTTAAATTAATTTCACTTGAGCTCTGACATTTATATATTAGAGCTACTGCTGAGAGCTGACCGCTTCAGTGGGACTGTGTTTGTGACTGGACAATAAAAAAATAAAAAATAAAAATTACATGGAGACGAAGGGAAATATCTCCACTGACCTGCAGAGTCACACGCTTACATCTTTCCTCCCTCTGAAAACAAATGGATTATTAACTGAAAGTGTTTGTTTTGTCAGTGAATTGTTTAACATTTTTACTCACCTCACCCAGGAAGCTCGTCCCAGAATCAGTTTCTGTTTCAGTCCTGCAGTCCATTTCCGTCTCCTCTCCCCTGCCTTCAGCATGAAGACGTCTCTGATCCCAAAGACAAAATCACAAACTCCACCAAATATTTATCTGTCTGAGAAAATAAACTTTACCTCTCTGGTTTATTTTCCATCTCCTATTTGTGTTTCTGCATGTGGGTAAAGAGTGTAGCTACAAACATGAATTAAACCTATTGGACCCGAGAAGAACATAGAACACGTTATCTTTATTCAACATTAACTTTAGATAAAGTTTCAAGATAGAAAAGCATGATTAGATGGAATTGACTCTGTATTTCTGTATTTAAACATTCGATTTTTCTTTTTTTAAAGTCCTGTCTTGAGACGACATTTGTAGTAAAATTGCATTATATAAAAATTGGACTGAAATGAATTGAACATTTGTTCATCTTTTTGTTTTTCTCGCCTCCAGTCGCTCTTATAACCGAAACTTCTTACCTCAGTGCACCTGTTCCCAGCAGTCAGTCACTGTGGCTTCATTCCTCCCATTCCTCCACTCGTCTTTGTGATGCTGTCACTCATTCATGCCTCGCCGGCTGCCATGGCTCCTGATTGCTCTCCCATATATTTCCCCTTCGTGGTTATTTCTGTTCTTAGTTCTCTACTTGCTGCCAAACAAAGTCTGTACTTAAGACAAGGATGAAACATGAAACTGGTTTCAGCGTCAAATTGTCTCATAATTCACTAATTTTATTAGACTAACTTCTTTTCAGTCTTTATTAATGTGATCTAGAGTTTTGTTTTATTACTTACATGTTAAGAAATGCATCCCTGTCAGCTGGGGATAAAGAAAAATAAAGGATTACAATATTTCAGTTTTATTAAACATCCCAGAAAGACAAATCTGAGATCAGATCCTAAACTTATTTATTGGTGCTTATTTTTTTAGCCAGAACAGGAAGTGAAGCATTTATTTTGAAACATCAAGTCTGTCTGTACGGTTTATGTAAAACTTAAGATGCGCCCTCTGATTTTCATGGCATAGATTAGGAAAAATATGTCAGATACACCAACTGAAGTTTTGCTGTAACTTCAGTTAATAATCCTTTCACCATCAGGAATGAAACTTAAATTGTCGATGCAGGCTGTGGGCGCCACCTAATGGTCAAATATGTGTTGAAAGATTGAGAAAATGGGATGAATCTTCACTTTAAGATCTGCACAGGCGAGTGAAACTTTGTCAGCGCAAACAGAGCGTTTGCATGGTGTAGCAGGATATTCGAAGGACATTTCTGTTGTACGTCTGCTAATTTAAGAGCAGTGAGTTTGTATGCTTATAAACCTGAAATGGACATTTTGACATAAAAAAATTTATTTAGATGCTGATCAAATTATAAATGATACAAAAGATGCCAAAGATACTTAAAACTATGTTAGGGAGATAGCTTAAATAAATGAAGTTCATTTTCTTGTCTTTCCTGTAAAGTGACATTTAAAATGGCTTTAATGATCTGCTTTTGGTCTAGTTTGATTCCCCTTGACAAAAACATCTGGTGCACTTTTCCTGCTAAATGATAGCTAAAGTGCAGCAGCTGATGGTAAACTCTGCCAAACATCTGTTGAGTCATGACTTTAGAGGAAAGGCAAGTTGACATTTTCTAAAAAAAACAAAAAAAAAAGTAAAGCGGCAGACCTGTAAAGTATGCTGAAAATGTGTATTTTATTTTCTGAATGTTGATATTGCATTTGTGAAAGATTTGGTCCTGCATCACATCCATGTGGTATGTGATGCAGTCGGACTTTTGTGCATTTATTCACAGAACAAACTGATTAGCCGGAGCAGCTGCGGTTTCGGCTGCACCCCGAACTCACCTCCCTGACCTTTTCCCCAACAGCTGAGTCCAAACCAAGCAAACTGTCAGTCTGTGTGTTTAAATTAAAACCCCAACAGCACTTTGTAAATGTAGACAAATGAATGTGTGTATGCATTTCTGGTTTTTATGTGTTGTGTGTTAACAATGTAGTAAAGTTACAGTCCCAGTTTCATTTTAGCATTTTCTCCCTGAGATGGTTTTCTCTGAAAATGTTCATGTTGGGTTAATCAGGAGCTGGACAAAATGGCTGAAAAACATATATGAAATACTTCCAAACTTTCTGTGTTTGTGTTCTCTAGTGGCCAAGCAGAGACATTTTCGCTGTTGTGTCTTTGTGAAAAGACAATAAAGTAAGTAAATAAGTATCTATTTACTTAGAATAGTGGGACGGCCTTTCTGATCTTATCCACAGTTTTCCCTCCAAAACATTTTTTACTTTTGTTTTTTAGCAATCATGAGGAACGGCGGTGAAACCTGAAACTGCTGCTGCGCAACTTACTTAACAAGTTGTTGCTAGGCAACCAGAGGTTACTCAACAGGTTGTTGCTTGGTAACCAAAGAGTGAGTTAGTTAGTTGAAGTTAGCAACGTAGCTGAGCTGGTTGTGAGAGGCTAAAACCTTTGCTCTGCCTACATCCCCCAGAATGCCGCGTTCCCAACATGTTACCTATTGATATTGATGTTTATCGCATCATGTACTGTCAGTGATTTATTGCCCAGACCTTGGTTAACCGAATGAATTACTCTCAAAGTTTGCTTGTGTGTGTGTGTGTGTGTGTGTGTGTGTGTGTGTGTGTGTGTGTGTGTCTTCATGCTTTTTTGTTTGTTTCCTGCTTATAGACCCTCACCTTGTTCAGAGTGTGTCCCACTTTTCAACCACTGACGTCCCCCAACAGGGAAAAGCAGGTTCAGACGAGGTGGATATTTTTGGTCATAATTGTAAGAGGCCTTTGGAGAAAAGCCTGGATCTGAGGCAGCATCTTCTGGAGGAAAGAGAGATTCCCACTGGTGTTGACTTTAGATCTTTAGTTACATTCTGCTAAAAAAAGCTCTAAAAGCTGAAACAAGACCACAACTGAGTCCCATCGCACAACAAAGAGTCGTGATTTATTCTCAGCTCTCACCACCCACTGCAGAGCCAGAGCTTTTTATAATTCAGTGTTTCCTTCTGACATCAAATGATGCTCTGGTCAGTGCCTCACAGCCAACACAGACAGACAAAAGGAAAGCTCAAACATAGAGGCAGTGATCAACAATCCTCCAGTCCAAACTCAGAACTGACGGAGGAAGTAATTCATACATTATTTCAGCTGCACTGGTGCAGAAAAGCAGCTAAATAATTCAGGACATCAACAAGGATTGTAATTGGCCACCTCTGATAAATCACCAGCAGAGTCAGCCTCGCATTTGGGCTTTAAAATATTCCATGACTCGTTGAGCTTGTTGTAATTTTACTCTTGAAGGAAACATTTTGTTTGTGGAACATAAAAACTCATAATTACTTCATAAATTGTATTTTTAGCCTCCATTTTTTCACCTGATGGATAAAACATCTGGATGGACACAAGCTGCCTCAAAATGTGCCATTATACCAAGATAACTGTTGAAACTAACGAACAAATGCAATCAGCTACAAATGAGACCTGGAGATGCTTTTATTAACTCAGTGTAGTGCAGACAAGTGGAGACCTTCCTGTCTGATTAAGTGCATAAATTCTGTTTTTCATTTTGACAAACTTGTCCTAACATGACTGTGATCAGGCCTGAACCTTAAAAATATAAATTGTCTTTAAATCCTTTGCAGGTTCTTTGCAAAAAAGCTGCCTTGATAAAGTTAAATAAGACTTCAGTCAGGAATCAAGTTAATATGTGAGCTTGTTTCCACATGAAGTGTTAGTAGAAAATACTCAAAGAAGCCACGTCAGTCCCGCTGTCTGTCTCTCTGCAGCGCGTCCAATAGGAACTTCTCCCATCGCCTCTGAACCTTTTCTTGCCTCTGAAAAATAAATTAGACCCACTGCTGCTTTCACACAGCCTGCCAGACTGCATCCCTTTTTGTTTTTACAGACAGAGAAGAAAAAGAAAAACACGAAAACATCTAAAATGTCATGCAGGTTTTTTTTCCACCATCATTGTTCTAAATAAGTGGAGGTTTGGTTTCCAGCCTGTCATGTTACTGTCGCTTGTTGTTTTCCTCCTTGGGTGGCAGCATTTACAGAAAGGGTTTGATGGATGGCAACATGTGGGAGGATGCAGAGCTTAAATATCAATCCAAATGAGTGACAAATATTAGAGGAAAATAACAACAATATTCACATTCAGCTCTCATACGAGAATATGAGAGAGTTGTTTTTTTTTTTCGCAGTTTCTTTGCTCACAACTTTTTTTCCCCATTCTTGGCATTTATGTCTCTGGGTTTATCATTCCTCATAATAAAAGATAAATGCTCAGTTTGGCCTCAGTAGCACCATGTTCACCTCTTGCTTTCTTATTTATCGAAATCTCATCTTTAATCACTGTTTTTTATTCCCTCCTTGTAATAGATGCCACATTGCATATTAATTAAATATTACAGTTAATATGTGATTGTTTCTCTCTTTTCATCATCTTTGGCTGCAAAACAACAGCAACTCAACTGTTGAAAATCTGCTTTCCAGGAGTTTTGAGGTCTGTTAAACACTTTGGCAACAATTTCCAAACCAACACTTGTGAAATAAACACAACAATGTTTGAAACGAACATTTACAGTTTATTTAACTGCTTCCATGTATGACATTCCCATCATCCTGTCCTTTTGTCTTACTCAAAGTTCAAGGATTTTGCTGTGAGACTCCAGGTGTCAGGAACCTCTTGATCTTTTGTGCCTGGTCTGTTTCAATCAGATTTAACTGAAGTGCAATGCTTAAATATCAAGGTTTCTACTTAATAAAATAAAATAACATCCAAAAATGCGTACAATGGTTATTGCATAGGGAAAAACTTTGGCATTTGCATGTGAAGATTTGAGATAAAAAAACTTTTACATAAAATAAAAGGCCAAATTTTTTAAATTCTGATCTTTCTTTTTTGTTAAATAAATTTGATTCCATATTTATTGTCCTTTCTGAATATGATCTCTCATAAATCATATATAGGTTTTCACAGTAAAGCCTGAAAAAATAATATGATGCAAATTTATTATTTAAAATTCAGTTTTCAATGTCAGAAAATCTGCAAACATTTTAAAACTATGTGACAGTTTGACACCAGCTCATCAGGTTCTGAGTGTAACATCTTTTTATTTTCTACATTAATATTTAAAAATGACTGTTGTTCCTTCCGCAGACGATGAAAAACCGTCAGCGACTTCCTGAAGCTGCTGACGGATCTGCAACATTTTCTTAAAATATTCAAGCATTGCAACTTGAAATGTAACAACGAACATTTCCGCATACTTCGTTTTAAACTACAACATTCATTTTGGATTCACCAGCAGTTGTTTCTCAACTGTTAGCATCACCATGTTTGTTTATATCCGGTCTGAACCCGACTGGATCCATAAATCCATCTGCGTCTGTAGATTTGGGATGAAATGTGGTGAGAGCGACTCGTTTCAGACTCAGCAGAGTTCACAGATCTTGTTTCAGCCTTGCTGAGTTGCTGGTGTTTCTCCACATCTCCTGACACGTCAACAACATTCCTGCCAATACGTTCATTCCAAGAACGCTGTCCAGCCTTGTTTCTCTGGGGCTGCAGGATGTTGTGGATGAGCAACTGGCATGCAATCAGGTCTTGCACAGCAGTTTTCTGCATCCATCTACCAGGATGTACAAATCACTTTGGTGCTGCACAATGGTTGAAGCCAAATACCAAGAAAAATGCTTCGGGAAAACAATTTCTGAAAAACTAATTTTGTCGCACACTGTGCAGGAAATGTCTGCTATACACAGAGCTGATTCCATCAAGTCTCACTAGCATATTGTGCAGGGCATGAAATGTTGAATATTACTATATTACATTTTTAAAGGTGTTACCTGATTTGATTTTTATTCTGTTGCATAGACATTAAGTTTATACATCTAATTTCACTCAGTGTATCGCTCCTCATTTCAACTGGTTATAAATTGGTTTGTGTTTTCTCAGTTTTTATTCAATACATTAAGAAATTGCATAAATATTTTGGAGTCATAAACTGGATGTCCAGTTTCTGGCGTCCCAGAGAGCGGTCTGCTTTGGCCCACATGGATCCATGGATCCTGTAGCTCAAAGAATAGATTTTAAAATACTGTTGTTAGTTTATAAATCACTGAACGGTTTAGCACCACAATAAATCAAAGATCTGCTGTTGTTGTATCAACCTTCTAGACTCTCAGGTCTTCTGGTTCTGCTCTGCATCCCCAGAACCAGAACCAAGAGAGGAGAAGCAGCTTTCAGCATCTATACATCAAAAATTTGGAACAAACTTCCAGACAACTGTAAAACAGCGGAAACCCTGACTGCTTTCAAATCGCAATTAAAAACACACCTGTTTAGAATTGTTTTTGAAACGTAATATGTAACAATGTATTGTCTATTATATGTTGCATGACTTTGTGTTCTTGTGTTTATGATGTAAAGCACTTTGAAATGCTTTGCTGAAATGTGCTATACAAATAAAATTTGATTGATTGATGCGACTCTCTGTGTGGGTGACGACACGCGTCATACAGAAACCCCAAATTTCTGCAAGCAGGAGACAAAGACCTCCTTCCAGAGACACTGATTGAATTTCTCACCGTCCTCTGAGCTGAATTATCTGCAGAGCTTCTCAGAGATGCATCATTTCTGTTGGGATAAGGACTAACGATGTAACCCTGACTCTAAGCCTGACTGATAGCAGATCAACCCTCTGCAGACATAAACGCAGTTCAGGAAGTACATCTGTAAGGTTTTCTTCAGTTTTGTTTTTACCTTTTTTCGAGAAAGCAGCTGGAAAGCAGCGATGTGTTGGCTGAAGGCTTTCTGTTCTTGATTAAAGAATGTAAAATGCATCATGTTTTGTTCACGAAAATCAGCCAAAATAAAAAGACTTGAGCATAAGAAGAAAATATGGCTCTGTGTATTTAATAAATATTCTCTACGGGTTGGAAGTCAGTCATTGTTTTGGTTTGGTCAGGCGTTATGATCTCATTTTCCAGCTGGTCCAAATGGAAACAGAACCACAGTTAATGGGAAAACATGACCTGAAAAGTCTTTTGAAGACAACATGCAAATAGACTGAAATATATATGAAATTTGAGCATTAATGTCGTTATTTAACGTCACAATTCATCAAAATATAAAATGAAAGTGATAAGCAAAGCCTTTAGAACATGGGACTGAATGGAAGTAGCCTGGACAAAATGGGAGGGAGGGAAAAAAGGGGATGAATGGGTGAAAGGGGAATAAACTGGGACCTGCTGCTAGCAGAAAACATGTTGAGTATTGATGGAGAATAAATATTCATGATGTAAACAGGCCCTGAACAGGATTAAGCAGGTAAATAAAATCAGCTAGCTGCAGGTTTGTGCAAAATGCTGCTAATTTCAAAATAAAGAATAATTTGAAAACTGTCCTACTCCCCAACCCACAGACATTAACTTAAACATTTTTGTAGTTTTTCTCCCAAACACTCCTTGAAGCATTTAAATGTTTATGAACATCTAATTATTTAAAATGTGCAGTTTATACCATCTCTCAGCAGACCAAGGCTCTGGGAAAGATCGTCAGACTCTTGTTAGAGAGCAATCATGATACAAGTTAAATACAAAATGTGCTTGAGAACGTCTGCAATGAGAAACTCGCCGGATGACCGGAAGAGGCTGTGAGCGATGAGCCTCCAGTGTGATAAATTGTAAAGGAACAGTGAATATTTGACGCGGCATGACGCTCGTCACACACAACGCTGGGATCGCTGCTGCAATTAAAACAGTGAGTCAGTTGATATTTAGAGTTTTTCAGGGTCTGGGAAATATTCTGTTGAGGGAATAAATGTTTTCCAACTTTCCAATATTTCTTAGGTAAACGTTAAGGGATTTGTTAGAGTTTATTTGCTTTTAAATGTTTCTTTATTATTTTACACCTTTTTCTGTTTTTGGTATTTTGGTCTGATAACCTTGCAAAGGTCTTAGCATTCATCAGTTTCCTCCTTGGTTTGCTGCATAATTTGGGTTATTACTGTGTTATAAACATGACCACGTTTCCTTCAGAATACAGTATTTCTGGTAACTTACTGTTACACTGCAAAAACTCAAACTCTTGCCAAATATTTTTGTCTAGTTTGCATCATTAGGTTTTTATGTAGAAACTCAGCCACCTTCATTACCTTGAAGATCTGAACTGATCTGACCTGCATTCAGGAGAACTTCCTGTTTTAACTGCTTGTTCTGTACATTTGATCCTCTTTGCTCTGTTTTTTCACACTTGATATTTCAGAAGACTTGGTTCAATTGGGGACCAAAGTTTCATTTTCAGCTGCTGCTACGGTTCTTTTTCTAAATGCATGGCGCCAAACCAACCAAACTCTTGGAGCAGGTTGCTCTTCTAATTAAACGGTTCTGGTGTGAATGCAGCCTCAGTCTGTTTGTTTCTAATTTCACTGCAGCCACATTTAGTCAGATAATGAAGATAAACACAATCACAATCTTTATGTGTGAGTTAAATTTTTCTAAGTGATAAAATATTGTGTGTGTCCACCAGAGGCGATATACAATTATGTTTTATAGTGAGAGAAAGCTGATTTGTGCCTTTGGAATGAAGCATTTTCCCATTCTTCAGTAATACCAGGTTATTACATAGGCATGATGAATGCTGGTTTTAAGGGACCCACTGTGCATTTTTCCTTCGGTCTCCATGAGGCTGTGAAATCAGCACTGCTTGCACAACATAAGCAGTTTGACTAAAGTAAAAGCCTGGCTGCTTTGCCGTCTTTGTTCTGGGAACAAACCCAAGAACTGAATCTTACAGTTGTGCATCGGCAAACCAGACAACAGATGTTTTTCTCCATCATAGTTTCTCTTTGTCATGAAATGCCTAAAGATGAATCTCTAACGAGTCTAACAGCATGCTCAGCATTTTGGAAAACCTTCAGCAGAGCCTGCACCGAGAAGGTTGCCGAGAATTTCATCAGTGACTTCTGTCCTCGTTAAGCAGATTTGGCATCTGATGGAGCCGTGGCTCAAAATAAATGAATGTCAACGAGTCACAGAGCGAACCTGAACTAATTGTATGTTATTGTGTGAGGTTTCAGTGGTGAATCCCCTATTTCCAAGCATCTAAACCAGATGTTTTACACTCCTGTCTCGCAGGAACAGAGCCCTCTATCCACATCCACTTTATGCTTTGGTTTGCATAAATTCATGCCTGAATAGTTTTTCTTTAAGTCCTCTATCTTCCTCCAAAAGTTCAAGAACGTTGATGTGAGATTAACTGAGCTACGATCTGTGACTGTGGTTCATTGTGACGGACTGACATCCTGTCCAGATGATGCCTGGATTCTCCCTCCACAAACAGACGACAGAATAAGTGAATATTTTCTGTCAACATGAAAAGGCTTCAGACTAAGAAACATCCATGTGATCTTGCTTTCTGAAAAAGTTTTCCTTTGAACTACAAATCTTTTTTGAGCTGTTATTTTTGTCTTTTTGTTCATTTCGGTTGCATTGCTCTGCGCCAATCTGCACAGATGAACGCAGCAAATTGTTCCCAAAATGGAAGCAGAAAACGGAGCTTTCTCGTTAAACAGCAGACGTCGCTGAGGCCTGATCTCTCTTAGCAGGAATTAAGCCTTCACTCCTCCAGGGATTACAGAGGAAAGGCTTCGTAATGGAGTTGGAGTTAAACTCGCTCTATTGTTGTAGCGTTGCTACCAAAATAAATTGAAACCACCTGGACTATTGTCACTGGAGCTGCTAATTTTCCTGCAGTAATGTTTGTTCTGTATCACGTGGCAGACGCTCAGATTTAATGACAGCTCTTCAGTGACGAGCATTTATCTATTGAAGCTTACAAATTGTGCATCTTTGACTCATTTTAAGGAAGTTCTGTTGTTTTGTTACTAGGAAGTGTTGCAATCTCAACTCGCCTGTTTCAGGTAGAACCTACAGCAAACTATTTCTGATTAGCAAATCATTTTAAAACCAGTGAACTCGTCAAAAGTATTAATCCAAATTCCTCCCACTAACTAAATCCTGAATGAAATGGCACACTGCTTACATTTACTAAAGGTTCATTTAGATGAATTTCAGGTAATGAATGAAAATGAAAGGCAGGAATCAGGAGAATTGATGCTTCCAGGGATTTGCATTTGTTTTCTCATCCTGACCAAAAACAACTGCAAACATTTTACTTCACAGACTCTCATGCAGAACTGCCACAAATGTCAGCTTTATAATAATAATAAAAACATGTTTAATATATTTTTGTTCATGATGCACATGACTCACACTAAAACAAACACAAAATGCACGGCTGGATGTGAAGCTGTGTGCAGGAGAATCACAGAGCAGCTCCAGTCCAAGATTAAAATGAAAATAGAAAAACATTCAATTCCCAGTAAAGTCACCGGATTGCAACATATGGAAGCATCAGCTCAGTTAGAGTCAGCAATAGACGTTTTATCAGGTGTTTTTAGCAGAAAATCGCCGTATTTCCGGCTCCGCCTTGTGATAACAGTAGCTTGTGGAGCTGAAGGCTCTTTTAGATGAAGCGTCAGTGGCAGGAATACAAAGAAGCTTCCTGCTGCCTGCAGTGTCAGGTCGTGACAATGAGACGCCTGCTGTCTGCTTTATCTCTGCAGTCCTGTGGTTCCACATTTTCTACGGTAAAGCAGTTCCTCACCTGCTGCTGTTCAGCATCTTCAACAGCAGTTTTTAGGTTTTTAGGAACTTCTGCAGGTCTTTTGTTTCAGGACCTTCAAATATTTTGTGAAGTATGAGCCAAAAAATGAGGAACGTGTTGCAACGCATGAACTGAAACTGAAATAGCAAGTTTTGTCCTCAATAAACTGGGAAGAAATCCAACAAACCTGCAGTTGATCATCTGAAAGGTGAAACACTTTCAACATCATCTGGATTATAATGATTGTTAAATTACGCAATAGTTTGTATTTTAAGATACTTAAGTAAATAAATGTGATCTGAGTCTTTATGAGCTTCTTGTGACAAAAGCAACTTTAAAAAGCATTAATCACAAATCTAAGACCTTTTAAAGCAACAGTATGTAACTTATTAAGAGAAACTATATTTTTTTACATATTTGTTAAAATGATTATATCATGACAGACAGTCTGTGTCTGATGGAAGAGACAAATATTTTTGTAAAAGTAACATTTTCCAGCATATTTTTAAGTCCAAACCAAAGTGAGATTTATATCAAAATGTAAGTGGGAAAAGCAGCTGAAGTCATAAACAGAACATCAACATGTAAGTCAGAAACATGACAGGCAGCAAACGAGGCTCAAGGTTTGAAGCAGCTCTGGACGACGTTTCTAAAAGTGATTTTCATGCAAGTAGGGCAGAAAGATGTTTTCTTCTCTTTAGTGGGTGAGAAATGTTTCCTGCTTCAGTGGAAATGAGAGCTGAAGAGTTGAAGCAGACACTCAGAGCATTCAAACTGCAAGGCAGGACATAATCAGCATGTTTATGTCCTGCCAACTGGGAACCAGTTACTCTGGTGTCTCGCTTCCAGCTGCTGACTGACGGCTGCTGCCTGCTCAGCTGATGGATTCTGTTCAATCCCCAGTGATGAACTGCTGAACTGTGAGTTTGTTCGGCTGCAGGTCTAAGTCAGTCGGAGAACGACGTTTTGCTTTCAGGATGTGAGTGAAGGCAACGGCCGTCGCTTTGCAAAAAGACGAAACGACGGCGTGTTTGTGTGAAACTAAATGTTGGTCCAGATCTCAAGAAAACCTCACATGCTTCCATAACGATTAACTCATTTTTCTCTGGACTCATTTATTTATAGATTTATTTACAGATTAACATATTTTCATGTGCAATCTTATTTACTTATTTATTTTGTATGTTTATTTTAACTTTAATCATATTCAAATCACTTTCAATATCACACTTATGTATATATTTTTATACATTTTATATTGCTATGTTTGTATGCACTAATAAAGTATTTTCTGTTCTCGAGGGATTCAATTATTTGCCTCTCTGGCTGCTTTTTAAACATTTTTATCCAGATTATTATGCAGATCAATTATTTTAGTAACAGTTTCTGCAGTTGGATGAATTCTGCTTAAGCACAGAAAAATCACTCAAATTACTGTTTTGATCCCTAAAATAAAATATAACAGTGTAGCTTTGTTGCACCAAACTTATTATTATTTTAAGTCTTTCAATTTGCACTTAACTTTATATCTTTGTTTGCCTCATTTCAGCTAATAAGTCATTAAGTTTTGATCTCCAAAAACATACACATATATTTTACTGGATATATTTTCCTCTCACCAGAATATAGATACGTTTTGCTTCTCTGGGTTCATCTCTGACAAACGAGAGCTGCCAGTAAAGTTTACCGGATATTAAATCAGATCAGATAAAATCCTGATCAGATATCAAATGATGAAAAATAATAAAGAAACATGTTGAGCTGTTTACTGACACAGATTTCAGTGTAAAGTTACCACCATCTGTTAAAAGACAGTAAATCTATTCGGAGCACAAATCTTCATCTGTCAAACTCCAAAATATCGACTGAATCCAACCAAACATAAAACTGAATCTGTAACTGCAGCTCACTTTGTCCTAATTGCTAAATGATTTATTAAAGTCTCAAATGAAAGCACAGTGGATAAAACTCAGGATCACAAAGAAATGCTTTACATCTCCTGCTTGGCGCACACGTTTGATTGTTGCTGTAATTTATTACAGATTTCAGAAGCGGCATCTTAATCACGCACATTGATTGTGCAGAAGCAGCCAGGGAGGCAAATAATTGAATGCCTTGGTCTCTGAGGTGAAAGTGTTGCAAATATGCCTGCAGGGCAGAAGGAGGCGTTAATTTGCTTCAACACGTCATGAAGATTTATACACGAAAGAATGACAAATAAAACGACTCTGATTCCACTGAAACATGTTGGATAAAGACGCAGCCAGATTAATCATTTCTCATTCACTGAGCTGGAAGCTTAATCCTAATTTTCTGGCTTTGATCAAAGATCACATCAACGTAATCCTCAGTCTTTGCCTCATATGGAAACCTGACTGTTTCTCTAACATTTATTTAGACTCATGTTTATTTCACATTACTGAAAATTTCAAAATGAAGCAACAACACAGGCGTGTAATGATTTGATTCCCACTCACAGGAAATGTTGATTGTGTGAAGGAGGTTTGACCCGTTTGGTGCTGCTGAGACTGAAAACTGTTCAAAAATCTCTGAAAAGGATAAAAAAGAAAATCTGATCCAAGTTTACTGAAATACAACCAAATAAAAACAGAAAACAGAAATAATTTATCAGCAACACGAAGGATTTAATCTGAATGTCCCTAATGCTGTTTGGGCTTTTTAAGTTTAGTTTTATTTTCTGGTGCCTTTGTGTCGAATTCAACTGGTTTTAATTCGTTTTTCAGTTTTTCTTAGTTCAGTATTTTTTTTTAGTTTTTATTAATTATAGCAGTAGTTTTAGTTTTTTCAAACTTTTGGTTAATTGTTAGGTTCAAAGTTTTCACAACACATCATGATTCTCTTATTGCTCAACAACCAACTGATTGTCATGTTTTTTCACAACTTTTGCACCGAGAACCAACAAACTCTAATAAATAGATTCATAAAGGCAAAAACTAGGGATATGACATGATTTCAGGATGTTTTATCAACACACCATATAGTTTCAGTTAATTATTACTGTTTTTATTTCATTCAAGGTTAATTATTATAACCTTGATCCAAAGTCGCTCTGAGTTCCTCAGATTGATTATTCAGTTTTGTCCAAATCGTCTTCTTGTTCCAGAGAATCCATGAGATGGTTTAAAGATCTAAGTCTGATTAAACTCTATTGTCTCATAAAATCCTGACAAAATCCAGTAAAGTTTATAAACTTTTAACCCAACAAAATGCAAAAAAGGTCCAGAATGAGTATTTTTCCACCTTTGCAGCCGTTATCTAGTCAAGTTAATTGTAAAAGGAGAATTTCTAATTGCTGGCCTGAAACACAGACCCCAAATTACACTCATCTTCCTTTTTCTATAATTTTCTTCAAAAGCCTCCCAGTGTGTTTTTTCCATTTGAAAATATCTGTTTCATCGTCTTTTCGCCCCGAGATCCATTAAATATTCATTTGAGCTCCTGCTGTTATCAGGCAGAAGCATGTTGCTCAGTAACAGCTTCTTAAACGTGGCGCCGGCTTTGTTCCTCCACCAGCGTGATGCCGATCGCAGCACAAACGCTGCAACACGCAGGCAGCGGGGTGAAGGTGAGAAGACGAGGTTTGGACCAGAACCCGGAGCGCAGGAAGAACCTCGGGCTCCAGAGGCAACAGCTTGACTTTTCAGAGTCACAAAACATTTCAGCTCCACTTTGAAGAGCCGCTGATTAAATATTTTAATATTTTGCTTTGCATGAGACAAAAGAAGAAAACATTCGGTGACTCTTTAAACTTTTCACATGAATAATAATCGCTCATGAACACATTGTTGCTCTGAAGCCTTTTCAGCAATTTGCTATGCGACAAAACTTTTTGAAAACAGTTCTGTTGATGGAAATGTAACGTTCTGTTATAAAGACAGAATTTCATTATTCGAGTTGTTATTCAGCAAATATGAATAGATTCAGTCAAATCTGTTTAACGTTATAACTTAAGCCAGAGATTATCAACATGTTTCTCAAATATATAAATAATATTCTGAGTACATCAAACTGCTTTCTATTAACAACTGCAGGCATATTTTTTAATAAAACGGCTGTAATTGCATCCAAACTGGAGCCTTGATGTTTAAATTAACCAGTTAATTAATTAGGAGGTGAAATTAAGTGACATTTCCATAGAGCCTGCTCATCAGACATCAGAACTCAGCTGCTTGTCATTATAAAAACAGGAAACGGCGTCCGTTAGAAATATTCACCACTTTTTACTGCTTTAATTTGTTCAGAATATTTGGTTGAAACTACAGGCTTAAAAAGAAACATGCAGCTCTGCAGCTCCAGCACGAATCTCCTGATATAATTTATTTTAATATTAAAAATACCACAGCAGTGTTATGCAAATATAAACATATGGTGACAGATTACATCACCACATAAGAACTATTTCATTTCAAAGAATCGTCAGTGTTATTAGACAGTAATTATATGGTGTTTATGGTGTATCAGTCACTGTAGAAAGAAAAACTCATTTCTGCCAAAACGCTTCGATTGAATCGAAGAAATTTTCTAGAGGACATTTTGATGATTTGGAAAATCAGAAAATTTTCATAAGCTGGAAAGTTTTTTCTAGCAAATTACAGACGTGGAGTTTAGAAATTATCTTATTTTCGCATGAAATTTCCTGTCTTTCTTCTTCCTTCTTTCTTTCCTGCCTGCCCTTTCTGGCTCGTTCATCTGCCGCCTCCATGAAGTCGTCTTGGAGACGCACGGCGTCGCATCAAAGCGGATTGGAAATTAGATGTGAACAGCAACACAGTATTGATGTGTTGGGTGTGAAATTGGAGGGAAATGATTATGAACACAATTGAAGGAACTAAATAGTTTTTTTTTTGCAGTAATTCTCATTTTCCTCTGACTGGAATCTGTATTGATGTTTGCAAAAGTGCAACGCTTCCAGCTGTGAGCCAGGAAGTTACTTAAACACTGAGCTAATTGGGTTTGTGGGTCAATAATAGGAGGAATGTGTGTGTATGAAAGTTGTGTATCGATCAACTGCATCAATTATTCACACTCCCCACCGTGAAGAAGTGTTTATTTATCGCTGGCCTGTTTCCTGCAGGGGTTGGTTGGACTCTGAAAAGTCCAGAAACCCGGATTCCTTGAGACCGACTCGACAGAATCACCAGGAATTTATGCACATTTAAAAGAGTTTAATCGTCAAAGTCAACATTGTTGAGTTTTCTGCTCAGCTTCCCTGTGAAACTTTCAGCAGTTTTCAGAGATTCATTTTGTTTAGTTATTGAAGTTGTTTACAATTGGAAACGTTCCCGTTTGTAATTCCCTAAACGTATTTTGTTTTTTTTTTTTTTTAAATCCGCATAATTCTCTGCATTGGCTTTTAGAAGAACCGTCAGTTTGTGGAGCAAGACCGGACGTCCCTGGCAGCACCGTATCGGGCCTTTTTCAGGCGATGTCCAGGTCCGGGACGGTGACCCTGCGGTTCAGGAGGTCGGCTTGCTGCTTGGGGTCCGGTCCCCCAGACTGGTGCTGCGTTTTCTGAAGCGGATGAAGGAGCTGGTGAAAGCTGGGAGAGGCGACTCCTGCAGCTACATGCTACAGAACAGAGCCTGCCTGACCCGAATGACCCGATGTGTTCTTGGATCCAGATTTTGAGGAGGACAGTGTATCCTGCTGCACTTTACAGACTCAGAGGTGGAATTACATAAAACGGCCCAAACTTTCTGTACAAATACAAAATTCCTTAGCAGGAGAACCGTAACAACAGAACCATCAGAAACCTCAGTGGAGGATTCTTCACGGCGCCGTCGCAACAAACTCATTTGCATCGGTCATCAGTCCTGGGTTTTAAAAGAGTTTTTTTGGATTGTGTTACTGAACCGATCCATCGGTTCAGTAACCGTTGGCGTTTTGTTCACAAGTTTCGTTTTTATCCACAAGTGTTTTGTGCAACATTTCTGATCAGGAAGAACTAAAATATAAAAAGCTGCTAATGTAAATATTTATGTTTTTTTTTTTTTTTTTTGACCTGATTATGTAACAGTTTATTGTTAAATTACTGTACAATAAATGTTTTGTTAAGATAAATAATGAAATCTTCTTGTTCCTTGTCTTCTTGGCAGGAATCTGCCCCGGTGGGGCAGCATCACGGTTCCTCCTCTCTGTCATCCTGGTCTGCAGGAGGCAGATGGCTGCTGTAAAACCCATTGGTTCCTCTCCACCAGAGGATTAACTGCAACTCACTTGCTTCCTCACACAGAGAGTAAAGCAGCAAACTGCTTGAACTAATGTTTATTTCTTACTCTGCATTATTTTTTGGTTATGAAATGCAAGAGGACATGCAAGTGCTCATGCCATTAACACAAAATGTTGCAAAGTTTTTATGTATATGTTTTGTATTGCTTATTAAAATGGTTTGTTTGTTTGTAAACCCACACGATGAGTCTCTGAAGACTTCCTGGATCTGGATCCTCTCATCCTTCGCTGAGTTTTGATCTATTTTTTGTGAATTCTGCTGCTGCCTCTGGTGCTTCTTCACATCAGTTCGGTTGAGCAACGACGTCATGCGGGGATTTTTATTCATTCGGTTTGTCCACAGTAGAACCTGATGGAGCTTCTGGAAGCCCTGCAGCCGCCTGAAGACAAACCGCTGATGTTCCACCGGTTTATGAAGAGAATCTGGTGGGAAACAGATTAAAATGTTTCATTATCTCCATTGGACGTTTGGCATCTTTGACAAAATAAATGAATGTTGCTGTCATGAAGATGGAGCAGGAATTTTTCATTTAACTTCTACAGACTAACCCGATAAAACCCATTTATCTTCTGCAAAACACCATGAGAAACTATCAACAATTCATTCTACAAACAAGCTAAATATTAAATTGATTTTAGAGAATCTGATGCTGAGGGTCTGTCAAATTAAAAAATTATTAGTCTGTGGTTGTTGCTAAACAGACAGAAAAAAGGAAAATATTAATGAAACTTTGACGTGTATTAATAAGAAAAGGAGAAAAAGCAGCTTCAGATAATCAACTGTTTGCAACTTATTGTCTGTAATGGATCAATAATTTCTACCTTAAGTTGATATGCAACTTACAGCTCTGCTGTTTTAGTTTTCAGATTATTGTTCACTCTCATCTAAAACTGCATTTCATTTAGATAAAAATGCTTTTTTAGCGTTTTTGCACAAGCTGCCATTCATTTACTTATTAATTTCAGGGAGTTTTCCTGTTGGTTTGGACTAGAATCTCATCCTCCGCTAAATGGATGAGCCGTGATTTGAAGTGGCTCCTGAAGAGAAGGAGAAGCCCGGGGTGGGAGGCAGAGGCGGCATTATGAAGAGGGCAGATGGATTAAAGTCACACTTAGAGAGATTGGTGAGCTCTATTAGAAACACCTGCAGGCCGAGCTCCGGCACCAGAACCTGCAGAACGCGCTGCAGCGTGGAAAAGATCCCAGGCTTTGACATGGAGGCGTTACAGGCTGAAGGAAGGAAACATTTTTCAGCAGGTTCATCTCAACATGACGCCTGGTTGCGTCAAACTGCCCCGGGTGGGGCAGTTTCTCACTGCGTCAGGAAACAATAAAGGTCAGAATGCTTCACTGTTAAATATGAGACTTAATACACAAAAACATCTTATTAAATGCTATTTATGATAAAACTAAGATAAAATGAACTTTTCAGCAATAGGAGATTTTAATTCAGCCGATTATTTCATTCATAATAGAGAAAATTATCTTGTCATAACTGAAACTTTTTCCTCAATATTAAGGAACTTAAAAAAAATCCCACACATTGCTGAACAATTACTAGTTTTATCTTATAGGAACTAGACAAAAAACATAATTGTTTAAGATTTGGTGTTTTTGCAGTGATGCATTTCATGCTGATATGAAGATGATGCCAGTTTTGGACACACATAAGTCATTAAATATTATGTAGATGTTTATAATGAGAAAACAATCAAACTGTGATCTAGAAACACATAAACAGGGTAAATTGGTGCTGAAAACTTCTTTAGTTGTTTATCACAAAGCACAAAATGCTCTAGAGCTCACAAACCCGAGGATATGGGGAACCGCAAGGCTCAGTCCTGGGACCCTTCCTACTCAAAATCTGTTTGCTCCCACTGGCCCAGGTTGTAACAGAAAATAAGATTAGCTACAATAACCACACTCTAGAGTCAATGCACAGTTTCAGTTATTAGAACTGGAAACTAGAGATCAGGCTGAGATCTGTGTCTGAACTTTCTGAGCCACATAAAGACGGTTACAAAATCGGCCTTTCTTTTTCACCTGAAGAACATTTCCAGGATTAAAAGACTCAGCAAAATCTAGAGAAACTCATCCATAAGTTTATCTTTAGTTGCATTGATTACCATTACTGTCTCCACAGGTCTGCCTTGATTGATTGATTGATTGATTGACAAATAATTAAACTTCTACCATCAGTATTGACAGCTGGCATCAGATGCTTGTATCACCAATGAGACCCAGTTTAACTTGGTAAACAAATGATCTTTTTATTTTCTCTGTATGGTAATAAGCAGGTTGAAAACTGATAAATTTAAAGTTATTTTTTAATAATTAAAGACTAACTAGACGGTTTTGGTTGTGCTTGTTCTCTGGGGTTTGTGACAGACCTGGATCTTCTTCCTGACGACATGTTTAAGATTTTTTACCGCAAAATGTAAATTTTCCTTTTTCTTACGATTTTGAAACATTTTAGGGAGGAGAGAGTCAGACTGGTTTTTAACATTGATGTTGGATTTTGTCTGATTTCACTCCTGCAGTTTTTTAATGCATAAAATATAAGCTACCATCTCTGAGTTACACGTTTCCTTTTATCTCTGATTAAAGCAGTGAAGGGCTTTTTGAAAGCAGACCATCATCCTTCTGTAATGTGAATGGAATCATCTGGAAAATGTTTAAAACATGTCCATGCATGTACATCTGACTCAGCATGAAGTTTCGCTTTTACTGCTGATCAGAAATGATGGGAGGAAAACACTTAGTGAGATGGACGTCCATCGTGGCGTCAGGAGGACGCGAAGGTCGTCCTGGAGGAGGCCGAACTCTTTCATCCACGTTTCTTTTGTTGCGGCTTGGATTGTCCCCAATGTCGGCTTCTCTCATATTATTTTTTGCCGCTGTCCAACTCCCCTTCTTCCTGATGCGCTGTCAGTGGGAACAATAGTCATCTTGTAATTTGAGGTCAGTGCTTCAGTCGTCAGCTCCTGCGTCGGGTCAGCGCGTCCTCAGGCAGGACATGTTGCCCTTAACAACGTGTTCAGCTGCGCGACTGCAGAAAAGCTTCAGTTATTTCATGATTTCAGGCCCTGAAATCATGAAGCTTAACAATATAAAAACATGAAGGTATTATCTATTGTTTAAATGTCAAACAGAGGCTTTATAAGAGTTAGAAAATAATATTTATTTCAGCTTTGTTGGGATCTTGCAGCAGATTTTCCATCTGGCATATTAAAAATGATATTTTTCATCATTTTCATAAATTCCAGTTTATGTCTATTCCCTTTCATTGTGCTTGTATTATTAGACTTGATGTTTAATCACATTAAACTACTTTCAAACAGCCTGAGGTACATTTGTTTCCTCTCCAATTTTAAGGTTTTAAATAAATAATCATGCCTCAGTAAAATATTCTGAAAGTCCACATTCTGGAAGTTCAGCAATTTGTTGAGAAAATTATTTCTGAATTATTTATAAAAGATGAAGCGCTAAAGGACCAGAGGATGCCGTTAGAAACAAACAAAATAAGCCTCATTATTTTATTTTAGTGTCGAACAGAACCGAACAAAAATTTCTCTAGTTTATATAACCTTTTTAAACAGTTTAACACATAAAGCAATTTCTAATTAAACTGCAAATAATAAAAATGACTTGGGAACGGTGAAGCTGCAGTGGATGACTGTGATGTGGATTTTATTTCAATTAGGTTTGTTTGGATCAAAAACACTGATTTATTGTCAGTGTTGCTGTTGCTAATCAGAATATACATTTTAGTGGAAAACTACAAAAATTTTACAAAGTATTTGTGTCTAGTTTCTAGAGTAAATATCTCTATACACCTGAAGTAAAATAAATCTTCTTAATAATGAACTTTTCAGCAAGATATCAGAGCTCATTTCATCAATATTAACTGAAAACAAACTGCAATATCTTGCTGAAAAGTAATTTATTATTTAGTGTCTTATTTCAGCTATAGTGAGATATTTGCTCTGGAAACTAGACTCAAATACTCGGTGAAATTTTGTGTTTTCGGAGTGCAAACAATTTCACTTCGCCTCATGTCAGCTGAAACTTGGATAAATAATCTTCTGCATGGATCCAGACTGGCTTTGGGACGAATAAACCCGCATCGAGCTTCTGGAACAGCCGCCGCCAAAGTCCTGTTAAATATTTATGGAGCTTAAACGCAAAGTCTGTGCCAGGAAAGCTAACAATTATGATGAGCCGATCGTAAAAAGAACAGAGGTCAAATATTCAGGTCACGCCGACAAACGCTGAGCTTTCCAACATTACTGCATGTGTATGATTAATGTTAACAGTGAATTAAACATTGTGAGTAAAATTTGGATTTAACTGAAGTTTTATTAGCCTGAAAATGAACTATTCAGATAAAAGTAAAAGCCAAAATGATTGGTATCCATGGCAATAACTTCTTTCTATGTGGATTTGCTCTAATATCTGCATTTAAAATATTTAAATAGAAATAAAAACCCAGCAGTCCATTCACTTTTATGTCTTCCTCACTCATTCTGCTGTTTTCACACTCTGGTGACTTACTGAGTGTGTGTGTGTGTGTGTGTGTGTGTGTGTGTGTGTGTGTGGGTGTGTGTGTGTGTTGTGTGTGTGTGTGTGTGTGTGTGTGTGTGTGTGAGTGAGAAAACAAGTGAAAATGGACAGAAATGTGGTGACCTGATGATGACCTGATGATGACCTGATGATGACCTGATGATGACCTGATGATGACCTGATGATGACCTAATGATGACCTGATGATGACCTAATGATGACCTACTGATGACCTGATGATGACCTGATGATGACCTGATGATGACCTGCTGATGACCTGATGATGACCTGATGATGACCTGATGATGACCTGATGATGACCTGCTGATGACCTGATGATGACCTGATGATGATCTGCTGATGACCTGATGATGACCTGATGATGACCTTATGATGACCTAATGATGACCTGATGATGACCTAATGATGACCTGATGATGACCTAATGATGACCTGATGATGACCTTATGATGACCTAATGATGACCTGATGATGACCTGATGATGACCTGATGATGACCTTATGATGACCTAATGATGACCTGATGATGACCTAATGATGACCTGATGATGACCTGATGATGACCTTATGATGACCTAATGATGACCTGATGATGACCTGATGATGACCTGATGATGACCTGATGATGACCTAATGATGACCTGATGATGACCTGATGATGACCTGATGATGACCTGATGATGACCTGATGATGACCTGATGATGACCTGATGATGACCTTATGATGACCTAATGATGACCTGATGATGACCTGATGATGACCTTATGATGACCTAATGATGACCTGATGATGACCTGATAATGACCTGATGATGACCTCATGATGACCTGCTGATGACCTGATGATGACCTGATGACCTAATGATGACCTGATGATGACCTGCTGATGACCTGATGATGACCTGATGATGACCTGATGATGACCTGCTGATGACCTGATGATGACCTGATGATGACCTGATGATGACCTTATAATGACCTGCAAGCTCAAGAAAAATCACTTCAGAACATTTTAGTGTTTCATTCAGTGATTTGACTCAATATTTTGTTTACAGTAAAAATGTTAAAGTTATTTTTTAGGGTCCAGGAACTCGGCTCAGCTGGGAACCAAAATTGCAAAACTTGTTCCATTTCCAGCTGGTTTGATTCATCCTCACACTGTTTGAAAAACCTGCTGCCCTCCTCACCTGTGGAGGCGTTGCACCAATAACCCCTGAGGAAAACATCAAAGTTTTATCCTTGACTTTATCTTCTACCTTTAGTTTTTCCTCTTCTCGTCGTCGGACGATGCTGGTCATGTCTCCAGTTGTTGCTATCTGCCTCTCAATCACTCTAATCCCTCTAAACCTTCCTGGCATTCAACTAATCCCCTGGTTCCTTACCTTTTCTCCCTCTAATGAATTTATTTTAAATGGACTTAAAGCTCTTCTGGTGCGATATCTCCCACCATGTCCTGCCACCACGTGGACACAAAGTGGACATGTCTGGGATGATTCTTGGCTTTGTGATTTATCGGAGGTTGGAGGCTGGCTGGGGGGATGAATGTCGACCTGCTGCTGTTGCTAACACTCCTCTGAGCCGCACGGCGGACAGGCGTGAGGCTCCGATAGCGACGAGGTGTAAAGTGAGCCAGGAACCGTTCAATTACAGCCGATGGAGCGTCTGTCACTAACTCGTGTGATTAATTGGCCAAGGGAGCTTAAAAGAGGTTCCTCTTTGTGGACATGTTGCACAATCAGACCTTGGACATAAAGAGTGAGAAAACAAGTGAAAATGGACAGAAATGTGGTGATTTGCTAAAGCTACGTGGTTTAGAAGCATCTATGGTAACTGAACAGGAGAGCGAGTTTCATATTGTACTCTGAACCAGTTTTGTCTCATCAAGCATTTGATGACGTATAAAAGATAATAGGATATCATCTAATGACACGTTAAAGATCTGCTGTTGTTGTCATCGAAACCTTCCAGAGCTCTTCTGGTTCTGGTTCTGCTCCGCATCCAGAACTAAAACCAAACAGCATTCAGCTTCTATGCACCGCAAATCTGGAGCAAACTTCCAGAAAACTGCAAAGCTGCCCAAACTCTGACTTCCTGTTCAGAGCTGCTGGTTCAGCCAATCAGGGCCGAGGAAGACAAATGGCGCTCCTGGACTGGCTGCTTTGCAAAAGTGTGTCAATTATTACTGCAGCCACACAAATGTTGTTTTTTAATAATATTTGTTATGCAAAAGTAAAATTATGCAAACACTGAACCACAGATAGCCACTGTAATTAGTTTTCAAATATTATGTGTTAATTTTCAAATATTTATGTTAATTTCTCCTTATTGTTTATTCCATTTTGTAAAATGTGTGAAAAGAAGTATTCCTGTTTTTTATCTGAATCTATAAAGTCACTCTTGTGCAGCGGTGTGTCGTCACAGGGCCTGACTGAGGTCAAAGGTTAACTGCAGGTCGTTGTTTCGTGGTGTGTTTGGTTTATGCACTGTTAACATTCACTGTGTGTCAATGTGTCCCTTTGCAACACAGAATCGATCCATAAAGTTTATGACATTCTGCAGGCAGGCGGCCTTTCACTGTGCATTAGGTTTTATGTGTGCGTGTGTTTGACTGATAAACCTCTGCAGGGCGTGTCCAGATGTGGGAACACAAAGCTGACAGGAGGAAGGAGATACAGACGCGCCAGGCTGATCGGATTCACCGCCAGCAGAAGGCGAATCCATCGTCCCCCTGCCCTCATGTTCTCTGTGCTTACTCTAAAGGAAGGAAATTAATTCTGGCCATATTGACTGGAGCGGGACTGATAAACACAGCTATCTAATTAGAAAATGTAACATCTGATCCGTTGTTCTCATCCTGCTGAAACACATTAGGCTGACTGCCTCCCATGTGTTTTTACGGCTGGAGTCAAAAGTAAAAAAGGAGCAACAGGGAATCAGAGGTTTATCTGAGCAGAACATTTTATTATGTAGTGGAATGAGGACAAAACAGAACAATTTATGAAAAATATTTGTTTGTATTGGGGAAAAGCTTTAGCTTTAACATGGTTTATGGCTCATTTCTGCAGTAAATATCTTTTCTTATAACATAAGCAGCTATTAGTTTCCTCTGGGAAATGCGAGCTGCTTTAACTATTTGGCTTCTCTATAATGTGATTCACAGTTCAGTTTATTTCAAGCCATTTGTTTCAGTAGAAATCAATTTGCTGTACAGTTTTAGATTTATACAAAAGTAGAAATATCCTTCACTATCCGATTAAATTCTGAGTCTCATGTCTGATTGGTTTTGTTCCTGGTTTCTTCTTGTTCTCTTTTTTCTCCTTTTGTGTTTCTGTGTCTTCGACTCCGACTGTGTAGGATCTCATCAGGCATTTACTCCTAATTCCTTCGAATAAACTTAGTTACCTTTGCATGTTTCCCTCACAGCAAACATTCATTCTGCTAATTAGACTCATTTGCGTTTTCCCTAGTAATCATATTGGGGAATAAAATTATCATATAGATTAAGTATTAGTTATGTAAGAAACGCATAGAGGCTGAAAGTGACAAAATATAAATGAGAAAAAAAGCACAAAAAACAAAACAAGAATAACTGAAATGAACATGTTTGGAAAGACTTTTAAAGCAATAGTGAGGAACTGTGTATGGCAAGACCTGTTGAGTAAAAATAAAGCTCAAAACAGCCAAACAATCCTGGACTTGCTCAGTTTGGGAGGTTTTTATAGTCGATATATTTGAAATAAAAACATAAAACAACAAGCTGCACAAATGAAAGGATGAAACAGTGTTGTGAGTTCATAACCAGTGAGGGGATCTGGGCGGGAGGCGGAGCTTTTCCCAGCAGTCAGTGGGAAGGAGACGCCCTAAAAGTGTCCATCCACTATAAAACCAACAAGGAGATACAAAAAGCAGACGGTCACGCACACGCAATCACACCTGAGGTCGCTTTCAGCTGCCACTTCACATAATTACCAACGCTAGACTGAACACAATCTGGAGAGGATGTTCTTTCATTTACCAGAAAAACAAACAGGTAGCAAAGAAGAACAACAAAAAAAAAACAAGAAACTGAGAGCTGGAGAGAGGTTGGCTGCAGCCAATCACCGTCTTCCAAGTGTGAGACAAAGACAAAACAAAAAATATCTGGTCAAGAAACAACAGGCCTGTGAAATCCACCAATTTATGCTTCTTATACAAAACCCCCAAAAACTGGGGATTTTTTTTTTGCATAATAAAAAATACAAATGATTGTTTGTGTTGTATTGAAATACACAAAGACTTTACCGTTTATTAACACAATAAAACACAACTTAACAGAGATTTTTGGGAGAATAGCTGGGTTTGTGTGAGCACCAGGCTGCAGCTTGAACATTTTTAAAGTATAAAGTTTTTATCCATGAATGTTGAAAACTAATATCTTTCTCACTGACTGCAAAGTTCAGATCAGCAGGTGAAAAAAGTCGCAGATTGCTTCCATTGTTGCAGTGGGAAAGGAATAAACATGTTCTGCTTTAACATGTGTGTAAATAATTTGTCAGAAATAAAAGTAGCTTTGCATTTCAAACAGGAATTCAACAAAAACTGCTGATGGAGAGGCAGTTTGGATGGCTTGTGATGGAGACCATCAGACTCCCCATTTCCTCCTGATTGCCTGTGGGGGCACCAGTGGGATTTATTCACAGTAATCAGACAGAAAAAAGTAGAGAAAAAGTGGAGGAAGGACCAAAAGCCTGAGCGCATGAGAGCCAGCTCTCCCACAGGAACACGACTCCACACACACTCAGTCACTCCTGACATTCACTCCTGACGGGAGAACCATTTAGAAATGGTGTTTAACTGCAGGCTCCTGCTGGTGCCTCCAGAGGTCTGGACCGTTTCATCTCTACATTGAGGATGAATTCGATTTAATCGAACTGTAGTTTGTTTGTCTCGAAAGTCTGATTCGTTTAGAGAGGTATGAAAGCGCAATCGAACTGCAAAACCTGATTTGTCTGATGACTCGGTCTGGGTTTGGCTGATGTGAACCCTGGTACTGGAGACCGCCCCAAAAGCAGGAAGTGGACTACAGCGCAGGGCATTCTGGGTCAAAAGAGCCAAAATAAATATGTGATTCTTGTTCTAAAGTGAAACACAACTTGTGTTTTTACCAAAGGCTAAAGAGAAAAACTGCTAATGTTAAAATCTACTCCAGTTTTGTTTACATCTGGTGAAAAGGGAAGTTGTTCTGAGAGGTTTTTGGGTCGTTTTCTGCAGTGGTTGTTGGGCCAGCGCCTCCACAGGCGAGGAGGGGAACCGATGGGTACCAGGGGGTTTGGACCTTTGCTGAAAATGTAACACATGTTGCAGTTGTTGTCCCCAATTGAACCGAGTCTCCCAGGTGATCAGGTGTGAAAGCTGGTCAGGTAAGCCAGGTTCCTGGTCGGCCTGGCAACCTATTTTGCAGCATTGCTGCTTTGCATCTTTGGCTTAGTCAAAGTATCTATATTTCCTAGTTTATTTCTGGTTTGCCTGTTTGTCTTTTGGTCTCTTAAAGACTAATTTTTCCATTTAGTTCATTCTTGATTGCAGTCTTTAAAGCAGGTTCTTTCACTGCCCATGTAACCACTGACCTGTTGTGAATAGATTGTTTTGCACATATTGAACAGGTGGGATCAGGTTTAGCACAGGCCTGTGACAAAGGCTTGCAAGGAGTCAGTTTGTGAGGAAAGACTGATTTACTGGGGATTGTTCAGGTTTCAGCAGGTGTGTGCATGCTTCTTGTTTTCGTGATAACCTGATTTTGTGGAACAACAGCACAGCCTGCCAGGTGGTTGACAGTCGACATCAGATTTGAACCATAAATCTGTTTACCAAACATCTAAAACATGGGAAAACTGAGAAGAAGCCATTAGCAGTTATGAGTTAATAGGAAAACTGTGTGATGTTCAGAGGTTTGATAGTTGGTATTTTCTGTTGTAGTGATTATGTACCATGGTGGAATAATACGCACATTTTGAAGTATCGCATTTGTAAAGGTTGAAGGAAACGTCAAATTAGAAATAACTTCCTGAAAGTTTTTACGTTAGGTGAAGTTGGTTTTTGGCTTTTCCGAAAAAAAGTTAATGTACTAAAGAGGAGATAGAAACACATTTGCCAAACAAGTTTTGATGTAGCAAACTTTTCCATGAGTATATGTCTTACCAGAGGCACAGACTTCAGAGTGGAGGATTTTCCTTATTTCTGATATGTGGTCTGTGCTAGTTTGCTACCTCTGCTGTTTGTTACAGCCATGCACAGCATGTGTAGCGTGGCTGATTCGCTCCAATACAATGCATGGAAACTTTGTTAAAGTTCCTGCTGCGTTTCTTCCCTGGTTGCCAGTCCAGCACAGACAGAGCAGCACAGAGACACATTCAGGACAGGAACCAAGCAGGACCTTCCTTCTGTAAGGCAGCAGTGCCACTACATGCAGGGGCAACAGATTCAATGAGATTTATCGAGCAATTATCTGCAAGCTGCTGATCTTTGCTTCCTCAGTGAGCCATCAACCTGTGGAGCGTAACGGCAGCTACCTTTTCTAAATGAGCTTCATTAAACTCACCAATTAGAAATAAGAGCTAAAGCAACTGAAGATCAGAGTTAGTGACCGTTGTGTCATTCAAGCTAGTGATTGTTTGGTATGAACATCCTCGAACATCCCTGTAGCGTCCATGCACAGCGGCCCTATCAGGAGTTTTCTGAAGGCCAACAATTATTGCAATATGTAGCGTTTCATATTTCTGCTTGCAGCAGGATGCATGGTGTTATTTGGTGAATCTCTTCCAGGTTAGCTTGCAGAGTTCCTGCGTGTTTGACCTGTTGGTGAGTGTGTGTTTGCACAAGCTCATAATTTTCCCCCTGAAGCAGCTGACCAAACACTCACATGTAAACTGCAGTTCCTAAGGTTACCAAGGACAAAGCGGGTGACAAGCTCTCAGCCATTTCCGTGACAACCGCTACCGGCGGTGCATTCATCCATGAGAGGTGAAGAGAAGCAGAGACCAGTTCACCTTTCAATGGTTTGGTCGCAGGCAGCTTCCAAAGGAAAAATAAATGCTCTAAAACAAAATAATTGTCTCCAGAACTCTCCAAATTGAATTGTTTTAATGTTTAAACCCCACTTAGTGATTATTCCATGATTCAGGCGCTAGCTGATTCTACATCCAGATCTGACAGCCAAAGTAGCTTTACAGTCATCTTAAATAATCATTAATATTTTAAAAAGCTGTAGTGCAGATCTTGATGCGATGCAGAATATGTCTTAATCTGACAGACGTCTACAAGTTTTCAAAGTAGAGACTTTAAACGGTCCAGTTTATTTCCAAATGCATTGAATCCAATTCAGTCCAGTCATTCCGATAAGATTCAGATTGCATCACATCCAATACAGTTATAAAAAGTTACCCATCTATGGGACCACGTATAATCCCTCTCAACTGGGATGTGGCGAGAATGGACCAGAACCACTCCCTTTAAACGGGACCAAACCATTTTCAATCCAGTACTAGACCATTGTGCTGCTACTGGTGCATGTCTGATGCCGTTTAAAACCGTCCTCATGTCACAACTCTGGAGGTTGAAGAACGCTGCCAGCAGGTTTAGCGACACGGAAACTAAAAACAAGACAAACAAAACAATCAAAATGTGTTCATGTTGCAGCATAAGATGCATGAATATATGTATATGTATGGATCTATGGGCCAACCTCGCAAATAGTGAAGATTTGCTTTAGAGTCAAAAAGTGGCACAAAACACAGTTACAAAATATCTTTAGTGACATTGCATGCAGCGATGCAACCTTAAACGAAAGTACTTTCCTCCAACAGAACATCATAAAGTGGGGGCCGATGACGTCATTACAGTTTTAATTCACTGAGTGCTACTGTCAAGATTTATTTTGTAAAAAAAAAAAAAAAGGTTTCTGAGCTGCAATACCTGAGAAGAACACTTGAGGGCGGGCTTTTCCCTTTTTTGATTGCGTGGAGGAAATTAATTTCTGAAAATTAACGCTCAACATTTTACAACTTCATAACAGAACGACTGCAAATCAATAATTTTACCGTCAAACTTTGTTATCGACCTTGGCAGAAGAGTAAATACAGGTTTTAGAGAAACTGGCCGCCAGGTGTCCATCTCCTGTGGGCTCAAGCCCCGCCCACTTTTCTGCCTTTACTCCCACCCACATAGTGAGGAACAAGGACATTAACCAGCTAGAGCGAGTCAGTAATGATGCACAAAGTTATATAAAATGGACAAAAATATAAAATTCTTGTATATTTTAAAACTTAGAACTTTTTTATTTCTTGCCAAAAACCAAATATAAGATATTTTAAAATTTTATTATAGATAAACCATAGTTGTTACTTTATTCATTGCTATGAGGGAAATTCTCATGGATAAAATCACAGATACATTAATAAAATCAGACCTGCTTTATTATTGACTCCTCTGAATTGAATCAGATTTGTATTTTTATCCATGCGTCCAAAAGGAGCTGATTTCAACTGGTTTTACTCTGTGGTGTCTGGGAAACGCGTGCAGAAGCTGCCGGGTTCCTGTTTGTTCCTGAGTGTCGTGCAGATTCTGTGAACCATCTGCCAAACTGCAACCTTCAGACTCACACGACTCAGTGGCTTCATGCATGTTTGGACTTTTCCATGTTAGTGTGAGCGAGGAAAAGTGTGCGGATGAAAATGCTGCAGGGAGGAAGACTTTTATTCTACCACTGATTTTATTATGGAACAAATATCTATCTAAAACAGAGCAAATGTTGGAGATGAATTTGCATGTTTGTGAAAAATAAAGCCTATGTCTTGATTTGGTATAAAGTAAACACAATGTGGTGTTTGTAAGTTCAGCAGCTGATATTAAAGCAAAGGCAGTGTGACTGTGAGTTTTGCTGCCACCGCATGCAGACATTCATTCAGTGAAGCAGAGTGACACATGTGAGTGGGTGCAGGAGGACAGCCGCTCTGCAGGGCAGCTGCAGGCACAGACACACCAAGACGTTTTTCCCCCAAGAATATTCTGAATATTCTTGTTCAACTTATGGCAAAGTGGTTGGGAAGTTGGTCGTATGTGTGACCGTTTAATTAAAATGATTCATGGAGAGCGGGCAGGATTTACGGCTCCACCGAGGGACCCTGAGGAGAACGTGACCGAGGCGAATCCCAACACAGGTTTCCATTTGAACAGACCCTTCAGAGAAGATGGAGGAGCTGTCGGCGTCCGCTCTGTGGGCAGGAACTCCACTGAAGTGTCCAAGAAGAGTGATTACTCACATAAGAAAAGAAAGCATTTAAAAAAAAGATACTTTAGGACCAGCTAAATATATATTTGATCATATTTAAAACAGAGAAAAATGTTAAATTATGTGCAAATTCTGGCATTTTATGAATGAACATAAAATAGTGATTCAAATATTTTATAGCATGTTATAGCAAACATAACTTACCCAAAGCATATTTTTAAATATAAAACTTACTGAAATAATATTTACAGTAGGTAAAGCAGATAAAACAAAGATTGACTACGAACAAGATGTCTCACTTCAATATGAACTAGTCTTTGGATAAAATGTTTGGTGAGTAAATGTTATTCAAGTAATAGCAGCAATATTCTATAATGATATTATTCAAGTAAAAATCAAAAGTATGATGTGGTAAAACATTTTTTCAGAAAGTTGAGTAAATGTCGCCGGTTACGACCCGTCTGAGTTTTAACTGCTGGTTATGAGATTTAGACGTTTGTAACTAATAATAATAACATTTCTTAGGCAGAAAGAAAACACTGTGACAGTTTTATGTTCTTTTATGTCAAACTGGACAATATATTATGTTTTTAAGATTCATTCATGATAAACAGCTCAGATCAACAGCATCGTTATTTAAAAAAATGTTTTCTTTGTTGTTTCTGTTTTCTCTACATGAGCAGATGATGAGTCAGCACTGTTAGCAACATGCTAATGCTAACGTGACGCTTTAGAAACCAGCCGGTCCTGAGAGATCCGTGAAAGCGCCTGGCATTCTCAGCTCTTGATCATTTCCTCAGAGCTGTTTGGATGTGATTGCTCGTCACACACCGTGGCGACCTTTGACCTTTAATCCAGCTGGAAATGATCACCTATCGCAGAACGAGCAACGGCTCCGAAAGTCTTTCTTACATGCTTTGTTCCTTCATTTCACATAGTCAATATCGGATGCACAGTGGAACAGTTAAAAAGAGTTTGTTTTTCTATTTGTCTTGTTTCAAAGTCTGGACAAAACTATAAAACGTTCTGTCAGAGAAATATCCTTCCTCGTCAAAATGTTTGTGACAAAGTCTCTGTTTTGGCTTCAGACATTTTCAGAACACAATTTAGTGTCATTGGTTTTGAAACCATAAAAAGAAAAGAAAAGAATATGAAGAAAAAAGATGTAGGTGGATATATATAAGTCCTGGACAACAACATGCAGGCAGCAACTGTTTTGTTTTCTTCGGATGCTGATTACCGTTGCTAACTGCAGCAACTTTAAGAGCTGCCAGGAAAAAAAGCAAGCATGCATTGATTAAAGTCAAATGGAAACATTTTTGGAAGTTAAATGTTAAAGTTAAAAAATTCAACTGGAAACAAATTTAAGTTTCTTTGCATCTTGACCAAATGGTTCCTGTTTTTCATGACTGCGACTTTCTGTTGCACCAAACATGCGATTCTCAGATTGTCTTCCAAAATGAAGAGATTGTAGATGATCTTCATGGCAGGCAGCAATTAACCTTGAATAAAAGGCACAGCGCAGACGGCTATCAGTATAATCCCAGCAAAATCAGCTGTAAGACGCAATTATCCCACTTCTTCCTGTTCCAGTGTCGATGACAGACAGAAAACAGCCACTGATTGCTCTTTCTGTGTGAATGCAGTTCAGTTTATGCTCATTTTCATAACAGCTACAGATGCTTTCCTATTTGTGTTTACTGTCAAAGTGTTTATGTGTTTAAATTTTGCTTTGCCTAACAACATCTGATAATTTATGGCATCGTGTGAAATGTGTGAACCTTAAGTTGAATTGCCAGTGAGCCTGGAATGAAGGGTGTTAATATTATCAGGGTGCAATTTTCTTGTGAATTTTCACCAAACATTTGGAAGATTTGAGGGAAAAGTTCTGTTATCTGAATGACAGGAGCTCTGATGGAGAAACTGCCTCTTTAAAAAGCTGTAAAGTAGGTCAAGCTTTGAAATGTGACACTGAAGGAGTCAACTTCGTTCTTCTTTTGGACTTATCTAATATTTTCTCTTTCAAACTTTGTTATTGATAATGGACATGGAGATAAAGTTGAATTCATTATAAACAGAGGAAGTTGTGGAAATGTTTACTCTGTGCTGTCAGCTAGGGTTAATCTATAAACCCTAATTGATTAGCCCCTATTAATTACTCCTGGTAGTTTCAAGGCAGCTGTTTTTATTGCGTTAAAATCTTTTTTTTTTTATTATGTCTTCTCTCGGTTCACTGGATTTTATTTTCCATCTCATCCAGAACAACAGGCTCTCTGCCTGCGGTCGGTTTTGCTGTTCAGATGTTATATGAAATCTGGCAGAGATGAAATTTTAGTTATTTTTAAACAGACTGCCCGCTGAGTTTTCACTAGTGTCAACAGCTTGTCTGTAGAGGAAAAGGAGAAAATCAGGACGTGACACCAGCCTGGAACCAGCAGCCGTTGTTCTTGTGTTTTTAATATTAATATGTTGCACATTGTTGTTCCTTTTTATGTTCACAATCACTTACAATACGCAGTAATAAAAATCAACTCAAGCGTCTGTTTTCTCAAACTCATCGAGTTTTTGTCTCCACTCCATGTTTTACTTTATATTCATTCAGAATAAACTGGAGTCTTACAGGACAAATGGGACATGTTTATAACTTGCTGAGATTTACATCATTTCTTTGCGTGAGATAAAGGATATTTTCTTGTGTGGCAACCCAGACAGGAGGTCGATCTCACGCAGCAGGTGTGCACGCGTTTCAGGATGTGATCCAATTAGTAGATGAGTTATTGGCGCGCAGAGAACAGGATCATTGACGAGAAAAATTCTTTGCTATGGATGTAATTATGTAGGATATCGTCCCTATCAATCAGACTTTGCTGCTCGTGTTACAACCTAATTAGACGCCTGTTGTTGTGTGTGTAATAAGGTGGGTTATTTATGGCCGGGTGTGTGGCTGCAAACACACATGGAGCACAAAGAGCGACGGCTTTTCTCTCCGTTTGATGGAAATGCGACTGCATAGCAACATCCTGACGGTAATCCATGAGGACTGAAACACAATCCTTCCTCCATACAGAGCAGCGATTGCTCCGAGGTGCAACCTGAGGATCCCGGAGCCCAGTCTGAGGAAACGGTGATGGATGTGGGGAGGAAAATGTCAGAAACTGGTCTCTGGTGCTTTAACTGCTGCAGCTGGAGCAGCAACAGGAGCCACAGGTCAGGAAACAGAGGCAGCGCAAAAACATGAATACAGATATAATTTCCACCAGGTAATAACTGAGAGGGATTTCTAGTTTTATAAAACAAATCTGCACAATTTAAAGGAGAACTTGACAGGTATAAAAGCATCACAAGCTGCATTTCTATTGACCATAAAGCTGCGCAGATTGAAATGAAAACATTTTATTTGCTTAATGGTTTTGATCTTTTTGTGCATTTTTCCAAAAGTACAAAAAAAAAAAAAAATCATAACTTAAGAACAAGTTGGAACAAAATCCTTTTTGAGGAAATGTTGAGAAATTACAATTCAAAAATAAAACATTTTAAGAAATAATCTGAAACTGAAGTATCAATCTTAGCACACTGGTATCGATCCAGTACCAGTGTGAAGCAACATTCAGCCAACCTGGAACAAACTCACAGAAAATTGCAAAACATCTGGAACACTGAAGGCTAAAATGAGTTTTCTTTGAATAATAACTGGAATATCTCTAAATCTGGTCCGACCTTGAATTGCTTTTCTCTATTCTGCCACTTTAATGTAATATTTCCTGTTCGTTTGTTGTTTCATCCTGTGAAGAACTGGAACTGAAACATGTGGAGGAGGAAACCATTGGGTTTTGTCGCCTCCACAGAACAGAGCATTGATGTTCTGGAAGCGAATGAGGTCAGTGATCAATATGAGACAACAGAACTAAAACATCCTTAACAAGATGCTGCAGAAACACATGAGCCGTGACCTGAAGAGGGACGCTCTGCTTGACCTCATCGTCTCTGATGTCATCCTGAAAAATGGCATCGAATTTATGAAATACTGCAAATATTTAGAGAAAAACTCGGATTAAATGCAAAAAACATGCATATGTGTCACAACTGGAGGCCTGCGACACGGAAAAACATTCCTGACTGTTTTAACATAATTTTCTGTTTTAATCAAACATTCGGACTAATCGGAAGAGCCAAACATTTTACACAAGAGCAAGAACATATTTACAACGTTATTATTAAAAATTCACTTCATCATAAAAGTGAACTGAAATTTGAACAAAAATGAAGTGATATGGTTTTATAGTAAAATAATATTGTTATAAAGTGGTGAACCAAAGGGGAACTGAGAGAAATGAATATGATAGAAATGAAATTAGCCAAAAGTCACGACAGGAAGATTCTCAATGGGGTTAATAAAGTCTCTTTTAATAGACATTTATTATTATTATTATTATTTTACCTGCTAAATAACGCATAGACTAAACACACAAAATATTAATGTAATGAGCAAAGCAGTCGGGTTTCTGTAGATGTGTAAATTGTACATTTCTCATCTTCTGCATTATAATTAAAATCACTGGATGTTTTTTCTTATTTAGTCTATTTTTACTATTACAATAAATTAAATTCAAAGCATAAACCTGGATGAATCAGTGAAAACTTCACCCCACATTGTTTTTAATCTCCACCAAGTGCCTGGACTGCCTGATCCAGGGCCGCTCAGAATTGTTCTGAGGGCCACAATTGGCCCCTGGGCCACACTTTGGACACCCCTGCCCTACATGGTTTTGTTTGATGTAGTTTTGCATGTTTTTTTCCTCCATGTCCTGAAATTATTCTTGCTGCATATTTATCTCGTTTATTACAATTCTTTTGGTTCGCTGGGAATGGAGGCTCATTCTGTCACCAACATTTTCATAAACTAATTGCAGAAGCAAGATAAACATTGAAGAATGTGTCAGAAAATGATCACAAAAAGTTTTAGTCTGATTTTAATTCAGACCCTGTCAAGGTTGAATTATTATGAAGTCTTTATACAAATTTTGTGCGAATAAAATTTTCATCTCAGTTTCGGAGAATGTAAAGTTTTCATATGTCGGGGAAACAGCATCAAATTGAGCTGATGCTGTTTTTTCTGTTTTGTAGTTTTTTGCAGCTCCTGTTTGCGTCACTTGTTCTTTCCTGTTGCAAAGATCGATGTTTAAACTCAGAGTTTCGATCCTGCAGTATGAAACCTTCTGTTCCTCCAAAGACACAGACAAAAGATCTGAGATTATTTCTCTGTATTTTTCCAGATTTAACTTGTTTTATATTTTTGTAGAAGTAGTTGCACATTTGGCATAAAAGTTTAGGACCTTCTAACCAGCTGTAAAGGTTGTAAAGTGTAAAGATTAGCATCTAACACTTTCTGTGTTCGATGGCTTATTTTAGTGCATTCAAGAAAATTAGGTATGAAATTACAAAACCTAAAAATGTGTGAAATGGGGAAAAAATTGAAATGATAACTAAATGATAAAAAAACAGGCAGTTTCTATTTAATTAGGTCAGATTTCAAACTTAAAAGTGAAACAAATTAAACTGTTTTAGTATTCTTTTCCGTGCCTGATATCATTCATCTTCCTTTCATTGCGTCTGTTTCAGCAAACAGAGCAGCGAGCGTTTGGGTCAGGTAAACAGAAACTGAAACGGTTTCCTGTGTTTTTCCTGCAGTGTTTGAATCCCACACAGACGGCGCCTCCTTGTTTGGTTTGTAATCGCTTTAAGTGTCCTGGTTATCGTTTGGACAGCTGCTGCTGCAGCGCAGACAAACACAGGAGATCTGCTGATGCTTGTTTAAATATCAGGCTGTGTGTGTGTGGGTGTGTGTGTGTGTGTGGGGGTGTGTGTGTGCCTGTGTGTGTGTGTGTGATTAACAGATGGATATGCTTGCGCGGTAAAGTATTTATGAGGGTGAGCATGCAAATTGTTTGTGCATCAAAACAAAATGCAAACGCAGAGTTGAAAATCCACCGATGGTGCAGAGAGATGCAGCATTTTGGAAGTAAAACCGACATAAATAAATCAATTATTAATGAGGAAATGTATGCAGCTCCACCTTTCTCTGGATACCTGGACAGGTTTCCAGCTCAGGTAACACCAGACAAACAACTGGACCTCATCAACAAAAGCTGGCTTTGTTTAACCATAACTCCAGATCAGATGCAAAAATAGGCTTGACTAAAAATAAATGAATAAAATGCTCAAAGCGAATGATTAAGAATGATGGTGATAAACGTGGGCTTCATTATTTACATGTTGCAGATCTATATAAATAGCTCATGAATGTATTTACTGCTATCTAGCTGTTAGCTTACCCATGCAAGCTAGCTACATAACATTTTCTAAGGATTGTTTTGGTGTTTGACAGTAAATCGACATGCAGCCAAAGGTCAACGAGTTTTTAAAAACACTAAAAGGTTTATGATAACTGCAAAGTGTTTTGTTTTTTTGGGAAAATATCTTAATACACTCAAAATAAGAGAACACAAACTTAAAAGTAACCTTTCAGCAAATTATAAGATTTTAAGTTAATAATCTATTAGTGTGATGAAAAAGGAATATTCACTTATAACGGGAAAAATGTCTCTTTATAAATGAAATAAAGGAACTAGCCCTTTATCATCAATACTGAGGAGTTATTCACTTAAACCAAGCTCCTACATCTTGATATAAAGTTACTTACTTCTCTGGTATTTCAAGACAAAAATAACTTGTCTTGAAATACTAGACAAGTTATTTACAAGTGCAAACTAGTAAATAAACCAGTGCAAATGCTGAGATATTTGCTCTTAAAAACTAGACCAAAACACTTGGTAAGACTTGTTTTGCAGTGTTGACCATAGTAAATTGATACACACACACACACACACGCACGCACGCACGCACGCACGCACGCACGCACGCACGCACGCACGCACGCACGCACGCACGCACGCACACACACACACACACACACACACACGCGCACTTCCAGGATAAGGAACCAGTTATTGAACTGTACAGCTATGGGATCAGAAGATGTTCCTCTCCATGGTTATGCTGCTTCGTACTGTTTACATTTTTCTGCTGGGATTTCAGGATGGGTATAACCATAAATATGCAGATGACACTCTTCTCCAGGCCTGTTTCACTGTAAACACAGCGTCTCTGTCGCAGGCAGTCTGGGGAGGAGCTGCACGGCCTGATAAATAAATACAGATTGTTGCATTCAGCAGCAGTGCAGCTGTCATACCGTCCAGCAGCTGGGAAGTAGACCCGCGACGGCACTAACGTACAACTGGAACATTAGTTTCTCTTCAACCAAGACTTTTTCAGGGTATTTTAGAAAGAAAGTCCTTCATCATGCTTTTCTTCCTACCGCTCAAGGAAACTGGTTGTTTGTGGTTCCTTTGAGGCCTCTTTACCTTCTGTTTTGTCTAAGATTACAATGCCACATCCCTTTGTCCTTGTAAAGTCAAAAGCTGCATTTCTACCATCTGGATATAAAGAGGAAAACAAGGTGCAGCCGGATCGTTGCTTCTTTGTGGTGCAGAGAAATTGTCAGATCCTGGAGCTTCTGCTCAGCATCTGCTGTTGAGCAGAAATGAAAAAGGAGATGGATTGTTTCTGGCACAATGAACAGGTTATAAAACATTGTTTTAAATCTGCCACAGCTTCACATCCAAGGAATCAAAGCTGGATTTCTAATATTTTATAAATGATCATAATTCCCTGCAGTTATCTCTTTTTGTGCAGCTCAATATTAGTGTCACATCTCAGTTATTCTACTTTTACCTTCTGTACTCTCTATTTCTCCAATCAATTTTAGCCCAAAACCTTCAGCTGTCAGTGAAAATATTGTTTATAAAAATGGATTTTATTTTCTAGAGTCACAGTGAGTCCAAACGTACAACAGTGTAGATGACTGTGGACCAGAAACAATCTGATTTCTGAGGGAAAGTTTGATGAGAATATCTTCAAGATGAGGAAAATGTCTGACTGAATGCTGAAAATAAACCAAAAGCTGCTTTAATGTAGAAAAAAAGCCAGTTTTTTTGTGTGTTTTACATCAGAAACCAGACATTTAACAGAAGTGTGTAAACTCCTGAGAATCATTTTAAATACGTCGCTTGTTGTTTTTCTTTCTGGTTGGCAGATTTGCGTCCTGTAAAGGTTTGTTTCTCGTCTCTCAGTGTGAATTTAATCACACTCTCGTCTGCAACACAATCACGCGCTGCTGCTGTTTGCTCTGCGTTCTGCCCTCATAACGGGATGATTGTCTTTCTATTGTTCCCATTTTCAGAGTCCCAGTTTGGATTCTCAGTAGCTAATTATCCCTTTTCATGCTACCTTCTGTCCGTGTTGCTTTATTCTTGTTTTTGTGGCGTTGGACGCAGTTTGAATGTTGCTTCATTTTCATTTCATGCACATCTGGTTTTGCCGCCATGTTGGATTGATCCTGCAGTCGCTTTCATTGTTTCCACCTGTGTCTCATCAGCGTCATTTCATTGGTTTGCATGTTTGTCAGTGTGAGGTCGTCAACCGTTTCCAAAACTAGGCTTGTTTTGCCAGATCAACCTTCTCTGAAGACAAAGTATTAGGGCCAAACTAATAAAAATATAAAATTAATAAATTACGAGGAGTGATAGAATAAAATGATCATGTGTTTTCCATTCAGTTCACGCAGGACAAAAGAGAATCAAGTCATAATATTACAACTTTGTCTTATTTTGACTTTATTCTCATAATATTTTGACATTCTTCTCACCACAATATAAAAAATCAGATCATGCATAAATCAAGTTTGAAAGTTGTCAAAAAACCAACATTTTTGCAGCTACAGCTCATATGTCTGAGCTTTTACAGCCTTAAACTGGTTATAGTAGATTTTACTGGGTTTGTTTTGAACAAGGCTGAAATATTGTTCCAGGGTTTTGAGAATAAAGCCTGAGAATAACTTCAGCCGAAGCCCCTCAGAGGTCTTGTACAGAATCAAATTTAGCTTGAATCAAGTTTGTTTTATGTGCAGAAATGTTTGACCACGTCTGCTGGACTATTCATAAGAATTTTAGAGACTAATTTAAAGGATTTAGAAGATTTTTGAAAGGTTTTCCACATATGGAATCAGAGCCGTCCTGCAGGAAAAAAGTCAGATCTGCTGAGAAACATCTGTAATCAGCTCTGTTTCGCTGCTGGCCACTCCATCCAAACCGGCTGCTTTGTGTTCATCGATTTTCTTCAAGGTGCCTCTCTCCTTGTATTGTTGCAGGACCAGTGCTGCATCTCCAGCAGGTAGGAAGCTGTTGATGTAGAAGGGCAAGCTTCGCCCTCTGGACGTCAAAGCAGGTAAAAAAAGAAAAATCTCTGTGGTTTCCTACAGTGTAGCTGCAGAACACAAACCTCAGGCCTCACCACTGATTCCTACCTATTAGCTTTCTGTTATAATAAAGAAATGTTTTGTCCCCCACTCAGGTTAGGACAAAAAGCATTTTACATTCAGTTCACGCAGGACAAAAGTGAAATAGTTCATGCACATTTTAGCAGCATTAAGAGATGCAGGAAAGTGTTTCCAGCCATGTTTGTTCCTGCAGGAATCTGGATTTCAGCCATTTGCAGAAGATGAGTTGGAACATTGTTCCTGTGACCCGCCACAGTCATTTGTTTAGGAGTTGAGAGACTTGAAGTTTGGAAAAAACAGACTGCAGTCGATAGAAACAAGTAAAAGTGGAAAGCAGTGTTGAAACTATGTCTGCTAACGGAAAGCTTCTGGAAGTGTCAAACTGTCCTGACTTTGAAAGTGAGTGATTTTGTTCGTTCAGTCGAGTCCAGTTCCTGTCGATCCTTTACTCCAATAAGACGTTTGGTTAGTTTTCTACTTTTACCTGTTTATTTAGACTTTTCTCTAATCAGAAGTAAATTTATTGAGGTTGTTTGTTGTGCAGGAGAGTTGGACACATTTTGCCTTCTGCTTTATTTCGGTTTAGATCCATGTTGATGACATAGTATTACACATATTGAGGTAAATTTCTCAGCTGAATGTCGCTACGTTTTCCAATCCTCAACAGTTGTTTCTAGGAAAACATCTCCGTCAGGTAACTTCCTGTTTCCTTTGCCAGTCCCTGTTCTGCCTGCCTCTTCCACAGTCCGACCAGAACACCGACCCAAACAAGATTGGTCATAATATTTTCACTGAACATATGAACATGTCGCCTTTTACTGTTTAAAACTAACTGCAGGTAAAGGTGTTTGTGTATTTTTGATCTAATCTAAAAAGACTTTATTTCTTACATCACAAAGTCTCTGCAAGCTGTGCAGATTGTGACCCCAGGCGCTGTCGATAATCGTGTTTAAAAGTAATTCTGGTTTCTCCCACTCAGTGACCAAACACTTCAAATTAACCCTCCAAGTTCTCACAGCTTTCATGTCCATGTCCTCATATTTCCCAGAGGACAGATAAACATCAGGAGAGGGAGACATGCCTCAAACTGCAGCACATGAAATGTTACTCTGACCGTATCTGTGCAATATACAGAAACCCGTCGTGTCCCAAACCTCCTTCATAGCTTCAGTGCATTGTATGTGAATTATGAGGCGATTGTTTATCAAGATTTACTCCAAAAGTAAACCACAAACAAATGAGAATTAAAATTAAATCTTTGAGTGCATTTTGCATTTTTATTCAACTATGAAACCCATAAATCAGTGGTTCTGAACCCCAGGGGTTCGGCTCATTTTATGCACCAGTAAAAGAAGCATTTGTCTTGAATTTTGGGCAAAAAAAATAATCATATTCTATTCGAAGGGTTCAGAAAATGCGCATATGAAACTGGTGGGTTCAGTTCCTCAAAAAAGGTTAAGAACCACTGCACTAAAATCAAGAGCAACAAACTGAAGAAGTTGTTCATTTTGACCTCAGTGTGAAACTAAACACTCAGTGTGAAGGCAGCTGCTCTGAATACCAGCCAGACACATGAAACAAGTCTGGAAACAGGTGCGTTGAAAACTTGCACAAAAACAGATAATTAAGTGAAAATGTAATTTTTTGTTTGTCTCTTAAACTTTAAGAGGCCTGTGCAGAAGCCTGTGCAGAAGCCTGTGCAGAAGCCTGCAGCTCCGTTTCCATGTAATTGAGCAATTTGACATTTTGAAACATGCTAATTTTGAAGACAATTGCTTGTAAGATAAAGTGTTGGTGCAGGATAAGTGCAGGTTTTGTTGTGTTTTTTAACAATAACAGAATATTGACAAAGTTTTGCACACATTTGTAATTTAAACGCAGCTCCTGTGTCTAATGCATTTTCAGGGCACTCCATGTACGGTAAGCATATGTGCTTTTTAGTATGCAGAGGCAGGAATTCAGCTACAGTTGGTTTATTGATGAGCAGAATTATGATCTATTAAACAGAATAAAGCAAAAGAAATCATCAAACATCCACGATATTCAAGACTCCAGACTGCTTTCCCATTGACAGGAAACTGAACGGCTTGTTGTTTCCAAGCAAACACTTAATAACCTGTCAAACTGGTTCATTAGAAACGAAGAGGTAACCTCAGCGGCCATCATGTGATTCATTTATTCAGCCGATGAGTCATCCAGAAGCTGGACACGCGAATGCATGTGTCCTTTCAGAATAAAAGCAGAGATGCTAATATTTCAGTGTCTAGCGATCCAACCTTTAGGGCTACGATTCGATTCATGACAATGACTATCAAACTTTTGGAGTGAAAAATATGATTTTTCTATGTGAAATATACAAACAGATTCCACGATGCTGCAGCCACGATGCTGCAGCCACGATGCTGCAGCACAAGAGAGACATGCGAATACAGAGCTGTGAGCCACTGAGCCTGGATGCTGCAGCAGCTTTAACAGTGTGAGCTCAGTGAACCGTGTCAGTGTTTTGTGCGTCTCTAAGGGTTCATGCACACCAAGATCTGCTTACATGTGGATATAATACTGTTCTTGTGAGTGGAGATATTTCAAATTAGTCAATGTAGAATATTTACGGTTCTGTCACAGGTTTCCCTGTTCAGGCCTTGGCAATAATCCAGTCAGAAACATTTATGGTTTCACCAGGCAGCATGATGAAATCGGCTCAAACATGAAATGGACACACTCCCTGAAAAAAAAGACATTTTGGGGAAAAAATCTGATGTTTTTTAAATGTAAATTTTGAAATATGTAATGAAAAACAATATTTATAATTCCATATGGGGACTGGTGTATGGTTGAAAAAACAAATCATCCAGTCTGCTCAAAAACCTGGGTTTGGTTCAAGTGAACTCTGCCGCGGTTCGAATGTGAATGTGGATCCAAGCAGACCGGAGCGGACTATAACGCACGGCATTCTGGGTAAACAGAGCCAAAATAAATAAGTGAGTTTATCACTAGAGGGAGAAATGTCTCCTGATTTTTTTTTACCAGAGGCAGAAGAAAAATCTTACAAATACTAAAATCTGACGCTGCTGCATTTTTGTTAAAAACTAGTGAGGGAGAAAGTTGCATCAGAAGTTTTTAAGTAGTTTCCTTCAGTAGTTCTTGGTGCAGCTCAGTGCAGTGTGAAAGCGAACTGCAGCCATAATGTTTGAATTATGGACCCGATGTGGAAACAGGTTGTGTGGATCACCAAACATGTTTAAGTGGTTCAGGTCAGCAGAGTTAAGACCAGACCAATCCGACCTAAAGGTCACTTCCTGCAGAAACTCAGCATGCCTTAGAGCGCTTAATGATCCGCGGTTTGTCAGGACAAGCCGTGCACACCTGCGATGAAGAAAGAGCCACAAAATGAAGGTGAACTTCTCCCAAAGTGTTTGGACTTTTACCGTCAAAGTGTGTCAATGATCCATCTTTGTCCTGTAGGAGGTTTCCTCTGATTGAAGAGAAGTCAATCCAGCTGGCGCTCTTTAGCCCTCTCACTCATTTAAAATGAACCGACAGCTGCCATCTGCCCATCAACTGCATTTTTCTGCCCCCACCTTGTAGCTTTAGCTTTTCGCTCAGATGATTGGTTGTACTCGGATCGACCAAACCTGCAGCATCAGGTCATTAACGCTTCACTGCATCTCCTCTGTGGATTTCTCTGAGCATGCAGCCGTCCCTCTGAGAAAGGTGATCATTTTCATCACTGTCTTCATAACCTCAGCATATTTATCTCACAGGGTGGAGAAAAGTGTGTGATGAATAATGCAGCTGCAGGAGATGAGCGCAGGATCGTCCTCTTTTAATATCTTCTGTCACTCTCCCTCCGATGAAGACAGTTCCTTCTGTGTGAAATAAAACTCTCTTACTGAGCTTCACTGTAGCATCATGCTTCCTCCACCTACAGTAGCAAACCTAGGGAACATTTATTAACTTATGTCAGGTGGGAAAACAGATATTTTAAAGAGTGAGGTTTGTACTACTGCATTAAAAGGCATAGACAGCTGTGTGTGAAAATCTGCTGCACCATAAGAGTCAAAACCCAATACGAAATCCATCTCATTCTGCATTTCTCAGCATTTTGACCATCATAGTCTGTTTATTGGTAATATACCGACATTAATAACTATCTGAATTGTATTTTTCCATGTTGTCCATTGAATATGACACACATTGACTGTAGCTCTCCAGTTAAAATGGACTCTGAACCATTTCATGTCATGATTCCCTCATCAAAAGTTTACCTGCAGTTGCTTCGATTCTTTCCTGCCCATTTGAGGAATCCTTGCATTTGCTATGGCAGCTTCTTAAAGAGATAGCGACCTATTTCAACATGTTTAAAGAAACCTGTTAGTGAGACACACATCGTCTTTGAGAGCCAAACAGTCTGAAGTTGCCGGTTGCACCAACCAAAACACTAAATACGAATTACAAAGTTCAAATAAGAACCAAGTAAACTTTTGGACTTTATGTCAGTTCTGCAATGTTCTGTGGCTTTTTAAAGATTATCCCAGTGACTCACAAGCAGCTGATTCACCAAAGTATCTTAAGAGGTTCATTCATTTAAACACTGCATTGACATTCGACACTGAAATTTAAAAGGTTTTTAAAACTGTCTGCTTAGGGATTTATAAACCAAACTTGTATTAAGATTGGAAGGAGCAACTTGTGTGGAAAGCAACTGCAGCTCTGAGCTGAGATCACAACCACAAGGCTGCGTGAATGTTGTTGATGGACGTATTTATAGTTTTACTCTCTCTTCTGTTTGGTCCATTTAAACTAGTTAAACATCAAAATTATTTACAAACCTTGATTATCTGTGAGGTAGCTGGACCCAAATGCAAAAAAAAAAAAAAAAAAGAGGCAAGGAAAAGCAGGATCATGTTGGATATTTAACAAAATTATAATTTTACAGACAAACCTCATTTTGGGGGAAGCAGGTAATTTTCCACAATTTGTGACGAGTAACATGGAAACCAGGTGAGACTAGAGAAAGCAGAACCACATGAGAAACAACCTAAAAACACAAGCAAGCATCAGAAAATGAAACAACAAACAACTGAAATGGATATGAAAACGTCTATACGACTAAAACATGATTAAAACATAAAAAACACAAATCCCTGTGAGGTGTTAACACTGTTCTCCTATTAAACGTATGAAGACTGAAAAACATACAAATAATTCAGAGCAATAAATATGTTTGCAGCAAAGCTAAGTTACATTAAATCATATTAATGTTCATAAAGCAATAACTCCATGTGAAGGATAAACTGTTTACATGAGCAATCTCTGTTACATAAACGGGATATTTTAGCATATTTCTCTGCATTATTCTAAATCAACATCAAATCAATCACTAAATATTCCAAGAATAATCAACCAATTAATGAATAAGAAACAAACGTATGATGGATGCTCCAGAGTTACTAACCCATCTTTAAAGTGTCACATTTCATAAGAAATACTCTTCACATAAACAGGAGACTCAATCTCTGTCACTTCATTTTAAACTTTGTGAATCGTTTCTAATCCTGGCGCTGTGTTTTTATGACCCTCTCTAACACGCGCTTCATGATGCATAATTATGTTGCTTCCAGTACTGGGTGCTTTTCCTTAAGGGATCCACTAATTACTTTCTCTTTTGAAATCTTCTGCTTACGCACATCAGATAATAACCTATGTGAGTTGAGTTACACGTGTGGAGACGGAGGCCTATAAAACCATGAGCAGAGTTTTTAAGGCGCTCCGCGTTTTGCATTGAGTGTTTGAACGTGATCTCTGGTGAAAAAGCAATTAATCCAAATGACCAGATCAGTGTAAGCCCCCCGGACGGTGAAATGTCAACCAGTGAACGCTGCATTTTAATCGACAAAGTTATTCAATAACGTGATGGCAGTCATGAATTTTTATTACACTGGTCACCAGCTTTAGTACCTTGTAGTCAATCAAATATTTAATCAGAAATTAAATATTTGATTTTTTTTACAGCAAGCATTTCTATGATTTTAGTGCAGAGCTAAAGATCGCCTCAATGCCATCCATCTTGTGTGGACAAGACCTTTAGTTCACAGAATACTTCCTGATTTATCTTCCTTTTGTGATTGACTCAACAGTAAAGCTTCATTTTTCCCCTCTGCCCAATTAGTGATAATAAATAAACGGTGTAAAATGCTGCAGTGAAGGCTATTGATCTGCTCTTGATTCATGTGTGCGCTGACCTCACTGAGCTTCACTTATGGCCGTCTTTGTCACAGATTGACTAGGCAGCACATAAAACCCCTTTTCAATTCATAGAAGCAGGTCCGATAATGCATAAACCATGCAGAAAGTGATTCTTTTTCCAATAAAACTGGCAGTAGTACATTGGCTTTTGCTGCTGATATTATGAAAATTGTATCCTGCGCAGGCTAATGGATCCTGGTGCCGACTCAAAAAGCAACACAAGCCAACTTGAAAGCTTGTTGCATTGACTAATGGGATGATTGAGCACAAAATAAAAAATTATATTCCTCTCAGATGCAAAAAGCGAATCATCTCTGGGCTGAAAAAGGTTTCCACAGAGGCTGGAAAAAAAACGAGCTAGCTTTTAATGTTGACGATAATTTCAAAGGTTTGAGAAAAAAAACTGAATTAAAATGAATTGTGGTTATAATTTAGTAAACAATGGCGTTAAGATTAAAATGGAGAAGTTTTTGTTAATCTACAAAGACTCTGAAGACTTCCTAACACACAGGCTGTATGAAAAAAATAACTTAATAAGTTTATTATTGAAATAAATCAAAACACACTGAGAAGTTTCTATAGGTTCTGCTTAAAGCGTCAATTCAGAGGAAACGTCACCAGAAGAACTCCAGCGAAAATCTAGCGCTGAAACAAGAAGTTTAATGTCTAAAATCTAATTTTATGTATAAAGCATTTTTATGAGCACTGAAGGAAAGTTACTCGATTGTGATATAAAACAGCATGTGACTGGAAAATGCATTAAATAAAGGTTAAAAACTCAACGCTTTAGATTTGCTGGATCGTTGACCGATGCATTTGATCATTTTGATGATGTGTGACAAAATGTAATGTTTGTTCCTGGTTTCATAGTTTTATGATGTAAAACACTTTGAAGTGCCTTGTTGATGAAATCTGCTGCACAAATAACTTTTGATTTGATTTTATAAACAAAAACTGAGCAAGTAACAAACCAGCTGTAGTGTGAATTTATTTTTCATTAAAATGTAAGTAAGACTTTTTTTTTTCCAAAACTAGTTTTCTCTCGTAGAAGATGCCTCTTTTACTTCCAACCAGATGAAAAGTCAAATTAAAAGTTTCCCAGGGGTATGAATAATTTCGGGCTGAACTGCATCTGGAGCTGAAACTTTGAAACCAGGGGATCAAAATCAAATGTTTAGAAAGTCTGACTGATCTCAGGGTGGGACACTTACAACTTCAGACACATTATACCGCAGAGGACTGGAGATGAAATCTGGATGAGGAGGGAACTGAAGTAATTGGGTCAGAATAAGGATCATATTCTCTCTCTTCATTACATGTTTCGCACAAGTCTGAAGTGATTACAGCTTTGCCTAAAACGAAAGCAGGAATTCACACTCATCTGCCCAGGAAGATATGAAAACATGAACATTCGCCCCTGAACTTCTGAGGAACACCGAGATGATTGCATTTCAGGTTCCAGGTACAACCGACGTCTTGAGCAGATGATTTTCGCCCCTGGGGTGATAATTGGTTACAGCTCACAGCAGATTATCTCCTGGGAAAATTAAATGAAACTAAGAATCAAACGCTGTGAAGACATGAGAGCTGAATACTATGAAAAATAAATAAATACAGGCGATCAAACGTAACCATTGGTTTTTCAATTTTCTCCTGCAGGTCGGTTTGATCGGTAGAACGGCATCGCAATTGAAAATGGAGACGACCGCTAACTGCCCTCAATAAATTACAATCATTTCTGTCTGTGCAGCTATTTGAATCCTCCAAAATGGGAGTGAAACGGATAAAAATGTTATTACCTGTAATGAATCCCATTTGCTGTTTAGTGGCAGAACAAGGGCTGCAGCAGAGGGCGGTCTATAATTACTAGACCATAACTAATCAAGGGTGGGCTTCTTTAAAAGGGGGTAAACGCAGAGGTCTGAAGCAATCTGAGAAAGCATTGTTAAAGATACACCCACTTCTAATGGAGATCGCTCTGTGACTTCTTAAAATAAAAGGATAAAAATTCAAGGCCACGAGGCTCTAAGTGGCCGGTGCTCCATGCAGGATGCATTATGCAGTGGAATGGGGTAAAATCATTCATTCCTAAGAGGCTCAGACAGAAGTCATACATCACATGGAGTGCATTCTTAAGGCTTTGGCGAGTTTTCCCCCTTCAGAAGGCGCAAAAATAAAAAAATCTCAGATTCTAATTATACTTGAGCCTTAAGGACTCGAGGCTCGACTTGAACTCCTGATCTGAGACTCGAGTCTGTCTAAAACGTAAGAATAATGACAGGAAGCCAATGTGTGAGCCACTGTACATGTTTTACTGATCATTAGCCATCGATTGATTATTATGGGATGTCGTAATCTGTTCAAGAATAATGACCACATGAATGTTTGTCCAAATGATCATTAATGACTCAGAATCTAACGCAACTCCAGCATCCTCTCCCTGTGTGGCTGTGCAAGGCTACTTCTCCGTTTTCAAGAGTATTAATGTCTATTTATGAGGCTAATAAGGAAAATATCATATCGTGATCAACTTTAGTAAATGTTGAATGATTAAGACATAATAGTTTATGAAAATGTCTTGATTTAAAGATCATAATGAACGGTTCATGACTTCTAGAACAACCTATAGAACGAGTTATAAGTGCACTGTCAGTTTCAAGGAGAAAATGATGATTTCAGTCAAAGACTTGAGTCAGAATAACGGAGGAACTGGATTTTTTGGATCTACCCCATAAAAACATAAGACTTTCCTTTGAGTTGAGACTTGAGGTAGATCTTAGAACCAGGGTGAGAAACTTCAGATTTGTGTTTTAACGAGGGTAACAGACTTCAGACTTGGCTTGGATTCATCCCTTAAAGACATCAGGCTTGCCTTGACGTAGTCAGGGAGAGTGACTTCAATGTCTTCTATGTCTTCAATGACTTCAGTGAGTTCAGTGAGTTCAGTGAGTTCAGGTGAGTTCAGTGACTTCAGGTGAGTTCAGTTACTTCAGGTGAGAGACTTGATCCTTGACTTGGATCTGCCCTTTACAGTTTTGACCTGAAGTTAGGAAAAGAAACTTTACTTGGTGTTAAGGTGAGAGTCTTGATACTTGAAGTACTTTGACAGAAAAAGAGGGTGAGAAACTTGCCCCAACTTCAGGTTAACACTGAAATCTGTAAGGGGCAAGTCTGGGGCAATTCTTACTCAAGAGACTTGACTTGGATTAGGGTGAGAATCTTACCCTAAATCTTTAAGGGATCTTGAATTGTGAAGTTAGGACAAGAGTCTCAATACTTGACCCTGATTTAATTGACTTGACAGTTTAAGTCTCCTTAACTTTATTATTGTGCAGTTTTGGCTTTGATTCTCCTCATAAGATGATATTTTTTCCTGTAATAATAAATATATATTTATATTTAAAAATGTGGTGCAGTGTGGAAAGACAGATTCAGTGAATGGTGGTGGATGACTAATGTCATTCGGTGGCACTGACTTAATGAGATTCCTCACCAAGATGAGCAAACGTGGAGGAAGCAGCCTGGTTAGAAATGAGTTTCAAAGAACAGGAATCTGATTTATTAGCACAAAGAGTGACAGGTAAAATGACCCTACAGCCACTTCTGCAATGTCAGAGTAAAGTATGTTGAACCCTGTATGGATCTCCTCATGGTCCTTTAAGACTGAGCAGGTAAACATAAGAAACAAACAAGATCTCTAATGAGCAGCAGTTCAAGATACTGTTTTCATCATTTATCCACAAAAACATAAAAGTCTCCTGTCAAAATGTTTTTCATCACATTTGGTTAATCCTGTGACTATAAGAACTTGTAGTATTTACTGGTAATTACGTCACCTGAGTCGTTCCAACTTGATTTTTAGTCATTTCACTCTTAGCTACTTAAAACTGAATTGGTTTGTGTTCATAGAACCAGTTCAACGCTCCAATCTGAACTAGTTCTTCCTCATTAAGCTAAAAATAAATTAAAAAGCACACAATAGGTCATGATGCCATTCAGAAATAAGTGCTCAGCAGCCGTTATGTTGTTTTCACTCAAATAAACTGCATTTTAAAATGGTTTAATTATCTAAACCGCTGCTCTCATTCATGTATTTTAACATTTTTATCTACAAAAAGTTTCAGTTAAAAGCGTTTTAGAATATTTTTGTAACTGCACTTACTTTTAACCCTCTTATTACCACTAAGTCAGTGCTTATATTGAGTTGCCATATTGATAGAGAACACAATAAGAATCCAACTACATGGTTTGACAATCTCAAAGTGAAGGCAAGAAAATAACGTAATAAAAAGTTCAAATCTGTAATTTGTGCAGATATTGTAAAAGCCTGCATAACTAAAATCCCTGTAATACCATTAATTTATAGCATGCACGATAAATAAAGATAAAAATTCTTCAAACTGATTCATGAAGCGTGAACTCATTCATATTCCACCAAACTGCTATTCTGTGCTCGGGAGATAAACAGGATTTGGGTTTGTGCTGGTAATCCTTCCAGTCCCTGGTGTTGAATGTTAAAAGGCGTTGAAAACAGAGTGGGGTGGTCATCGATAATGAATCCGTCTCACAAGTCTCCTCTGACAAATTCCTGGGTGTTTCCATTGATCGCCCGCTGACCCCAGGCTCACGTATCGATCGTTTCTGCAAAAACATCCAGACTTTTTAAACGGCATCTTAAAGTCTTGCGCATCGATCTGAAGTTCATGGTGATTCTTAATTATGCTCATCATTTTAAGGCTAATAACCTTCACCAGATTGTCTCGGACCTCTCTCCGTAAAGCTGCAGCCCGAAACGCTTTGACTCTTCCAGACTGCATGAAGGATAATAGGTGCCAGGCAAAATCATTATTTCTGCTTACAGGTACATCTGGCTTCACATCGCACATGTTTCTGCTGATATCAGCACATTAAATCTTACAACAGCACAGATTAACGCTGCATCAGCTAATCAGCAGGATTTTCTTCTTTTTAAAACTTTTCATATATCAATAAATAAATTCATTTTATATAAATAAATAAAGCTCACAGTGCTATGCATTTTATGTCCCCCAAACACATTGAGGCTACTGAATACATCAGGATGCATTAATATAATCCAATACGCATTCAAAAGAATCCTAATAAATATGCATTAAGGTTGGTGTTTATATAAACGTAAAAAAAATGTCACATTTACTTTTGCAACATTTAAGCAGAAGTAATGGCAGATTACAAGAAGCAGATTTGGAGAAAAGAACAACCGTATTTCAATGAGTCGCTGTAATGCATGATGGGATGTTTTATCCATTTACTTAATTACTTTGGAGATAAGGAAGCATTATCTGAATAAAAAAGAAAAAACATTGCTGAGGCTCATGCTTGGTGAATATTCAGGTCTCTCCTTCCCGTTTTAAAGAGAAAATACATTTGTGAGAAGTAACGCAAAGGTGAGGCTGAGGAGTTAAATCAACACCATGAAGATGTGCAAAATAATGGCGACATTAATGGCCACACATAAGCTACATAAGCTAGGGGGTTAAAATCAGTGAATGGAAATGCAGCAGCAGGACTTTCAGATCTCCCTTGAAGCTACACTGGATATGTTCATCTGCATCATGTACAGCATATTAAGCCAATTAGCATAATGTGGTCCATGTAATGCACAAAGGGTCGAAAAGATGATTGTGGTTTTGATTAGAGGGTTCCCAACTGTGTAAAATGAGCAAGACGTGAGGTCCATAATAACAGCGTAGTGAGTAAAAAAAAAAATAATATTCTGCACAAAGTGATGTTTTATGGAGTTGTTTGGGATTCCAGCTCAAATTCCTGCAAAAATCACTTTGTATCTCATTGGCTTGCATAGGTCCCAACTTGTGTGTGAGAGCACTGAATACACGATCATGTTTATTAACCTTGAGAAAAGGTTTATGGCTCCGGGGTGAATTGTTGTTATGATGCTTAAAAAGATATTTACACCTTCCTATACCGAGTCTAAATCAACAAGATGTAAAGAACACATAAACCATGGAAGTTTTCTCTCACAACACTTATAAAAGTTAATAAAACTAAAGTAAGAAAGACTTGGATATAAATTGAAAATAATTTTTAATAGATAAATTTGGCCAGGAGGTAAAAAATAAACGACAGAGAAGGTGAATGAGTGGCAGGAGAACCAGGTGTGACGAATCAGGAGGATGCAGATCAGCTGGGGAAGAACGTGAGCAGAAAACTGAGATAAACACAGACTGAAGACACAAAAGGGTCAAACTGGAAAAAAAATAAAGACTAATGCAAAACATTATTTATATGAAGCGCAGAGCACAAGAAATAACTTGTACAGAGCAACATTAGTAACAAAAATCTTTTCACCAGCTGCGTTTCAACAATAACGTTGAAAAAAAAAACAATTTTGTAATTGCAGTGTTTCCATTAAATAAACAAGATTAAAGTCACACACAAATCCGCTTGTTTATAAATCATTAAAAAACATGCAGCGTCATCCTTAGTTACTTCCTCCTTTCTTCTTCGTGGTTTGCGTCATGGCAGCAGCCAGTTGTGGATCCCACAGGTCATGTGATCTGAAAAAAGTGTTTCCATTGTAGGTATGCAAAAAAAAAAGTGGCAAAACTTTTTTATAGAAAAATGAATGTTTTATTGCTTTTTTTTTTTTTTTAGAAATTTGTGTTTTTCCATTGAGAATATTTATTTTCTAAATGTCCAACTAGGTCAATGGAAACGCAGTTACTCATTTGACAACAAACCAGAAACAGGAGAAAATGATAGATTGCTTGTCTTTTCACAAGAAACAAATCAGAGACGTTAAAAAAAGCAAAAGATGAATGTGCTAAAATTATCTTACTACTAACGTGAGATATTAAATAGTTTATTTTTTGTCTCTCCCTTATTCAAGCTGCAAATACTTCTCTCTCCGTCCGACTGCGTCTCCCTTTCAGTTGATTTAGCATTGATCAAAGGGACCTTGTGGGCTTTGCTGATGCATTTCTTTTACTAGGTTTTCGATCTGATAAGCAGGATATTTCAGAGATGCCAGCCTCGGGGAGAAGGCCTATTTCCTTATAATGAGTAAGCAGATAAAAGATCTGCGATTGAGAACTAAATGGGAGCAAAAGAACAGACAGCAGTTTTAAAAAGCCATTAAAATTAATATACAGCTTAAGTTAAATAAAATCTGCAGTTACCATTTTTTTGCAATTGGAAGGAGTAAACGTAAATGAAACAGGCGGTGTTATTGTAAAAAATATTTGAACTTTATTTTATTTCAAAAACATACGCTGCATATTTGAACTTTATTTTATTTCAAAAACATACATGGTGTTTTGATGCATGTTTGGAAAATATCCTTTAGTCTCCATGACAACCATTCACCTGGGTGGACCGAGCTGGACATTCGAGGATGAAGTTCCTCCTCGGAGTTGCAGTTTCCAGCTCCTTCAGACTAGCCAGCAGCAATTAGCAAACACCTGATGAACTGCATATTATAGGAGCTCCGTGAAACGCTGGGGAGGAGCAGAGCTTCAGAAAAAACAGGAGTTTTTAATGAAAGACGCCAAATGAAATGCTGTTGGAGCGCCAGTGTCCTCATTTTTACACATTTTCAGCTCACTGTTTGTGAAAACCACCTCAGGTTCACCCAACATTCAACAGACAAGTCCATGGATCACTCTCTGATCTAACAGCTATGGATTTACATCAAAGTATGGGTAAATAATCTGCAGACGCTGCACTGATCAGTGCAGACAGTTTCATCATTATGACAACATAATGGGAGTCTTTGCCAGTTTATGATCTAACTGAAGCTATTGTTGAGCGTTCTGAGGATCAACAGGAGAAGGGCGGAAAAATCCCAAATCAGTTTCTGCCGCTACCAGTGAGTCAGTGTGGGGGAGTTTAACTGTTGCTGCATGGAGACACTCAAGGATGCGATTGGGGAACCGGTGTCAGGAGAAGCTAATTTATGGTGCTATGGATCATTTCTAATTAGTTTCCTCCTCTTCATATACAGCAGCAAGTTGCGACCAGGGGAGATCTAATCTCATTTCTGGCGGCTGACAAGCCCTGTGTGGGCACAGATATTGTCCCATTGCTGATGAACATTGTTGATCTCTTTGTGTGTCCTTGAAAATGGAAAATTAAACCTGACAACTCCAAGAGCGAGGCTGCGAATCCGGGAAAGACCCCAAACTTTGGCGAATTTCGTGCTGCAATTATCAGCAACAGGAAGGCGCTCCGTAGTTTTTAACTGAGTTTTTATTTTGTTTTTTTAAAGATTTGTTTTGCATCACTTCCAGTCAAACTTCTTTTAAAGACTCTTTCAGAATCCTGTGGTGTGAAACTTTCCACATGAACTCAACCATCTCTGAATGACTTTGTAAACAAGGTTACATTTTCACATTGTGTGCATTGAAGCTGCAGCCCTATCAACGAAATAATGAACTCGTCTCAGTAAAGCACATTAAACTAACAACCAGAAGCCTTTTTAAAAATAATTTGCATAAGAGCATTGCTGGAGTCTATTAAAGAATAGGCATTCAGCCATTCAGTCCCTGGAAACGTTCATGTTAATGCTTTTTGCAGCTTTATTCGCACATATTCACAGTGATGACAGAAAGAGCTACAATGAATGTGCACAAAATCTGCCACTTGCTCAAGATTATAAAATATGTCAAGTAAAATAAAATGCAAGAGTCCTTGGAGTCTATAAAGCCACATTCTGCTTTGTCTGTGCATCTCTGAATACAAAAAAGCCTTTAAACCAAATCCAGACAGTGGGATCAAAAAATGGCTGCTGGAGTTTTACATAGAGTTTGACTGCTTAGTAATCAGGAATAAAATTTCATTTAATAAAACACTATGTATATATATATATATATATATATATATATATATATATATATATATATATATATATATCTTTTTCATGTGCATTTTTGCATTTTCATGTACAGTCCCCTGTGCAGTAGCAGATTTATTTTCAATCTGTCGTTTGCACTAAAGAGTTAAGAATGTTTTCATTAAGCTCTTTAGAAGCAATTTTAAATTAAAATTTATCACTGTGACTGTATACAAAATAGACCAGGGTGTATTTGCTAATTTATTGCAAGGGAATATAAAACCTACTGAGAGGGAGTGGAATACTTTTGCAAAGTAAAGAAATATAATAGTTTTTTTTCCTATGTCCCCTATGGGGCTCCGTACTCCCAGAGCTCCAATCCAATCTGGAAAAATCAAAAGGGAGGAGGAAAAAAAAGAACAAATCAGAAGGTCCTGACAACCGGTTCAGTTCGGTTCTGTTCATTTCAAGGGAGCAGAACCAACCTTATGGGTTGGTTCTACAGAAAGAAGTAGAAATAATAATTAGCAAAGTACATTTTTAACTGCTACACTTGTATAGGTGAAGAACAATTAGCAAGAGCAATTAAAGTCAGCTATTAATTCAAATCAGTTTACTGGTGAACGTTAATATAATACACACATTTTAATCATATAATCACATAACTCATGGTGGGCTTTCAAAGCAAGATTCCTTAGAAAAACTCATTAATTTAACTGCGCACTTATGTCCTAAAATGCAACTTCCGGTTAGCATCAAATATCTCAAATATTTGAAAGAAAATGCAAATTAGGAAGCTGAAATATAGGAGTGATGCTGCTGTTTACAACATCAAAATGAAAAATGAATTTTTCATTTTTCTTGTCATTGTTTGGTGGAGATAATGACGATGTACCTTACTTTGTAGACCATAATCACCATTTTTAGAGAGCGTCTCAAGTGCTATACTTTCATCACTCATGAATTTGCATGCATTTTATGTGCAGCCCAACAGTAACTTAATGTATTTAATACTCCTAAAAAATAAAATGTGGTGCAGTCAAATAAATCTTTCTTACTTCCATCAGTTGTAAACACTCGGCTCTGAAAAGCCGGCGTTAACACTGAGCAAGGCAGCAACACTGAAGACCAGCGTTTAATGAGCTGATGCTTGGTGAAGGAATTACATGATGATTGCAGCAGCAACTCCACAATGGCACAACTCTGACGGGAGCCTGCTGCAGTTGCTCTGGTGAAATCATGCTTCTTTCTCTGTCATTTGGATTTTCCGATAAATGTTTTTTTGTGAGAATAGAGAACAAAACTGTACAAACTTGTTGATTTCTGACATTATTATCAAAAGTCATGGCAACATTTGAAAAAGTTGAGCAGGCAAAGCTCCAGTCCATCTGTTTATGTGCCAATCTGTCACTACAACACGAGCTTAAAATAGATCAAAAAGATGCACTGAAAAAAATTACTTTTTGAGCCTGCAAGTATTACCTTTGGTTATTGTTTGCGCCTTTACTTTAAATTGGCTCGCTATATTTATTGTGTTACTTTGCATTAGTTAATAAGTCTGGTTTGCACTCAATTAAACTAGATCCAGTTAATTTTTGAGTGTTATATTCTCTCATATTTTACTGTTAAATACAATGTTAAAATCTACAGTGTGCTGGACATCAGTATTATATCAGGTTGCAGTGTAAATGCATTTTTAAAGTTGCATTTAGTAGTTTAGTTCATAAGTTTTGGCATGAAGGAACGGCGACTTGGAATTCTGACTTTATGGAGTTATTAGCTTATTTTTCATATGTACATTTCTTGCATAAAAATGCACCATGAGTCATTTTTATGTTCCTTTTCACAATCTCCCTGTTCTGTTGGAGGGTTAAGCAAAATTTACTAGGAAAACAAGAATATATTTTGAGCAACTGACCTGTTGTTAAAATAAATTTTATTAATATTAATAAGTAAAATTAACTTAAACCTTTTCAAGTGAATCTCTAAGTGTAAAACTTTCTAAGTAAATGTCACCATTTTATATCATCCAGGTATTTGACATTTATGCTTCATAGAATGTAGGCTACCATAGAAATGGAAAAGATAGAGAATCAAATTCTGGTTATTGTTTTACCTCATGGAGAGACTTTTTTAACCATCTTAAATGATCACTTTGGAAGCCACTCTAAGCACATCAGAAGTGACAATTTGACTCTGCATGAGGCTAAAGTACCAACTTGTGATCACACAAATTCACTGTCTCTCTGAAATCACTCAGGCTCCCTGGAAGGTGCTTATTTTACCACATATTCAAGTTGTGCACTTTTCAGACTCCGTTGTGTCACAGTTTAAATCCAAAATAAGAATAAGAAACAGCAGCAGTTCTGATTGTTGGTCTGACGTTGGTGGATGAAACTCTGGTTGTGTCTTTGAAGAAAAATGTTCCCCTGACTCCATGAATAGTTACACAGTGAAACATTAAAACACTTGCTGTTTTAATGTGTGTCTGGCTGTTAATCATAAATCGGTAAATCCATTTCAAGTCAATCAGGTTAGAGCAGGACTTTGAAACCAACTGCTGCAGAGCCACAAAATGACAACAAGTATTTTTCCATATTGTTTTAGATCATTTATTTTATTTACCCTTCTAATAAAGAAAGATTTACAGCCCTTACAGAAAACCCCTGAAATGTTCGACTCCAGAGAATGTGTTTACCTGCAGATGAAGGCCAATCACTGAAGCTGTGTCGGTGTGTTGAAACAAGGCTAAATGTTTTCGACAAGCACAGCAGGTGGACGCACAATTCGCTCCTGATTTTCTGCCACCAAGAAAACATGTTGAAACTAATAAAGGGAAAACTAGCAGCCAGAGGAGGAGGCGGTGAGAGCGCACTGATTGGAAAATTAGTCCTATGTGACTTTCTTGTGTCACCATGAACACAAAAGTGAGATCACAGCGACGAGGGCAGAAAGAGGAAGCAGAAAAGATGAGAGTCTGGAGGAGAATCTTCCCACGGCTTCACAGGTTTACAACAGAAAGAGTCTGGTGCAACAGTCTGAGGGAAGGCGACAGGTTCAAAGAGATGAAAGCAGACAGGAAGGGATTAAACCCAGGGAGAGAAAGTTGTCATCCTGGGATAGTTGTGGCATACTGTTCACCAAGTGAATTAAAGGTCCGGGACGAGAGACGGATGTAGTTAAATATAGATAAGGCAGCAGAATGGAGCGCAGCACAAAAAATGAGACATTTAGATCTGATGAATGAACAGAACTGAATGGGAATGGAAGGAGCACAGCGAGAAATACCTCATGGTTTATTAATAACAGCATATTCAGCCTCTGCTTATGTCACATTTACAGCTTTATTTATTAAGTCTTGCAGTTCCTGAATGTTTTCTGTTTAATTTCAATGATCATAAAGGAAAAATCTCCACCAGTTTTCTAAATAAAAATCCTACTCTGCTTATGAAAAGCCAAATCTTTCTGGTTCCTTTAATTAAAGGTACAGTTTATAACTTTTATTAAAAACATACATAGATGTATATATGCATTTTTTTTTTTACATATTTTCACTATGTTGTGACAGTGTGGTAATCTGTGAAAATCTCCCAGTGCTACCAACTAATCAGAGCCGGAAGGCGGGTTTTAGCGCTGTCAATCACCACTGTGTGTGCCTGCTCATCCCCCCTTCAGCTTATTCCTGATAGAATGCTAGGCTAGTTAGCATGGCCACTGATGATGGCAGATAAACAGTTTTCCAGTAACAGGGAGTTGTTTCTCCACCATTAGCAGCCTCCTCCCGGCTCTGATAGATTGTTTTTGATTCATAAAAAACATTTTTTAATACAAGTTACATAATACAGCTTTAAAGTATGGATCATTGATTTACAAGACAGAAAAAAGACATTATTTTCATTATTTCAATCTAGTTTTCAGGAATCTAATAAAAAAGAAACATTTTTGGGGTTCTGGTCCGATCTTCCGAATCTGAACAGAAACATCAGCTGACACGGACATTTTTGTACTCAATGATTCGTACTCTTCTCTTTTGCCACACAATTAAGTGAAGTTACAAAAGCCTGCGGTGAAGACCTTTCAGCAGCAAACCTCCATCCTTTGTCCATTTCTACAGCTCCTAATGACTGCATCACCAATCATTACAAAAATAAACAGCTGGAATTTTTATCTCAGTGATCAGTCATGAAGTCCTTGTTAGCTGCAGAACGGCGCTGTCCTCTTTTTGACCCAAACAATCGGCTGGCTGCCGCCATGATCACCTCACTGCCCTTCAGTGTGAAGCGTCTTGTTTTCTAATCATTACGTTTCTGGACTTTTTCCTCGCAGGAAACCAGCACCACACATTGTCTCCTAACTAATGTTGGAAAAAGTGATGATGTTTGGGTTAAAAAGACTCCATGGACCTCGAATTCAGGTAAATTTGTTATATGGTAAATGGAAACTCTGCTAATAAGACTCCAGCTGAGGCTCTTATTGGAGAAAACTACAAATAATGATGACTAAATAACAAGTGAATCCACCTTTATTGTTATTTCAGTGAACTTTGTTAATATCTGCCTGATTATTAAACTTTCTCTTTCATGGACTCAGAGGTTGAAATATCTAAGCTGTGGGCTTGTGCAGCATCCCGACTCGCTGCTCTGCCAGCTGGTAATAATCCCCACTGCGGTTCAAACCAACATGTCTTTGCCAGCATGTCTTCTGTGTTTCAATATACATGTAAGAAGAGCTGATTTATTTAAAGCTCTCTGACAAATTAAGCCTATTTAAATTAAAGGTAGGTGCAGGAAAGCTGAAGAGGCATTACATGGTTATTTATATTTATATTATACATAAAAACCCCACATTGTCAAAAACTGCAGCATTCAGTTTTAAAATTAGTGAGTTTTTTTGCTGGTTTGTTGTCTAATTCAGCACATTTTCATCTGCAGGAAAGATTTGATGAAGCAGAGAAAGGTTTGAGAGGAATCTAAAGAAAATGAAAAAAGTTCTGCAAAGGTTAAGACCCAAGAGGTTGAATTAAATCAGAAAGATAAAAGTTCAAATAAACAAGATGAATTTCTGATGTTTCCTGTCAGAGACAGAAAGTTTTTTTTGGGAATATTTCCCAGAAGTACCTGGTTCGTACCTTGCATAATGAAAACACTCCACTGAAATAAAGACCCAACAGACGCTGGACTGTGGCAGAAATCAGTCAGGGTGGTTAACTATCACAACCACAGTCAGACACAAGCGTGGGCGAGACGAGAAACAGGATGCGGTTGAAATGAAAAGCTTGTTGGCAGAAGACCACAAACTGAAAGGCAGAGAGGATGCACCCTAAAAAATAACTTCATCCACCAAGCAGCAGTCACTTTGTTGTGGAAATTAAAAAAGAAAACCTTCCCTGAGGGCAGGAACACAGCATGTATGAAGCAGGCAGTTACAGGCCTTATAGTAGAGAAAATTGCTCCCATTTACAGTTAAAATAACACGGAAATTATATTGTATGTTGTAATCAAATCAGAAATAAAAAGCATAAAGAAATAATAACTTTATATAGCACTTAAAAAAAACAACTCTGGATGCTTTCCAATGTTAAATAGTTAAATATGAATGGTAAAGTTGAAGGTTTTATTTCAGTTTTATTCACATCCTGCTATTCCCTCACTCAACTCCTTCAGACTAGCCAGCAGCAATTAGTAAACACCTGGTGAAAACTTCTCAGTGCAACAGAAATGTTCTTAAAGGGTTCATAGAGAAGCCATGACTTCCTGAAGGCAGTTTCAGAAAGAGCAAAAGGTTCTTAAAGAGACAGAGGCGCAATTTTAAGGCATTAATTGATGATGTTAAATGATATTTGGCATGAATTTATATATATCGTTTTTATAACAGCTGAAGGTAATACAGTTACATGTTTGCGCTGAAAAGAAAATACATAATCCCGTTCCTTTAAGTCACGGAGGCAAAGTCGCCATCGTTATCCAACTTTCACCAGTGTTTAGAGCTCAGAGTTATGAACATTCAGCGGTGATGTCTTCACATTACGATGAGCTGAAAGATCCAAACAGAAAATCATACAGAATGTGGATTTATTGAAGGATGTATGGAGCAACAAGCAGAGAGCGACTGAAAACAAAGAGCTCACACACTGAGGAGGATTGATCACTGAAAAAACAAACCACCCACTGTAATTAACCGAACGCTGACCAGAAAACTAATCAAAACCCCAAATCCTGAAAATGAACAGAAGCATAAAAGTAACACAAAAATAAAAGCCCTCATGATCAATGAACTCATTATCTCACTATGATTACAGGAGAGCTGAAGCAGCCGAGCACCTAAACCGTGCAGGTCAGCGGGCTTTAGGACCAGGACCAGAACATTGATCTCAATAATGGGATCTGACAAAAACGACAGGAAAATGGAAGTTATATAGAGTTGCTGCCGGAACAAGGGAGAGAGATTAATTGAGGGGAGAAACTGAAAATAATCAGAAACCACAACAAGGAAACGTTAACCTGCAAAGGATTTCTAGCATTTTAAAATGAAATTATATCAAAAAATTAAGAACTTCATCCACCAATCAGCACCAAGTGTTGAATAAAGCTACCAGTTGGACTTTGATTTATTTTTTTCTTTATTTGTTTCTGTTGTCCATCACCAATGCCTAATAAGTTGAGAAACATTTTACCTTTTCCCATTGAAGTTAACTTGTTCCCAGGTTGTTTACATTTATGTGAATGCTAATATCATATCTGAGGCTCTGGTTTTAGGACATCCAGAGTAAATTGATGGTCTGAATAAGTTAGATCTGGAAAACCTTTACATAAACTCCTCTGCAGTTCAAATAGGTTACATCAAAGCTAAGAGAACAGCTGAAGTTACATTACCAACAAAGGTTGAATAAAGATCGGGGTTAGTAGTATGCTTTGCTTCATAATATCTATTTTACTGCAGAACCAATAGCAGCACGAGCGCTGAGCCTGTTCAACGCTTCATCTTAGTTCAGGTCATTAATCACTAACGACAAAATAACGCGCTTCCAACCATTTTTCCTACAATTAGATAAAAATTGAAAGAAAGTCCAATATAGAGTCTTCTGCTATAAGTAGCAGAGTAAAAAAAATCTAATTCTGTGCATAGAGATAAGTCATTAAGATGGATATCAGCGGCTCTCTGCAGGCCTTGATGTCAGATTTTCTCTCTCTAACCTCCAGCCCATCACTCAGCTGTCAGACTGATTCACAAGATCTTAATGTCACTGATCTGATAAAAAAAAAGAAGCCATTATCAGAGAAACTGGATTATGTGGCGATGTGAGGTCTGAATATGATTTTTATCTGCTCTGGAATGTTTCTGCTGTAATCATCAAATGGGGAAAAAAATGATTTATTTATCTGATTTACTGGTAAATGTGACTCTAAACACGACGCTGTGGGAGTCTGGAGTTGCAGAGGATTTTAAAAATCACAGTGGATTTTTAAGACTTCATGTCATTAAATAGCAAAATAACCTTAACTTACTTCTGCCAAGATTTAGACTTATAAATGTCTACATGGGTTAAGGTTTTAACTACTAATAATGCACACCCAGAGTTACATAAACACAATGTTTATGTAATATTAGAGTAAAATTAACTCTGCTTTTGCATAAAGTCTACTAACACCAAAACATTTAACACTTTTGACTCTGAATCTAATCTAAATAGTTTCATTTTCTAAAGTCAATTTTTGAGCAATAAGCAGCTATAATTTAACACAATAACTTCATATTGTTTAATAATACAGAGCATGTGTGCTTGGCACTGTTACATGCTCTCATCATACATACAACCTTTTAGACTCATTTTGTTTCTGAGCTTCAATAATAATTGTGTTAAGTTGACGGCTCAGTCCCAAAGTATTTAAAGTCGCTGTGTTGGAAGCATGAACGAGCGAAGCCATATTTCCTTTCTACATCAAACAAACTGATGTTAGTAATCATAATTTTAGATTTCTGAGCTGTTTTAAACTGTGCACTGGAACCTGGCAAGCAATTAATTACACAGATTTTAAAAAGCAGTCACTAGTGACTCGTTATTAAAAGATTACGATTAACATGAATTTTTTTAAGCTTGTTTTGTTTTCATTTCAGCAAACCAAAGGTCAGATGTGTATTGGCTGGAGGCAACTTTCAGACCTCAAGTCATTTATTTGTGATTTTAAAGTTTAAAATCAATCAACAGGTATGGAAGTACTAAACTTATTGGTGATTTAGCAGATATAAACTCTAGTGAATAAAAGCTTAGAAAGAATCATTTCTGAGGAAAAATAGGAAAAGCCAGTTTTACATTCGGGTTACTTTCTGAAAACTACGCAGATCGGTCTTGGTTTGCTTCTTGGCTGGATTTATGTTATTTCTGTTTTTATACCATATAAAATTATTCCATGACTGATATAATTTTGGCATCATGTCCTTAATGCCCATTTCAGTTTGTGCCTGGAAGGGAACCTCTCCCTCTGCCAATAAGCAGAAATCATAACCGGCATCATTAATTTGACTCTAAACCGGGAAGTATCAGAGTGACACATTGTTGATACTGGTCTGAAGCGACAGACCAGTACACTTCAGACCAGTACCAAAAGGTCTGGTTGGGATCAGGATAAGATGGCCGGAAACAGATTTGTAAAACGATTAGAAAAACTTGATTAGCTGCATCTCCTTTGTTCCAATTAGCTTGTGACTCTCATTTGTCTGGAACTGATCTTTTCTCTGAATGAGCAACACATTATTAATATGATAAAACAGCAGCGTTATCTGGAGGTCGTGAGAGGCAGACACAGCATTTCCACCCTGACCATCATCCGCCCACACTCTGGGAGTAATGGTTTCTTTGCAACAATTTTGTTTTTATCTTAGTGGCAATTATCATCTCTTGAGGGAGCAAATGAATGCCCCAGCCACTGTGGCTGCTCGCCACTAATAGGCAATAAAATATATGAAATCAGTCATCTGCCCACACACAATCAATTCAACAGACCTTTATAGTCATCTAAGCGTACTCCAGTAAATCTCTGCTCAGGTAACAATGTTGCCGTTTTTACTCGCATCGCCTCAGTTGGAAGAAGTTCAATTTGAGTATTGGTGGTTCGATCAGATGACAGATTTCCATAGAACCATGGCAGGCAATGCGATTAGTATCATGGATGAGGGACAGATGATGTTGGTGTAGATTACCTGAGCTTTGTTAGCTTTCTGAAGATTTGCTCCCGCCAGTCGTTTTGATTCAAGGTGTCTTATCACTTTAAATTCAAAGCTGCTGCTGGCCACGCCCCCAACTCACTGTTTACAATCATATGTGAAAATGGCTGCAAACAGACTGCAGTTATACAACCATGCAGCTTTGAAAAGCAGAAGTGAAGCCTCCTGCTCAACTAACAAGAATACAGGAAGAGGTTTCTGGATGAAAAGTCAGCTCCTGTCTTTTCCAGCAGCTGTTGAACAGCCGGAAAACCGACGGACCCGATTCAAACATTCCAAATTCAAAATACTTTAAAGAAAAATTAAATGTTGCTGTGACTCTAATTCAGATCCTTCAAAGAGGTATTTTAGACAGTGATGGCTGTTGGCAGTAAAGGTCTGTGTTACAGTGAGTAAACATAAATAAATGTGAATAAATTGAACATGCTGCAGCTCCGCTGGGCTTGCTAGGTAATGAGCTTTGCTGGAGTTACTATGTTAAGGTCTGTGAGAAAATTTGCTGATCAAAATAAGTTTAAGTTGCTCTGTTGTCATTTAAAATTTAACTATATTTGTTTTTAAAACATTTCAACAACGTTAATTAAGAATGTTTTGCAGGTGTAAATAACTGCATGTTTTTGTACAGGTTTTAATCACAGTTCTTTATTTTAACCAAGATTTTAGCTTTGTTGAGAAGACTTGCAGTGACTCTAAATATCAATGGAATTTAAGAAATGGTATTTGTAGTGCACAGATATTCTGCAAAACAGAATATTGACCACAGATGGAATATATGTAAGTCACTTTAAATTCACATTCTGACTAAAGATTCTAGATATTTTTCTAAACTGGGTGAGTTTGTGAGAAGATTGCAGTAAACACTGTTGAGCTTCAGCCTGTTTCACTTCTGTTTCTGTGTTTCGCAGCGTCTCACTCACAATCCGCAGTCATTGTGAGGCGTCTCCGCCACTCAGTGTGGCATTTTGTGATCGTAACGTCATTGTGAGACGTAAGCGATGACGTCATGGGCTATATTTGTAACTAAGCAGGGAAAATGGAGCATGACATGGACAGGAAGATTGATGAGGATTCATCAATGGATGCTGATTCGATTTATTGCAGTGAAGTCAGGAGGCTTTGACCTGGAAAGAATCACCACTTGATTTCTCCCACAACCTCTTATTATCCACATGGATAAATTTATGTCAGGCTGAATAATCGAATAAAAAGATCGTCAAGCGGCAATTGTTTCAAGGTCACTCTGGATTCACAATTATTTTCACAAGTGAGAAATAATTAGTGCTGCTGGATCATATTCATGCATCTACATGTTTTTTCTTCTTCTCCAGCTCATACAAACCTAAGGAAAAATACTGTATATGAATAAAAAGTAGAGAGTCACAGAATCAGATATGCTATAATTCAGCAATACAATTATTGTTCATTTATATTGATATGTTTTATTTATATGCTACAAATGTAAAGGCACAGTTGGTGCAGTTTTGTCTCCTTTAATGATGATGAGGGAAGGAAATGGGTAATCGGACTGAATGACGTGATCAGCAGAAGTGGAGGCTTTTCAGAGCTATTTTGATTTAAAATGAACTCATAATGGTCATTGTTTCTTCACTCTATGTCACTCACAGCTGCAGAGGAAACGAGCTCGGCAACGGCAGATAATACAAAACTGACAGCAATTCTTGTGGAAAAGGAAGCCGTATGAGAGGGAAGAGGAATTAATAGGAGCCATTCTGCACAGAACAGATGATGCCTGAACGAACCGCAATCATGACAGAAATACTGGAATCAAGGACAATGTGTCTTTAAAATGAATAACATAGAAGTAAGGTCATAAACATAAATTATTGAAAGAACTGCAGCAGGTGGGGATTTTAAACCAAGACAATGGTTCTATAAATGTGGAACACAGTGAGTGTCAAGATAATAGAAAAGGCATTGAGAGTCGAGAAAAAGAGATTACCGGATGATGCTTCTGGTCGCACTCCCCCTCATTCCCTACTGTCACCTTTTCTCCTGTTCATCCGACACAGAGCTCAGAGCGGCTGTCTGCAGAGAGGAACAGCATGAATCACACAAATTATTTTGCTATTGTAGACAGAAAGAAAACATAACAACTCCACGCTTCCGCTTCGAGCATCCAAATGTCTAACAGCAGCCTGGACTGTGAGTCAGCACTGGTCGGTGTCCTGCAGGTTTTAGATGTGTCCTTGTTCCAACACATCTGATTTAAACAACTAAACTACGTCCTCAACATGTCTAAGGTCTCCAGAGGCCTGGTTGTGATCCAGTCATTTGACTCTGGCGCGCTAACGCAGAATGTCATCTGAAACATTCAGGACACTGGCCTTTGAGGCCAGACTTTGGTTTAATCAGGAATGGGATCTCTGGAAAACAAAATATTATGAATGTTAACTGTGAGCAGATATTAAGTGCTATGCATGTCACTAGCTGATCACATCCCAGACTCCAACGTAGACATTTAAAGAGGAGCGGATGGAGAGGAGGTGGATTAGCATTGCTAACAACAACTGATGGTATTTTCAAGGCCCATCGATTGTCATGCTTCCTCTGCAGCATGGATAGTGAACTGCAGGCAGAACAATGTTAATTAACTTAATTATTTTTGATAATAAGCAGCTCCGTCCACATATTTCTTTGAGAAAGACTCTTTTTACCAAACTGGTTTGATCCCTTACCTTGGTTACCTCAATCTTACATCAATATGCTATTACTGCAGATGTCAGAGGTCCTAAAGGCAACCGAACACTCAAATCTTGGTAATCACCGCTCTGCCATCAGGCTGTGAAATCTGTGACATGTAAGCACCGGATACTCAGCGATAGCTTTGTGTGTTCGTGGCGTTCTTTTCTCCCCACAACAAAGTTATTTTCACTCCACAGGAAACGTCTCTAATCTCTCATTCTGTCTGAACTCAATGAGGATGCTGATGTGTGCCAGTTTTATGCTTGATACGGTCACAGAGTTTTCTCTTATCTGTTCTGAGGATTTTAGATGAACATAGAATTCAGAAAACTCAAGTTAGAATCTCAAACTCAAGAATGAAACCAGCAAAGTACCTTTATTAAACCTCAGCAAATGTTTTAAACTTAGAGTATTTTAGTTTCCAGAAACAATCACAGCATGAATATATCAGAAGATGATGTTAATCTGCTCCATTATGGTCATTGTGTATTCGCAGATCAAAGTCAAGACTCTTCATTTTAAATTCACTTTCAACTCCAAAGTTGCAAAAAGGATGAGACTGGAGAAATTATTTCTTTCTTATAAACACACACACACGCACGCACGCACGCACGCACACACACACACACACACACACAAGGTATGTTGTTTTATCTTCACTTTTCATTGATTCCCATTTATTTTTCAGTCATTTCTCCAGATCTATTTTTCTTTTTAACTTAGCAGTGTTTGTGCTTCAACCCCAGCCTAATTTAACATCAACATAATTCATTTATGAAGAACATAGAAGGTTATTTGTGACAACATTTGTTTTCCTAAAGGCTCTTTCTTCCTGGTTTCTGTGAAGATTATATTTCATATCCTTTTATCCTTGCTGCCATATTGTGGGTCACAACACAGGAACCAGTAAACATGAATCTCATATTCTGTATGTCAAGGACAGATGTGTCAAAAAGATTTGTGAGTCAGAGTGTGGTAGTGTTTTTAATCACATATATAGTATAAATCAACATATACTGAATGAATGGAGTGACTATTATTTAGATATAGATTAGCATTACAAATGATCTTTGGTTTTTAGGACATCAGCTCCTTTATCACTAAAAGCAGCTCCATTTTTAGACTCATCACTGGTTGATTGTCATCTTTCTCCTCAACCATTTGCTTCTCTTAAGGTCAACCTTAAAACTCTGATTCTCTGAGTGTCCTTGCAGCAACTGTGTTGCTTTGACTGCGTTTTTATTCATGCACTCTCTCTGGTCTGTTGAGTAGTTTTCATTAAGCGAGTCCAGAGCTCTGGGGAGATGATAAAACACTGAAGGAATTTCAAAGGACATAATAAACTCAGGACAAATTGAAAAAAAATTAATAAAGGGGGAGTGGGGCAGATAAAAGCAAAGTAAGTGGGAATAGATTATTTGGGAAAAGGGGTTTAACTAGCGTGAAGTGAAGGTTAAATGATGAAGCAGCAATGAATGATGAGATTTCCTGATAGAACTGAAGAAGTGAGAAATAAGCAAAGAAGAGATTGGAAGTCACAGCAGTGAAGGCGAAGGTTAAAACTGGAGGGGAGCATAAAGAGGTTTGCATTAGGAAAATGATAAGAACGGAGGTGAAGGATGGGGTGAGTTGTGAGAGGAGGAAAAACCTGGACAGAAATGGGATGTGGGAGGAGAGAGGGAGAAAATCCATGTGAAAAGACGAACAGTGACAGCGGAGCGGGTCCGAGGTCCGAGCAGATTCCTGCTGACGGCTTCACCAGTCCGGCAAACGATACGCAACCATCTACTTTTAATCACTTTTTTTCGGAGAGTGAAAATAATTCACTGCAGTCTGTAAAATTTCTACTTTTGAATTTGTGAATACTCCAAGCTAATTTTCTTAGCTCACATTATTCATTGTCATGCTGTGCAAATTTAAACCTGTCCTGCTGCAAAGCAGTAAAATGGCTCTGTTCTGGGGTTTTTAACAAAATGGAAAAAAGGTTCAAAGACATTTACAAATCCTTTCTTATCTCAACCCTCAAATATAATATAGCATAAAAAATAATAGTGTAGAAAATGAATAGATGGTGCTGTGACCTCGAAAGAGAGGCATACTCTCTACTCTAGTTATAAAATCCATATTACAACTCATATAGTAGACGAGGCTGTTAAGAAATATAAATATATATCTTTCATTAGTGGTGTAAATTAGATTTTTCATGCATACATAAGTTCAATGAAGTAGACATCTCAGTTGCTACAGTTAATAGATGCGTTTCCATTACAAATGTACACAAAACTTTGTCAATATTTTGCAAATGTTGAAAGACCATAAGCTTTTCTGGGATTTCTTTTTTGCCTTCTGAGTTATTTGTTGTTAAAATGATTTTGTATACTTTTGGGACAGAGTCGTGTTGTCTAACCTGACCCAAAGGACAAATCTGACAGTGGTGAAGATGAGCTGAATCCCTAATGGCAAGAAACAAAAAGATCTTAAAGGTTTTACATAAGACAAGACATGGAAACGAGAGAAGAGTTAAAGAAAGAAAAAAAAAAAGAGAGTTTGTGGAACCGCTTTGGCAGAATGAGAGCAGAGAGACAGAGGGAAGTACAAAGATAGAGAAGGGGGTCAACAAATAAAAAGGGAAAAGTCAAACACTGACAAAAGACAAGAAACCAAATTCAGAGAGGAACAAACCCAAGAAACCAGAAGCAAAACACAAAGGAACAAACTTTATGGAAATACACAAACAACCATTCAGCATTTGTGATGACTTGCAAAATGTGTGTTTTTTTTTTTTTTTTTTACATCACTATGGATGAACTTTGGCCATCTCTAAGCCTGCCTCCTGCTCAGGGTCATAGCACATCATTCCAATTAGGTTTAAGTCTACAGGTAGAGCTGAACTCATGGTACCGTCAGCAACAGGTCATCCTGGTCCGAAGCAGCGACGCAACCCCATACCATCACACTACCATCATTTTTGACAGACAATAAGATCTGCTGCTCATATGTTGTGCTCATTTTACACCTAAACTGAAGGGATCCATACCTTTAGTTTTCATTTTTGTCTCATGAATTCAAACATTTCCCCCCAAAGGTTCTGGCTGTTATTGAGATGTTCTTTTGGTACTTTGTTTTGTTTCTGTTCTATTTTTGTTCTATTTCTAAATAATGGCTGTCACTGTGTCACATTCTTAGAAAAGGATTTGGAACGAGTTCAAAACTGAAATATGTCAATGATTTTGCTTGTGTATTCTTTAACAAAACATAGAAAGCATAAATTGTCACTTTTTTTGACAATCACACACATTTACAGGTCCAAATTTTTTTGTATGAAAAGACTGATTTTGTTCCGGATGCATGAACACAATTATTTCTTCTCCAGGATTAAACAGGCACAGGAGTGTCATCTCTAGCAGAGATCCCACTGAGGAATTAGTATGCTCCCTCACAGAGCGCACTCAGGAAAAAGATGGCCTCCACGCTCTCACGTAGAACATTTATGATTGCAATCCAACCCAAGCCAGTTTGTTTTCTTCTCAGAGCAACAAAAGACCCATGGAGAAAATAAATGAAAACCATTTCTCATTTTTCACACTACCGTCTTTGCTGCTATGAAATCTATTCTTAGATGTGGCTGATGGTTACCCAGTACACAGCACAGCATCTTTCAGGCAATGATAAGAGCTGAAATTATTATCTTAGGATGATGAAAGTGTCCTGCAGCATTTCAAGTGAGTTTCAGCTCCACATCTCTCCAACAATATGAGATCCTGTTGTTGAATGTGGTTCATATTTGTTCAGTTCTGTTTCATAATTTTTTTTTTTAGTTTTGGTTTACTCATCCAAGCTAATATTTTTAATAGCTGTTCTAAATCTTTTGTTGGTTATTTTATCATTTGGACCTGAGGCAACAAAAGAAGAGCAGACATAATCAATATTTCACTAATCCCTACCAAAGTCGCTGTTTATTTGATGATGATGTTCTCTCTTCTGTAATATTGAGCTGTTTCTTATATTAGCTGTTTTTGCTGACGCTGATCCAAACCTTGCATCCTGCAAACTCATTTTAAACAAACCTGGTGAATGGCTTTAATGGCACATGTTTAATCAAAATAGAAGATGTTTCACATCAGTTTAGTATTTTTTAATCATATTCTATCTAAGTACCATGTTTACTGATGAAACGGTTGATTAACATATATTATTAAACAAAGTTATTGTGTAGCTGAACTTATTTAGGGATTATTAACACATTGCTGGCCTGCACTTTGCAAATATTCCTCTAGAAACAGGTCTGACAGAAGGTGAAAACAGTATCATTCTAAACTGAAAACCATATCACAAAGTTTTCAGATCAAATACAAAAATATATTTTTATTCTCGACTCATTCAGTAATCTCTAGGCACTTATATACCATATATATACATTTTTATAATGCATGTTCATTGAGAAATATCATTTTTCCAGTTTTAGATGAAGATTTGAAGGCCGGTGATTCGTTCTGGCTCTTCAGGTTTTATAACAGCAAACTCACCTGCCAGCTGCAGCTGCTGTGAAATTGCATAGCTGTCTCAATAAATGACTTGTTATCATAGACGATGTTACATTACATCATAAAGCTGAAAAGAGGGATTGCTGTATTCTATGTAATATTTGTTATATAGTGAAAGTTCTGCCTGAGTGGGAGCTTTCAATATCTAGTGGATAAATCAAGACGCTTAAGATTAACCAAACTATTCAACATAACAGTATTCAAGCTGTTTCACACTGAACAATGTCATACTGTCCATTCATCTGCTACATTCAGCTGTTACTCTTCCATTATGAAAAACTCTCAGATCATGTTCCATCACGTTCTGCCACTCAAGCCCTGGATTTTCACTACAATATCTTTTGAATTTAGGAAGCACTTTGGATTCACTCCTCCCATTCCGCCAGGGGGCGCTACAACTAATGTTTTAAGTGACATGGCGGACCAGGAGCGATATGACGACGAACCGGAAGTAGTTCGATGTCGCCACCAGCTGAAGCTCGAAAGCTAAATGGACCTCAAACTACTTCGTTTGATTATTACCTAACGCGGTAATGTTGACTTTGGAGAAATATGTTTTATATATAAAAGTGTTTTGGCAAATGAGCTTTAAGCTAACAAACATGCTAGTAGTTTCATGGGTTGTGTTTTACATTTGCAGTTAATTAGCACAATGCTAACTCATGTTTAAGGAGTAAAATATGTGCGCTATAATTTCTAGGTCAAATAAAGCATAATTGGTGATTGTATGCTCATATGGTTTGTTTTAAAGGTTCAGATCTGTGTTTTAAGTTTGTGTTGATTTGAGTATAACACAATAGCAAATATTGCAATGTTTTCACAACACCAGACGGTAAAATAACAATAATGATTTTTTTTAGTTTTTGTTTTTCTTTAAAGGCATAACTGGAGCTTTCTGGTCAGTCATATCAACATATTGGGAACCTCTTAATTTTGTTATTTTGGGACTGCTTGCTGAAATGTGGGATCCTCAATGTGTTTTCCTGATGAAACAAGGGGATTTATCTGAGTCTCAAATCACATGCACATCACTTTCCTTTGAGAGCCACATCTTAGAAAGTATTTAAAGCTCAGGCTGTTTCGATAGCACTCCCTGAAAAAGGTGTTTTTCTTACAGAATTAGATTCCTCTGCTTTAACCTCTCAGGTATTTACTTGTCCACTGCAGCAGGGAGCCTTTGAAACTGTCAACTGCTCCTCCTGAAGTGTCTTGCAGTATAAGGTCTGTGTTTGTTTGATATCAGACTGAAAGAGACATCTGGTAAATGGTACAGAGGGTGAAAAAATGCCTCTATGGGAGATATTTGTCTGAGTCACAAAAACAGCTGTCCATGGCTATAGATTTTAAAAAAATCTTGCTATAGAAGTAATAGCCGGGTAGAGGAAAGTCTGAAACTGCAGAATCACAAATCATTAGTGATCCTGCTTTGAGTTTTCTAACGTTTTACTTTTCTTGTCTTTTATAAACCACAGAAATCCATGGCTGCGATGCGTTGTTATCTGCACTGTCCTCCAGGATGGGTATGTGCACATTGAACTGCAGCAGGAAGAACAGCTGGAGCATGTCCTGAAATGTTTTTCAAGCACCTTTACAGAGGATTTGCTGTTAAAAGATGAATCCTCCTCGTCCGTCCTCCATCTGATCTCCTGACAGCTCCAGGTCTGCTTCCTTCCCTTTTGATTCTTTTCTGCCGCAGTCAGGTGTCTGCTTTTTGAAAAAGTATCTGCTTTTCACTTGTAGAACCAACTCCTAAAAACAATTTCTGAAAGAAGGAAATGACTCATCAGTTGAAACATAGCCATTTAATATTCCACTTTCGAAGAAAATAGTCTTGGTTCTGCTGTCCATGTTTGTCAAGATAAAAAACTGAAAACGGCTAACGTAAGACCTGCTTTATTCTGATGACAAACTGATCCGTCTTCCTTTCCGGCTGAGCCAGTCTTTCTTTCCTTTGTGTCTACAGAGTGCATGTTCTTCAAACACCTCCGACCAGGTGATTTCTTTTAGTTTCCAAGCCTTTTAGCTAGCAAAATGGTGAGAAATATGAAGCATCTGTTTAATTTGATGAATGTAGGGCAAGTTAGTGATGACAGTCCAAGAGCAAACGCTTGCTATGATCATTCATCCAACTTCTAAAGTTTTTCTGTAGCTCAGAGTTTTGGGAAGACAAAAAAAACCCCCACATTTCTTCACGTACCCTGCCAAATCATTTCTCCAGTACTATGCTGTAGCAATTGCCACAAAAGGTGGAAACATGCATTGAACTTAAGGTAAAAACTCCTAAAACAACCTTTTAGGAGTTTCAGGACCAACTTTGATCCTGAACAGAGTTATGTTTTAGTTTAATGTTTTTTTTTTGTCTTTTATTTATTTTTGATCAGTTTTACCTTCCCATGGCTCTGGTCTTTTATTGAATGTTTACCTGATAGTTTGCAATAATCTGCACAGAAGATTATTGCAGACTATCTTTGAAGCAGCATTTGGACAGTTATGTCACTGTTGAGGAAACTGAGACTTTCTGCTGCTTCCATTCACCGCAATATTTTGCACAACAGCTATAGCATTCTATTCAATGGGGAAACCTGTATAATAATAAGAAAACTGTTGTTTCTACTATTGTTAATTCCAATTTAGTTACTTTGCTCTCTACTTGTAAACTTCAGTCTCTCCTCCTTTGAGTCGCCACACATCTATGACTAATTGATGATGTTCTTTTGTCTGATAGAGAAAGTGCAGGGATGGATGTTTCATTATTCTCAGTGGAGATCTGTTGTGGTTGTAACCTTCAGATCTTTGCCACAAATCCTACAAGTCCAGTCAGAGTGAATGGAAATCAGCTGCACTAATTAACATTTCCTGCTGAAACATTCTTCATTGCCAGTTAGCTACAGTAACCACATATTGCTGTTGCTGTTTTTAACGTACTCAGATCTGTTTTCTTTCCTCTGACAACATCAAGCCCATCCTTTCTTAAACAGATGAAGTACAGAAAAAGTTAATATTTAGAATAATGTCTAGTTTAATAACTCCCTTAAAAACCCTTCAGTGATCCAGAATGCTGCATCTTATGTTGAGGTACAGACCATGACTCTTGCCTTTATTCTGACAATTTGCAAATGTAATCGCTACTCCATTGGTTTTCTCATATTTTGTCAAAACATAAGCACAAACTTCAATACATTTAAATGGAATTTTATGTAATGGAATAAAAAAGTAGTGCATAATTGTGGAGTGGAAGGCAGTAACAACAAATCTGAGTTAAAGCACTCTTTGTTGAACCCTGATTCTCTTAACTAAAACTGTTAGTCTTCTTGTGAATGTCTGTCAGTTTTCTGTGGGTGATATTTTACGGCCTTGAGTCAAGAGCGCACATTTTCAGTTTGAAAGCAGGATTTTTGTACCCAAAACTACTTGCACTCAAAACTTCTGCTCTCTTTCAAAAGTTCTCTCTCACATCTCTGTGCTCATGCTCATATTTTGGTTTGTGTAAAACTCATCTCTGTGCAGATTACCTCTCCTCTCTGCTCACTTCCAAACTTTTTTCTGCTCTCTCTCAAAACGATGCTTGTGCATCTATGAATCTGTTTAGATAGACGGATATCCATCCACATATAGGAACAATCTATTTAGATAAATAGTTTTGCCGATCGAGAGATTGAACTGTTTGTTAATCTTCGTACAATCACTCAAGCTCTGTCAGACTGGATGGAGAGCAGCTATTTTAAAAATGTTCTAGACATCCTCGGGTGTGTAGGATTCTCATTCACCTGTCTGCTGTTTTCCTTGGTCTTTATGATGCTGTTGTTCTCTAATGGTTGTAAAGTAAAATACTATTATAATGCACCAGTTACATCCTTTTCTCAGGATTAAAACTCAGTGTAGTGAAGCGGGTCCTAGTGATTTATAGCTGCTCATAAATAAGATGAAACATATTGCTGTTGCTTGTAAATCTCACCAATACTGCTGATTTTAATATCTTTATTCCTGCAACTTAAGCTAAATGGACTAAATTCCTATAAATTGAATAATGCAGAGATATAATCATCTCCATAATTTCACATTAACATCAGAAATAAAAGGCCAAAAATTCCCCAAAGGATGGTACACGATTATGACTTCAGAAAGCAATTGAACTGGATTTTATTGATGAAGAACTGAAAGTGACAAACAAATAGAAAAGCTTTTAAAGCAATCATTTACATTTTATTGCAGGATCTGAGTAAATGTACCATAAAGTCAGATTGCTTTCTATAAACATTCAGCTGTAATGATGTGAAATATTGATTAATCATGTTTAATTTCTGTATATTTAATGGAGTGATTAAAACTCAAGCAATTAAAAGCAGCATCTTGCTGACATAATGATGAGAAAAGTCATCTCCATATAAAAGAGCACACTTTGGAGATTTAGATTTGATTATCTTAAGGAGCACATTACAGTTTTTTGCTTGATAACATTAATGTAAAAGTTAAAGAAACTCAGAATGGGTTACAATAAATAACAGAATACAAAGTTAGAATGTTTTCATCATCTGCTTTATTCAGTTTTTTTGTTGTAAAAAATTCTAAGGAGCCCACTAAAATCTCAAATTATACCTAAACATCTTGGAAAAAAGAGCCTTTAATACAATAACTATATTATGCTCAAATAACTGTTATATTATTAAGGCATTCAGATAATTATAAATTTGTTTGTTGCATATGTTTTTATTAGACTGTCAATTTTGTAACATCTGCAGTGAAGTTTTGGTAAATATGGAGTCTGGATATTTTTCAAAATATCCAAAAACAATAAATGGCAGCCTGGCTTAGCTGGTGATCAGATTATTTATGCTGTTCTGTTAAATGTAAAAGAAATGGATACGGTTAGAAGATTTCCTTAAATAGTCCTGAGCCACTCAAATTTAAAGCAGATGCCTCTTATCCATATAAATTAGCAATAAAGTTTTACAGCCATTTATTACACTCACATCACCGAATCTTTTTACAGCACTTCAACAGAGACTGTCATGATTTTTGCAAGCTGTTGTCTAAACCCAACCAGTGAGTGATTTCTGGTGAATTTATTAGTAAAACTTTATTCAGGATTGTGATTATAAGTCTCCCTGGATCGCAGTCCGAAGCAAATTGCTTCTTTTCTTTTTCTCTGTAATAAAATTTACTGGAAAAACATGAAATGCATTAAAATCACAGATTCCCATCAGGATGTTTATTGTGAGTTAGATCTTCAGCAGCTTGCGGTTAACATCATTTTAGTGCTTCTTTGTGGGTTGTTTTGGCAGATGTGGAATAACTACATGATGATATGGAATGAAGGACGTTTGGGGAAATTTCATCCAATTAAACTAGAACACACTGAGAAACGTGTGTTTAGCTTCTTTCTTCTTCATCCACTCTGTTCAGTTTTGTATCTTTGTGTCTTTTCACAGTTGTTAAAAGGGGCTTGATTCAAGTTATAGCAACTTCCAGCAAAAGGGTGAATGAAGATGGTCAATTTAATCAAATTGTAACATCGGGGTTAGCCTTCCTCGAGGTTAGCCTACCTTAGGGTTAGCCTACCTCGGGGTTAACCTTCCTCTGGGTTAGGCTACCTTAGGGTTAGCCTACCTTCCATACATGCAACTCTGGGAAAAAATAAGAGCCCTCTGCACTGAACCCCATTGAAAACCTCACGGTTATCCCACCAAATATTGGTGCTATATTCGAATGCTCCTTATCAGTAAGACAATCTGTAATCCCATTTTTCTAAAATACTTGCAGTAAAATCTTGGCGTTGTTGCTGGGGCAGAGATGTTGGTTTGAAATGGACGGAATATTCCACCTGCAGCATCAGCATCCCGGTTCATCCCGCCCTCTCGCTCTGTGTGTGCAAGTGTCACAGGCAGGTGGCAAGGCAAATGTCAGCAGTGACTGTTTTTGTGTGTGCTCACATCACTGAACAAGAGAGGAATATTCTTTGAAAAGGCCATCTCTTAAAGGGCAGAGGTACCGTCTTGACTTGTGCACTCTCTGTCAGATCAGTTTGACACAGAGCCACCAGATGTCCTCCTGTGCTAAAGTCAACATCAGACTTTTTAATTTTTTTTTTTATTTAGCTTGCATCTAAACATAGGCTTTAAGTATCGACCTAACCTCTATAGTGCAGCCTCACAAGAACTCACACCTTGAGATGCACATGTTGTTGGGGGTTTGTTACCATCATCAGCATCAGTGGCCCTCATAAACCCTGGATAGAGGCTCGGGCCAATGTTTCATGAGACCTTGATGGCCTCATTAGTGACAACAATCTCCTCATTAGCGGTGCTTGTCAGTGAGATTGTTTCTGATTACAATTTACAACCTCGTGCCTCGTTGCCACTGATCGATGTGGTACACTATTTTATAAAACTCGTTTTTATTCGTTGGCTTTTAACTGAAGCAATTTTTTGATATTCTGTTTTATCTACTAGTGTTACTGTTGTTCCTGTGCAGCACTTTGGTGCAGTTTTATACCTGTTTTAAAGTGCTATATAAATAAATTTGACATTGACATTGACATTATAGTCGGGTAGAAATACTGACGGAAACCACGAAGAAGACCACAGGAAGTAGTTGGATAATGATGGCGTGGCATGTTTCTTAACGAATTATGACAGACAAATGTATTAATGTGTGATTTTTTTTTGTTTATGTAATGGAAACAGCGCAGTTGCGGAATTATATTGTAGCATCATTAGTGGAATATCAACAAAGTTTTGCGCACATTTGTAATGGAAACAGAGCTTTTTTTTTTTTTTTTACTAAATAGCTTTCAGGTTCATTATGAACAAATGACTTTAGGACGGAATCCCAGTTCTGCACCAGTAATCCCATCAGTTTTAACTGATATTTATGATGTGGAGGATGGAGAGACTTTGACAAATTGGAAACGTACTGGTTGTAAAATGTTTGGTTTGCAATTATTTAATTTATTCCTGAGCAAATCGGTTTGATTGATTAAAGTTAAGTCTTCAAACATACCAGTTTTATTTAACTGTCATGGCTTATCCCAGATTTGCAGAGTATTATATTTGAAAATGAATGATTTGCTTATTTTTATTCTTGGTGGAAATGTGCAAGACATGTTTGAACATTTTAGAATCAAACTAACAGATTTCTTTTTTACTATGGAACATCCTTTACTATAAAAGGTGAAGAATAATGTGGAAATCAGGAGCAATGCATAAGTAAAAAACAAACTTCAACTTCGTTGTTTTTTTGTTCTTTTTGCAGACTTTTAATTCGGACACAGCTACAGTGATGCAAAATCTTCTCCAAGTTCTTCAAATGTCACATATTTTGATCAAAAAATGTAAATATTTGTTCCACTTTTACTGTAGGAAGCGATCTGTTCCACCCCTTGCCTGTGGTGGCGTTGCACCAACAACCACTGAAGAAAACGACACAAACAAATGGGTGAACTCCAGATTATCACGCTATGGTTAGCTGCTGTGGAAGATGTTCAATCATTCAGCCGCTAGTCAACAACAGATATCAGTTTGTTATTAACACCTGTCAGTATCAGCTTCTGCCAGGTGGTTGAATGATAATTCTTAACTCTTTTCTCTCTTTACAGATCTTCTCTATTTCTTTTCCCTCAGATCTTTCTGTATGTTTTTTTCCTAATCAATTTTCAGTTTTCTTCCTTGTGCTAGCATTTGATTCACACCCTCTCTCCATCTCTTTCCATCCCTGGGGCATGTCACCAGGCTGCTGTCAGATGCTATCAGGAGATGGCTCGCTGCTTTCTCATCCTGTTGAATGATACGTCACAGGCTGCAGCCTCCATATTGTTTTCTGTCTCTGATTTCCTTTTATCCTTTCTGCATTTGTTCCAGTTGCATTGTAAATACAAAAAAAATAAATTAAAAATCAAATTTCTCTTGTAAAAGACTTGCAGGGTTTAAACAAAGTGTTTCACAGAACACTTGTTGTTAATAACATGAAAAAAGTGACTAATCTGCATAATGTCTGCTGCGATAAGCAGCTTCTGAACACATTTCCTTTTGTTCTGATAATGAAGTTACTGTTAGTAGTTTGGGACAAAAGAAACCAAGAACACTTTTTATATTGTATAGTTTATAATTATGAACGAGAGTTATTGTCAAACAGGGAAATCATTTGTATTTTCAGAGGTTTATTAGAATATTTTGTCAATAATCATAATAATATGAAGAACCAAACATTAAATCTTAATAAAATCCTGGAAAAATCAGCATCCTGGAGTTCTTAAGAATTTTACTTTGACATCTGGACCTTGAATGTCCTAAACACAAGAACAACTCCCCAAATTATTACAGTATGAGATGTCCATGTCCAATATTGTCTTTTGGTAGAAACACAATATAAGTAAAGGCAGCACAATTTGAAATAAAAATTTCCAATAAAAAAACAGGCAAAATAACAAATGAAAAATACATACAGCCTGTGTCTGTTAGTGTAATTAAAGTTGGTTCTACAACAACTGACCCAGGAAGTATGAAAAACAATACAAAAACAATAAACAATAGACTTTATTTGTAAAAATAACTACATAAAGAATAAACATTTTTGTTCAGTCTTAAATGTTATTCTAGTAGATTAAACTGTTTGTTTGTAGCATGATCAAACAATCCTTTTAGAGTTTAGATTTTATCAAAATTCGTGTCTATTTATGTTTTTCTTATTCCAAACTTGATGTTTTCACTGTCAACTTTATTTCCTGTTTTATTTTGAAATCTCTATTTTCTTGTACCGTTTTATTTATTTACAGTTTTTTCTGTTGACGGTGAAAAACTCTGAAATTGTGTAATGACAATTAATAAAACAATGTAACTCCAATACCTTCTGTGTATTATTCTGATGTTGGTTGCATCTGTTTCACTCGTTTTAGTTGTGTCCTATTAGTTTAATTCAATAACGTAAAAATGTACCATATTTCTACGTTAACATAAACTCCAACTCCCCTTAAAGAAGCCCGCTGAGGCACAGGGAGGAGCAGCGTGACTCTGGGTTAACTGGTAATTCTACAGCTAATTTTAGCATCATTATGGTTTCTCCTGCTATTCTCCTGCGACAGCTGGAATAGCCTCCGACCCCCTGAGACCCAGCAGATTAAGATCTTGTGAAAAATGATTGAATTTCTGTGGGTAGGCATGTAATACTCTAGTCCTCTAGGAGAAAATGGATTGATGAATTCCTCTCACGAAAGAGACAAAAATGAAAACCTCTCATGGTTCGACTGCTGGAATTCTTCTTTTAAATGAAAATCTAGTTCCATTTGTTTGAGATTCTGACAGATTGTGATCATTTTGGGTGCAAATGTGAGAAAATATCTTCACAGATAAATTATGCTGCTGATGTATATATAATAAGAAAACAAACAAGCTCTGACTGATTTAGATAAATGTGGAGTTTTGTGCCAAATTACAAAATTTTTAAGTCTTCAGAGCTGTTTGTCTTTAGTTTTGTGGTACTCAAAAGAATGTGTCTGCGTGGCAAATGACTTTTCTTGTTTTTAAAGTAAGGATGGAGATTGTGTCGGTGTGGGTAGAATAATGCTGTGAAGTGAAAAATGACATTTTGAATTTATGGACCATGTGTAAGAAAAACGTATTCCATAACCTGTTGAAGCTGCAGCTCTTTCCTCTGCCTTGTAGCTGTAGATATGATTCTGCATGCCCATGCTGCCACTTTTACTGTTATTGACATAAAGCTGTCGCTCCAGGCTCTTTTTCCTTCCATGGTATCTACCTTTCTTTATTAGCTCACCATTCTTGGATGATATGGACACTTTGCCCTACACACACTACAAAAAGTTAGAACAGAGAAAAAGCCAGAAGAAAAATAAAACACCTACCATTTAAGTTCATACACTGCTGACATTTAGAAACAGTGATCATTGCAATGCTCTGCACATGTGCAGCAGCGGATAAAAAACTGTTTTTGACAGGAAGTGCAGATCGTAGTGTAATCACTAATCAATTGATTGAAGTGGGAGCTGGCCATCAGGAGCTTCCTGTGAGAATCATTTTAACCTCAGTATGTTCATGGTTGAAGTGATTGACGACACACAGCTTAATAGAGATAATTTGGTTTTCTAAGTGGTTACTATTAACAGTTTGCACTTCCTGAATAATATTTTTTTTCCGTTACAGTTCAATGTTCAGCTTTTAGGTTTTGAAGAAAATCTTTTTGAGAAAAGAACTTGTTCAAACTATTTTAGGTTCAGATGATTTGTTTTCCTTTGTAACTTTTTTAAAATGAGATTTGTTCTTGTAATTGGAACTTGTTTGATATAGTTTTTACTTTTGCTGATTGCGCCTTAGAAGAGAAATGCTATTAATGTCATTGTACTGTTTCACTGCACACAATGTGTCATGTCTGGGAGGCAGAACATGCTCATGTCGCTCATTCTGTATGTTTCTCAACTGAATCAGTTGTGATGGTGAGAATGTTGGCAGATTGTCAGAGAAGTTGCTCTTCGCTCAGCTGTTTGACGGCGATCGTACCCTTGAATGCAGTTCATCAGAGGTTCTGCAGCAGGTTCTTACTGGGACAAAAGATATTACCATACCAGTCCTGTGCTTCCCTATAAACACACTATCATGGTTTTGATTTCAAAACCTTGTTTCTTTACCAGAAAGCCATGGATGGCTTTGACCCTACATTAAAACCAAGACGTTTTAACCTGAGAAATGTCTTTCCAGCTGCTCAGACCTGCAGATGGAACCTAATAATTAATGATAATTAATGATAATGTAAAGTTAATCACAGAGTGAAATTTACATAATTCCATATCCTGGAATTATGTGCCCTTTGGAAATAGGATCCTTAAGTACTAAATACATTCAAGTACTAAATACATTCAAATTATCTTTTAAATAAAACTCTAAAAGAAAAGTGATTAAAAAACCCAAATATTTCATGGCTAGTTATTGTATTTTATTGCGATGACAAAATCGGTGCTAAGAGACATGAGCTGAGCACTAATACAATCAAATTTAGCAAAATTGCAAATTTGATTGTATTGGAAAACTTTTCACATCAAATAAAACAGCTTATTGTGTGAACGAACTTATTCATGTGTGATTTTAATTGTTTCACATTTAATGAAAACAATGCATTTTCAAAATGGTGGGTTTTTTTATAGACAAAGTTTTGTGCACTTTAGGGAAATGAAACTTATCTATCAATCAGTAAACAAGGTTACAGACAAAAACAACGTTCCTAAGATAACGCCAGTGTTTTTAACATGTGCATTTGACAGAATTAGGGAGGAAAATATATATATTAGGGAAATAAAGTTCCTGAGACGTGTGATAAGACCTTACTGGAACCCGAGGTCCAGAGTGACCTGAAATATTCTGCTGAAAATATAAACATGTTAAGAGTTAAAAAAATATATATATAACTTACAGAAAATTACTATTTATATGTATTCATATGCTTTCATATTTTAATGAAAACATTTTAAACATTTTTGACTATTCTGGACGTTCAGTCTAAACCCACACATTGCAAGCCATTTTTGATAGTTGCATGTTTATTATTTGTGATAAATGGAACAGAAAAATGTTTTACTGGAGCAAATTCATACAAGAACTATTTTCCTGTCGCAATTTTCCTGACTTATGCAGATTGACACACATCTTGCTTACCTGAATGGGATGTTCTCCTGCATTTGTCATTTTGAAAAGTGTCTGAGAGAAATGTCCGTTTATGTCACATTTATATTCAGGGACACTAAAAACAACATCAGCTTGAGACCCAAGACAGACTGATTACCTTAAATGGTAAATAGCAAAAATGCTTCATGCATATTTTTCAGGAATGGTTAGGAGTGACTCTGGAGGTTTGGTTGAAAGCACCAACATCACCCTATGAAACCCAGTTATTTTTGCCCTGACTTATTTCCGTTCAGGTGGATCAGTTTCATCCCCTGTGAGCCCCACCGGCCTGGAGCTCCACTAGAAAGACCGTTTGATATCACAGGTGGTGAAGGCTTGAAGGAAACCTGAAAAAGCTTTTTGTGAGAAAGCCATTGAGACAAACAGACAGTAAAAGTGACACAAATGTTCTCCGAAATTCAGCAGTTCAAAAGTCAGGAATGTTTGGAAAGTTCAGAGATTTTTTTCTTTTTACTTTATTTATTTTGACATTAGTGGCAAAAGCTGCTAACATAATTGAGATATTGCTTTGGATATAGAAGTAGTTTTATTCAGTCACTATAGCGACACTGTCCAACCTGGACTGATATTTGGAAGCCAAAATAAAAGTTGAAGTGCTTTCCAACCTTGGTATTTTCAATGGATTTATTCTCTTGTTCAGAAAGGAGAGATCAAGTGGAAAAAAAAAAAACATAATTGATTTACAAAGGCTGCTTATCAAATCTTTTTCATTTTAAATTCACATTTTGTGACAAAACCAGCTACATTTTATCTTTGGTTCTGCTGTAAAATTGTGACCTTGAATCCCTTCATTTGAATTTGTACAAATCCAGAATCTAATGTTTATGGTAGTCATACAGAAATATGAGCCAGTGAGAGATTCATACACAAAGATATGGACAAGAGAGGTGAAAGGATCACTGTCTGATTACTTTGCTAATTGCTGCTGCCGCTAGTCTGGAGGAGCTGTGTTCTGTATGACCAAGTGTTTAGGGACCCCTGAATGGTTGACACAGGAGATTTAAGGATTTCTCAAACATGCATTAAAGAATTAAATCAACAACATTCTAACATTATATAAAGCTCAAATAGAAAACAGCACAAACAGTAAGATGTAGCAGAACTCTGGTGAAGCCATATTGATGCTGGCGGTGCACATTTAACAGGATAAAGTAACTTTATTCTCTCTCTAAGCAGTTTTAGGAGTTTCACAGGATCCCCAGCTTATCCTTCCTTATGATTCTAAAATGTGTCAACCACATTATATTTGGCATCGTAGAGAGACGGTTCACAATGTTTCTAATGACAGGAAAGTTTCAAGGTCCACCAAAGTGACAGTTCTAAGCCGGATGCAACCGGCTCCACGCCCTCACTGCCTTGAAAAGTAAAATGAGGTAGAAATAACTATTAACTGGAAAACAATTTCATTTTTGCTTTACAATTTAAAAATGTATGTGGCAACAAGAGGCACTTATTTCCATAATATGATCTTTAATTTAGCTCTTTGGCTGTGCTGATGTCACAGCCGTGTCCACCACCAATCCACTGAGTCCATCTGGACCATCCAGGGTGAACAAGTCTGTTTGAAAATTAATCTTCATGTCCGGCTGGGCCCACTGCCACTGTTTCTGCTTGTGAGCTCTGGTAGGGGCCCCAATAGTCGGTTCATGCACCGCAAGCCTCTGGAGGATCCTCCACCTTGAGGCTCCAGCAGCTTCTAATCACTGTTTGCTGCTTTGTAAGGGCATTTTAACAACTGTTTTCTTAATCCCACAGATTTGTCTAACAGAAACCTACCTCATTATGTCTGTATCTGTACAAACCATCTTTGTTCTGAATCAGCCACAAATCTCTTCACAGTACAACGATAACGCTTCAGTTTTTGTTAAATGTCTAATGTTTTCATGTCATATGGCACGACACTATCTGATAATTTTCGTCAGCAGAGATTCTTTCTCTTTTCCATATTGATTGAAACCTGTGGCCTGCTTAATAATGTGGAACATCCTTCTGAAGTAGATTTCCTTTAATTGAGCTCACCAGACAAACTAATCAACCAGCTTTCTGAAATTAATTATAGTGATTCAAAGAGCCCTGACTCACAATACCGTCTATAAATTTAATAGCACAACAAAAAAATTTATCTTTTTGAGACTTAAATCCAGTTTACATAATAATTTGAAGCATGGTGTATACTATATAGACCAAAGTGTATTTGCTAATTTATTTCGAGGGAATTCAAAGAAAAAATTCCCCCATATCTCCCATAATTTATTAGTGCAAAAGTTTTAAAGAAAACTTTACATTATTCATTGCCCAAATGATGCCTTGCATTGATTTCAGCATCTCACTGATTCCCCTGCACATTAGTTTGACCTCAAATACCCATGAGACTCATTGACCTTTGCCCTACCAGCCATTGCTACCCTCAGATGGGGCCCTGCTAATGATTACCAGGTCATATTTCATGACAAAGAAGGTGGAGCCATTTGCAATTAAAGCTTCTATGTAACTGAAGTCACCTCCAACTGAACTCGGCTTCAGTAATTCATGTACTTTCACATTAACCCTCATAAAAGCTTTTTCTCAAACTACATGAAAGTGGAGCATAAGTACATTTCAGATGTTGTCATCAGAAAATGTACGTACTTATTCATCTAAATCTTGTTTGTAAGCAAGGTGGGACGATGTTCAGCGACCTTGAGTTGTGTTTTTCTTTACAATTTGCTTCCATCTCAATAGCTTTGTCATAGTTCTTGTCTACTTAAGCTTTTGTTCCTCCCCAAAAGCCTTGAAAAGACATTTTCTTACATGACAGGTCATTAATCATACAACTGTTCTTTGTTTTATGTTTATCAAAGCTGCCTCTCTGCCGGCGTTGGACTAATTAGCTTCAGGATGATGTAGAACGGGAGTAAAAGCCTGTTCTATAAATACCAAGCTGCTGCTTGTTCTGCTGCAGAGTCTGTGGGAGAAACTACATCGCTTCGGTTTTGTCTTCACCCTTTATGTTTTATAAACCATCTGCAATTCACAAAAGCTGTATAACCAATAAAAACTGCATTAAAACATCATGTTCTGTGTGAACACACCAATGAAGTTAATACTGTACAAATCTTACCAGCTACTTGCCTAGTGAATTATAGATGCTTGAGATAAACTCTGGATTTGCAATTTTTTGGACATTACAAGGAAAATCAGCTGGTTAAATCAAGATGCCGATTTTTTTACATTTTACATCAATTAAACCTTTAATTGTTGAAAGACAGATATTATTATTAAACTTTATTTTGAAAATAATTTTAGAAACAGTTTTCTCACAACAAAAAGGTTTTAAACAGTTTTTTCTTAAAAACAAGGATGGTGAACGATGATGTGTAAAAAGACAGACACAGATTGTTTTTCTTGATTAAAGAGACTTTAATGGAAATATCTGAAACGCTCACATGATGGCTTTTTTTGCTGCCAACATGCATTTGAATGTTATTTCTTTCTCCGCGTCTCCAGACAGCGGGTTGCATTGCCAATAGAGGTTGACGTGACAGAACAATTACAACTTGCCCAACAGCAATGCATTCTTCAAAACCTCTCTGAGACGTGTGGTCCATGTTAGGCAGCGGCCTCTACTTCCTGTTTGTCACAGCGATATGTGACGGCAACATCTGATGAACATCTGCATAGCCTGGTTGATTTACTCTAAACCAGTAGACGGAAAAACACCTTCACGTTTTCATTTTTTTTTCTTCCACATCTTAAAAAGATGTGGTTAAGAAATCTGGCTCAGAAATTTGGAATCAAATTAAACATTTTTTTTAGGTAGTTTCCACTGTTGTTTTCAGCTTAAGCACATATTTTAATGTAGCCAAATTTCATATTCGTATTAAGCAATAACTATACTAATATAAACGTATTTCCTTGTCCTGTAAGTGTTTAACGTCCCGATCTTCAGGCAGAAATAATTCAGAAACTCTGGAGTCGAAGCAGTGGTTTATTCAGTTTGAAAATGTATAAGAAACCGTAAACGACCAGAAGATGTTAGATGGAGCTTGTAGAGGGTAAAAATAGACCCACCTGAATGGTGACTTGCTCTGTACAAAAGGAGGATAAATGGCTTGTTTTAAAAGCAGTTGCGTTATTGTGCTGTCAGTTCCCCTGGACATAGAAAATGTAATGCTGTGCTCACCTTTAGAGGCGTTCTTGAAGTCGGGGAGAAGGGCACATACCTTCAGTCAAACCCCGGCGAGATGACACCAGTTGCTTGGAGACAGAAGAAAGGAGCAAATCTTTATGGCTACAGCTTAATTGCACCATCTCTGTTTTTTTGTTTTGTTTTACACAGATTTCTATCTACAATTTATTTACCATTTGAAAAGGATAAAAAGTGAGCAGGAATATTATCAGCTCATAGTAATTGGTAAACAAATCTGCATTATGATTATTCTAATTTAGCGCCCAGATGTGGTCTGTTACTGTTCAAATTTCTCCATATGCAATCCTAAACCTTATATTAGCCCCTGCAGGTAATCTCTGCAGGTCTGTTGACAGCTGGTAATAAATCTTTAATGTTTTGAGATTGTTTTTACAACATCAGCAGCGAGACTTAGTTTTTCCATGTGTGTTTAATGCTATGTGTATTCTGCAGATATGGCCTCAGCAACATTAAGTATTCTTTGCAAATGTCATCCTGCCACTGCTCTCTCGTTTGCTTGTTTGCTAATGTAGTTGCGTGGCAGTTCAAGCCCTGCTCTCCAGAGCACAAAGCGTCATCTCAACTTTCTGTTTCTTCGTGTTTTGTCTCTTCTCTTTCTCACTGCTGGAGGTAATGCTGGCTTTTGTGAAATGCTCTCATTTCAAGACGGTGGATAAACCGTCTCATTGCAGCGCCAAAATGTTTCATTGAAAAATGTGAGGCTTTTCTTTTTGTAATTGGCATGTGTCCATAAAATCATTTCTTTTCATAGTTCCAATATATGGTCAATGTAAACATTTCTGCTGTATTGTGAATCCTTTCCAAATACCCCAACAGATATATGCAGCATTCAGGCTACAGCCTTAAAATTATGTTACCTCTGTTTGTCTCCCAGAAATTTACATAAGTGCACCTTTATCCTTATATCCAAGCTGTTTCCTGCTTGGAATGATGAATACTATGTGCCAGGAGCCCAAGATGGATGATATCTGTGAGCCGTGTAGGTGAGGGTCCTTCATTGAATTGGAAATCGGGATTTTCCGGATCAAATTCCCTGTGTGTTTCCTGAGGGAACAGTGCTAACGTTAGCAATGTGTTTCTATGAGGTGGCCACAGCGAAAGCTGAGTGAAGGAAACATGATGATGTTTCACCAACACACAAAAAGTCAAACAGTTTCTGCCTCACTGATATACTCCATTTTCTCAATAATGGAGGTCATTTGGACTACAGTGGAGTCAGCAAGCAAGTGGGAGAAGTAAAATTACTTCCTCTTTCTTTAATTTGAAGAGAACCCCCCAAAATAATGGTTTGTTATATAATAATTAAATGAAAACTCAAAAACCTTGACGAGAGTTGTTCTGTTTCACATTAAGATTAGTTTGAGCTTTGTAGCTCTCTTAGCAAACCGTGGAAAGACTATCAGAAAAATGTCCTTAATTCAAACTAGAGAAAAATTTGTGTTTTATGATGCTGATAAGCGCGCAGAGTTCAGGTTTATATTCAGTAATTCAGAAACGCAGCAAGTGCAAACATCTGTGAAAGATGAGAGAAGTCAGGTAAACATGGCAAGATGCCACATGGCATACCTGAAGACTGAATGTTTGAAGATAAATGGGTTGCTTCAATTGAATTTAGGTCATAGGGTGACTTCAAATGATTCAGCGCACAGGCACAACGTCTTGAATTATTTATTTTCCCTTGGGGATGAAAGAAGAGACTGCAGGACGATAAAACCAAAAGATGTGTTTTATCGTTGATGTTTTGGCCGTGAGTCTGAAAGTCATCACTCAGGGAAACAAAGTCTGCTGAAGCCACTTTGACTGAATTAAATGCGATCGATAACTCATAGCAATCCAATAACCAATGGTAATAATTAGCTATCTTAATGAATTCATTTTATTTCAGGGTAAGAAATGACTCAGAACATTGGCAATACATCAGCACAAAGACGACCCAAAGCATGTGAAGCTTTTATCAGTCAGCCTCGAAAAGATAAAGGCAAAATGTCTTGTGGCAGTCGCCTTCTTTGTAGATCCGGTTTTACTGCTCTGTGCTGAATCTCATATCTGTTTGACCAGGCGAACAGAAAGCCCCGTTAGAAATCACTGTGTGCTTCAGCAGGGGTGACGGTGAAGGGGTTCTCTGGAACTGTGTCTGCAGCTCAGTCATAACGCTGAGGCCCTGATTTCCAAGCCGTCCTCACGGCTCTCATTTGGCTTAATGAGGAAAAATGGACAAATGTGCATGAACATAGAGGCTGCGCCGTGTTCCTCCTGAAAAAACGTATCTGTCTTATCGGACTGGTGGTCTTAGTAGCTTAATCAATGTGTCAATCAATCAAGTTTATTTGTTTTGCAGATTTCAGCAACAAGAAGACGTTTCAAAATGTTTTACATTGTTTTTATGGTTTATTAGTTGAAAGCTTTTCCATCTAAGAAAGCGAAGCTGACTGTTTTGTAGCATATCTTTAAAACTGCAAAGTCAAAATACTTTGGAAAAATTTAGCTTGTTCCTGACATTTGGAACAAATATATTTATTTTCTTTGGCAGTGACTGATATTGACCCCAAGAGGTCCTGTTAGGCGTTTCCTTTTGGAGGTCATGAAGAAAATGGTGTCTGGTCAGGAGAACCGGAATCCAGAATATGCTGAAAAGAACAACATATTTCACTTCTCATCTGGGAATATCCGGTTAGACGTGTCATTCTGGTCACGTCCCTGAATGACCTGGAGAGAGTCACCGCAGAGCAAGAAGTCTGGAAGTCCCTTTAATTTCATTACTCAAACTTGGGGAAACAGAGGACAATAAATGGGTGGATTGTACTCACTTATGTGTATAATCCAGTCAGTATGTATAATTTTACACAGTGTCGAAGAAACTAAAACAATCACAATCAAACTTGTGCATCCAGTTCTTGTTTTTAATCATTGAGTTGTTCTGTATTCATTCCACCCTGGAAACACAGCAGCTTTGATAAATAATTTGAAAACCACAGTTTTTATGGCATTCATGCCCCCAATGGTGCATATGTGAAATGTATCTGTCATCTTGCCATCTATCCAATTTGTGCAAAAACTTACCAGCATTAAGAGAGAGATGATGAAATCATGCCAATGTCTTTTCCTTGGACGCCTGCGGTTATTTGAGACGGACATTAAAAACCTTGACTCCGCACAACAACATGACTTCAGACATAAAATGTGTGCTTGGATGACCTGCCTGCAGCTTTTCAGATGGTGATGAGGGAGATCAGACAAGAACAACAACATGTTTATGTTCAGCAAGAATGGCCACACATTTCTCTTTTGAAAGAGCATCAGGTAGTTTCTGTTCTTCTCAGTTCTTCCAAAATGCATCTGAAAGACGGATGATGAAAATCATTAATCAACAGGCTTCCAAACAGACTGCAGGTTTCACAGATGGAAGACAAATAATCCACATGGATTTCCAAGTTTCAAATTTAATTTGAAAATATAAACAGTTTTGTAACTTGCAAATCAAATCCTGTGTGAGAGCTGCCTTCACTTTCTTAATGCCACTGTGATTCTGATATTGCAGCAATATATGATTTACTCATCACTTAATCTACGCAATGCAGATTTTTCACCAACCTTTTGAAACCTCATGAAACTAAAAGTGAAACTTGACTGCAAGCTTGTTTTGTTCTGAAAGTCTTTATATTATCTAGAAAATGTAACTCAGAAATTAAGACGACTTTTAAAGATTTGATAAATAAACACATGATGCTGATATGTCAGCTAAAGTAACGCACCTCATCCTGACACAGCAGAACACTGTGAACTCCACACCCTTGATCCCAATTCACAAACAGTCCGGAACAGGAGCGCAGCAGAACTAAACGTCACGGTTTACTGGTGAGATGAATGGTATGAACCTTGGTTTTCAGTGAAATCAGAAACAGTGTGACAGATGTTAGAAACTGGAAAATAACCCAAAAACCATTTTGTCCCCTGAAGGAGCGACAACTCTGCCACCAACATCTCATCTGTGCTCTGTTATTTCTTAAACACACGGCCCTACTTCACCTTTTCTATCATCTGTAGTTAGAGCTAACATGGAGAAGAAAATGGAACTGTGAACTCAGAGGAGGAATATGAGAACCAGCAATGATCTCTCTGGATGCATTCATCTGTCCGGGGTTATAACGGAGAAAAGCATTACCTTTCTCTGCTCTTTCAAAGTGAAATAAGATAAAATAAAATGAATATAGGGAGGAAAAAAATAAAAGCCCTGGCTCAGTCTTATAAATTTCATAGCCTGCTGGTTTTGATGATTGTTATTGCCACAAAAGAGAGTAATGAATAAAAACAAATGAGACTTGCTGGGTTTTTATTATAAGACTATAATAGTAGAGGTAGATATTCTCAGTTTGACTGCAACAATCATTCACTCGGTCATTTTTCTTTCCTGTGTTCTCCAGTCCCAAGGCATGATGAAGTCAACTCAGAGAAGGAAAAATACTCAACAAGCTTAGAAAACCTCAGAAAAACAAAAAAATCTAAGCAGTCAGTGCAATTAAAACAGATTCCTTCGCAGAGAATTTGATGTCATCACAAACTTTATCTTAGCTTACAAATTTCTGCCAGTAAACCTTCATTCATCTGAGAGCGACTGAGCCAGGAGTCGACAGAAAGTCCTACCTTAGTGACGACGGGAGGTCGAACTTGTTGCTGGGTGTGACCCTGTCCTCAAAATAAAAACAATCATCTGTAGTCTTATAAAACAAACACAAGCCTTCATTTTGTTGCTTATTTGTTTGAGATTGTAGATGAATTCACAGCATGAAGCTGTCAGGTGTGACTCATATCTGCCCCAGCCTGTTTGGAGACTCCATGTTTTCCCACATACCATCGGCTGGTATATAACCAATAAATCACTTCAGTCCACATTACACTGGAGGGTAAAACCATACTCTGTTTTCTAAACCTCTAACCCAGTTTTTACTCCACTGGTTTCTCATTTATTTAAATTTAAAGCTTTCTGGAGGTGAAAAGTTTTAGGTGGTTTGATGCAAACATCTGAACAAACAACTGTTACCCTTTTGTTACAACCTATTAATACTGCAAAGATGTTTCTGTCACAGTGTAAAACATATGTACGCGCTGTTGACTGTGGAAACAAGTGTTCATTTTTATCAAAACAATCAACCCAGGGAAGCTTTATACTTCAGGGCCTGAAGTATAAAGCCAAAGTCTTTGGCTTTTGTGGAGCCAAAGACTCCACAAAACAGGAGAGAAACGACTGAAAGAGGAAACCCTACCAGCTTCCACTGTGAACAAAACCACCTTCCTGTTAGATCTTCACTTACAATTACTCAGAAATATTCAGCCAAGCTGCCAAGTGTTCAGCAAACAGACAGGATCACTGCAAATCAAGGCCAGGGGAAAGAGGCCTGTCGCTTTGAGACGGAGCTCTTTACACTGATGATCTGCAACATCAGGCAGAGCTGAAACGACAAGAGGAGAAAGAGGAGCGCCCCTAGAGGTCAGGGGCGGTAACACCACTGAGACAAAGGAGCATCGTTTTGCATTTTGGACCAAATGAAGCTGGAGTGTATCTTAACCTTTAAATGACCAAAAAACCCAGCAGCCATCCATGAAATTACTCAAGTAAAAAAATATTTGGTAAAAAGTCTTAAGGACTGAATAACTGATCAAATTATCAATAATGTAATATTTAAAAATTGCATAATCAGGTGGACCAATCATGAAAAGTTAAAATTATGGTATGTTAAGGCTAAAAATGACAATAAATAATACAAGTAAAAATAAAAGGACAAAATTCCCAAAATCAGGCAAAAGAAAAATGTTCCAAATCAGGTTTTTGTTTTTTTTTTAATAAAAACTTTACAGAACTTTTAACAAAAGCTGCAGGCGTGTTTGTTTTGTTTTCACCAAACTTGGCTAAACATAAACTAAGCTAAATGTAAGTTGTCTTCCTCTTTCAAATTGAATCATGTTGAGTCCATTTTCCCTTTAAGGACAGGTTTAAATTCCTGCTGTCAGAATTTTAAATTGCTTTTATTAGGCTGGGAAGCTAAAAAAGAAATATAAAGATGATCTTCAAGATAAATATAATGGGTGGGAAACGTGAAGCAGAAGCCCTGAAGGTTTGAAACTTTTAACTAAACCATATTGAACAGAATCAACTCAACAGCATCAGGGATAAAACTGCTCTAACATCTGTACAGCACAACTGCAAATTGGATTTCAGCAATACCAGAACACTGAGGCTGCATTCACCTCCTGCTGCCCAAAGCCAAACGCAAAGCTTTTAGAGGAAACCCAGCGTTATTGCCACCACTAAAGGGGACCTTATCACTGCTTTATAAAAAAATACTTCATCATTCCTGTTACATGAAGTTGGCAAGGCAACAAAGTTAGAAGATAATTGGATTGTTTGTTTCTAGCAAAACATCAAATAAGCAAAATTTGGACCAAAACTATACAAATGAACAAAGATTTCAGTGTCTTAACTGCTTTCACCAAAATGCATTTATTTCTGTTGGATATTTTGGGCTTATTGGTGAATTGGTTATACTAGTGAACAACAGCCGTCGTGAAAAAGTATTTTCTGTCTTACAGATATTTCAAATCTTTTTAAACCATAATAAATGAAACATATCTGATGTGTAATGAGGATTTTAGTGATGGCTCATGACAAAATGTAACGTTTATTTTTGGTTTTCTAAATTGTCGACTTTATGACGTTTTTCATGACTTTGTGGTTTTATGATATAAAGTCTTTGAGCTTCCTTGTGACTGAAATTTGATAAACAAATAAGAATGTGCTTCAATCTACTTTTAACTCATTTTTTTCATTCTTTTAAGGATTCAGAGGTAAATTCCAGGCCTTCGAATCCTGCATGAAAACTGAACTCTTAACAATTGTTTTGCATCTGTGTTGGCTGAACACGGCGTTTTGCGTCACTTACAGCACAGTCTGTCCTGGCAGTCAGAAACGCAATGGAGGATACTAATGGAGACACATGAGTGACTGGAAAAAAACAGAAAAACTTTTCATTTGTCAGAGCCTGGAAACTTTTCTTTTTTTTTTTAATAAACCTTTCTCGTCTCTGGACCTTTCAGGAACTGCGGTGCATATTGGCTGGGCAGTAGCTTTGCAGTTTGATGGCCAATTTGCCGGCACCTCCCTCATGAGCAGACAGCACTGAAGCTGCCCCGAGTGCCAATTTACAAGTACTTGGAAACCAACACCTACTGAGAAAGAAGAGGGTGAGAAAATGATAAAAGGCAGAGAGAAAGTTGGGCTTGATCAGCCCACTTTTCCAGGGAACGGTTGCAGCTGGGTAAAACCGCTCCGAAGGGAGGAAGGACCCGGAACAGAAGCTTCTGTGCTTCCCTGTTTATCTGCCTCATCGTGTTACGAAGTGACGGACCAGTACAGAAGAAAATAGATGTGCAAGTCTGACATTTAATGTGAAATGTAAAGAGAAATAAAGACATCCTAAAAGAAAAGCTAACATGTTGATGTCAAGTATTTCCTTATGTTTTTTTTCCCAGAATGCAGTAGTAACTAGGATCTTGCAACACATGTTTAGCAAAAATATGTCAGAAATCTGTTTATTCTGAAGGAAACTTTCCCTGCTTCGTATTTTGTGATTGATTTTTAAGTTTCTTGCCTGTTTAAAGTCACGTAGCAGAATCCCTTTGACACTGGAGTCTACAATCTGGTCTCACATTTTCATTAGATAGAAAACATTTTTGATTTCCAAAAGTCCCAAATTTTTTTTTTTTTTTAGCAGAAGAAGTTTGGATTTTGTAATAATTCCTGCTATATTACTCTTATTGTGCTGACTTCACTCACTGCCATAAAGCACATGGTGACCAAACGGGGATGAAATTGGTTTTATAAATTGTATTTTTGTCCCTCCTTTCAGTTCAAATGACAGTTTTCAGTTTCTTACGGGACATTGGAGAACTTCCTGGGTTTTCAGTGACAAGAAGAAAAGACTTCCTGTCTATTGTTTGTCTCTTTTTCAGTGGCGTTGTGGATGAGATCCTTACTGTTGGTTCCATATTATACAAAAAGAAGAGTTTATTTATTCTGCTCTGTAAGTGTGTCAGTGTTGTATTTCTTTTAAAAGACAACATGTTGATTGTAAAGAGAGAAAAGTATAAACATGTTTCTCCTGTAAACTCTGTCTCAACAATAAAACATGCTGCATTTCAGAAGTGCTGAATCCCAGACGGTGATCCAAGTTTAATATGTTCTTCAAAAATAAGAAATCTGATGCAGTTCAATTAGCTAAAGGTTCATATAATCAAACCAATACACAAAAATTTACACAGGAAACTGGAATCCACTTTTCATAATCACCTTTGAGATGATATTAAACATGTTTAAGATGGTATTAAACATGTTTTTCAGAAAACCCACATTTCCGTCAAATTGTTTTTATGTTGGTTTGATAATCTATTTTCATTGGTTCTAAGCAGAAAATCAAATAGATTGTGAACTATTTCAAGTTCAAAGCAAAGTCTCTGCAATAAACTCAGTTTAATTATTTAAGGAACTTTTAAAGAGCATTCTGAGAGCTTGTTGTGCATTAGGAGTTGTAACTGCTAAAAGTTGGGAGAATTAACTTTCTGTATGTTTGAGTACGGTACGTGGTGAAGCATTAGAGTATGGAAGAAGTGATGCATTATTTACAAACATAATCACATAGGATTCCGTCTTCCTGTCAAAGTGGCGGAAAGCGTTTCTGTGTTAATTGGTGTTTTCATTTGATACATAAACAAAAGCAACAGCCAGATTATTGAACCAGTTGTGTGCAACAGCCGGAGTCGGAGTCCTGTTCGGGAACATTTATTTATTTGTCTGGAGTTCCTCATATGAGTCAGAAACTCTGGAGACGTCTGTTTGTTTTTGTTCCTTCACCATAATTATCTCCTCCATTTTGTGAACATTTATTGTCTTTGCATCAAAAGCTAAGTAAGAACTTTGTTTCTGCTTTCTAACTACCTGAACACTGTAGAAGATGCATTTTTTTTATTGACTTCAGTTTTACATCACAAAAAAAATCTCAGAATTTTTATTTTGTTTTTTGAAGCATCATCAGAAGAAGACAACAATAATAACAATAACAAACGGTTGTCATTGTCCAAAATGGCCCCATAAAAGCAGCAGTTCTCCGTTAGCCTCTAGCCAACAGGAGGAAAACAACAGGAGAGTTTATGGAGCCAATATGTGCAGGAGGAATTAGAACAAAATTGCAGCTGGTTTATTGAATGCCTTCCTGTTCGTATCAGATCATATTTTAAGACAGATTAAACCTCATCTCACACTATTCTGGCAAGAGCTGTATGACAGCAATAAGCAACAAAAAACTACAAAACATCGTAAAATAGAAACAAACTGAAGGAGGAGAAGAGCTGAATTCTTCATGGTGCAACTAAATCAGCCATTTTCTTTTTGCCTTTATGGGACAATAAAGCTAATTTAATTAGTTTATATTGTTGCATCACAGTGAGTTGTTCTGGTCTGTTCTTCTCCAGTTCCTCCAAATAGCTTATACTTTTCACTAATTTTTAAAATCAAACTCCTATACTTGACATTTACAGTGTCATCTCACATTTTTTAAGAAAATGAGTCACAGTCAGCAAAATGGTTCCAGCAGAATAACAGCGTTTAAAGAAACATAAAACACAAAGTTAGTGTCTTAATTAGACTTTCAAAGATCATTTGAAACTCTGGTTTCCTGAAACCAAAATAGAACATGAGTCATTAAACGTGACATTCACACGGAACCACGTTCCAGCAATTAGGACTAAAGCTATGCATGAACCTGCATACAAATTAGACCAACATGTATGTTTCTATGCAAGGATGGATGGATTATTATTCACCATTAAATGACAGAAAAATGATAGATATACCCTTCTACTTGATTGTAACAGATAATGCATCTCTGAAGTGAAAATGTGACTGTTTTCTTTTTCTTTCTTTCGTTCCAGCGCCGTTCAGCTTCCCGTTAAACAAGGGAAGAAACTGGAATCCAAAGCCGCCATACTTCTGATCGATGTTTGGAAAAAGTGAGTTTTGAAGGAAGAGTCTGGGATATGTCTGTTTATTTCAAAGCTGTGCATAAGATTGATTTGTGCTGTATGATCACAGTCAGACTCACCATTTTCAAGCTGTGTTTGTGCTGCAGGGCCAAATAAGGCAAAGCGGCGCTTTATGTGATTTATCAAAGCGGCAGGAAAAGAAAATGGAAAAGGTTTTTTCTATCATAATACAGAGTTCAGAGCAGCTGATGATTAAACAATAGCAGGCGTTAGTGATTATGTTCCTTACGTGACAATTATGCCTGAATAATATATAATTACACTATTAAACTTAGTAACAGAGAATATATCAAAAATAATTTTCTAGTTTCTTGTTGCAAAGTCCCAGAAATTATTGTAAGGAATAATAATTGCTGTTTTGAGGCCATTGTTAAATGGTATAACTATAATAGAATAATAATATAAGTTTGTGCTCTCAAAAATCAACAAACACTTAACCTTTGAACTGGACGTTATCTTAAATATAAGCAATAATATAAAAAACAACCAAAAACAAAACAACAATCAAAACCATAAATAAAATAGCTTAAGAAGTCTCTGAAAACAAATAGCAATCACCAAAATGGTAGTTATTGAGCTCCTGTTAATTTATTATGCAAATAATTTGTTTATTGTTTATTGCAACTGGAATAGTTTCTGTTTGTAGATGTGGAAATAAAAAAGACTAAAGACACAATATGCTGTTCATTTATTAAGATTCTTTTCTGTCTCTACTGACGAGTAGATAAAATACCCACTGACTCACAGAATAATTATTTAGTCTTTTTAACAGAATAAACTGGCCTTAGTCAACAGTGTAAAGACAGGAAATGAGGAAGAAATGCAGCAACAGACGGGAGATTTTTCCAGGTTGGATCATGATGCTGTTTATTTCTGAGTTTCTCCCTCCTGAGTCATGAGTCTCCCAATCTGTCATCCCATTTAATTTGATATTTAACATGATTTAGACTTGTCTACTCAACAGTATCGTCCAATGTAGCAGCTGGTGTGGTCTCTTTTTTGACACACTTATGTTTAATGATTCTGTATGTGTTTTGATCTCCAGATTTGAAAATGTTCTCGATCTCTGTTAATGTGTTGCTGTTTCCTCTGCCCTGCCTCTTGGGCCGGCTCTTTGGAAATGAGTGAGATTTATGAGATCCATTTCTGATTCCACTGGCTCTGGTGGACGGATCACTGGGAGGAATTAGTTTGTGCAGAAACCCGGCAGCAGCATATTTTATCATGAAAAGAATCTGTGAAATGAAAAGTGCTTATTATACTTTGTGTGGACATATATCAACTCTAACTGCCGAAACAACAGCGATCTGATTTCAACATGTGGCTGTTTAAGGTGTTAATTTTGCTCTGTTGTAATTTTGAAGAGATGGATTCACCAGATCGCAGTCAGATGTTTGTGCTGAAAATTTTCTACTGCGTTTATGAGACACAGAAAGAAATTCGGTTTATGAAGCATAAACCGAAACCCATCAGAAACTAATCTTAACTCATTAAGATTAAAAAGAAAATTGTTTGGATCAGCATGAAGTCGGCTATAATGCCTAAATTCAGTCTGCCACAATAATTCAAATTTCCAATTGCACACAGTTGGAGGTAAGCAAATGATCGCTACACATTGGTAATTTGTGCTCAAAGTTCCCATCAGCTCCGTGAATCATCGGTTGTGTTTGAACGCAGACGTCACATAAGACGAATACAGAAATATGCTTACATAACAACGCAGGTTTCATCCAGGCAGCGCCAGGCAGGAGTCTGCAGACCAACCTCCAGCTGGCCGGTCTGCACTCTGACCTCCAGCTGGCCGGTCTGAAGACCGACCTCCAGCTGGCCGGGCTGCAGACCGACCTCCAGCTGGCCGGTCTGCACTCTGACCTCCAGCTGGCCGGTCTGAAGACCGACCTCCAGCTGGCCGGTCTGCACTCTGACCTCCAGCTGGCCGGTCTGCAGACCGACCTCCAGCTGGCCGGTCTGCACTCTGACCTCCAGCTGGCCGGTCTGCACTCTGACCTCCAGCTGGCCGGGCTGCAGACATATTTTAGCATCACCCAAAAACAAACAGCGTTTTCTTTTGTGGAAAAGACTTGGATAAATTTAAATGCGCCAAAAGTTCTGGAGAGAAAGTGTCATAAACTCAACTTATTATGTAACACAAGTCATTTTACAGACGTCTTCTCTTTCTTCTGTGTCCCACGTGGATGGCTGGAGTGTTTAGCTAAATTAGCCCATCATCATTAGACGTGTTGCCAGGCAACTGGAGAGACGGGGCTAATCATCCTGACACGTGGGGCTGATGGAGACGCCACCGAGGTGGCGGCAGAAAACCAGGAGAGCAGGAGGCCGTCCTGCTGCCAGGTCAAACTCAAACTCATCAGCAGCGAAGACTCAAGGTCACCTGCCTCCAAGGTCGCTTCAAACTTTTTCTGTTTTAAAAATCGGAGTCAAGTTTAGTACATTTATAGGACAGTTGTTTTATTTATTTATTGCTGGGAATCAGTTGGCACAATTTGAAAAGAAATTTTCTGCACCTTGTTGGAAATGAAGAAATGATTTGAATTCATTTATTTTTTCAAAAAGAAACTTGGCATGTGTTTGAAATGCTTAACAAGCCATTTCTTCACAAAGGTTCTGTGTTTCTCTACTGTTGTGACTATTGTCATCTTTACTTATGTCACTTTTATCTCATCATTTCAACAAAAAAGTTTTTAAAAAGAAGTCTTTGAAAGTATTTACTGCTGCTTGAAACTATTTCCAGCTGAATTGAAAGTCAAAACTCCACATTTTCTCTTTGGTTGCTGTCAAAAATATTTCACACTCTTAACCTTTAATTTTCTTTGTGAAGAATCAAAGTGAAACATTTGAGAAACGTAGTTTTGAGAAATGCCACATAGCTTCATCCACTCAGCCGTGGAGCGTTTCATGAGTGGGAGACGGTTTCATTATGAAGGTCGCCTTTGAACTGTCATAATTGCAACACTTTTAAGAAAAGGCCAAGCCTGTAATTCTTTCATCACAGGCTGCCAGTCGAGCTCTTTTAATGGAAAAAGTCAGTGAAAAATCAAAACTGGAAGCAAGAAATTAAGAGATTAAATTTTCACTGAATGAAAAGAAGAAGAAGTTTCTCAAGGAACTTTTTCTACTCAGACTGATTGATGTCTAGTAAATGTAACCTCCCAAATCAACATTTTCAATGGAAAACTTTACTCACAACTTTATGTTGAGAGTTTCTTTCCAAGCACTTATCTAAAAAAACTCCTGGAGGGAAAAACATTAGTAAAGGGGATTCTTCATTTGGACGTTGCTGCGTTCAGCCAGGAGAGAAGATTAACTCTTAAATCAAACCTTCACCCCAGATTCACTCAGACAAAACGGTTTTCACCTTCTGCACATCCACAAAACTAGCAGGAGTTTTCTAAGTTACCAGCACTTGGTGTCTTACCTGTGACAGACGAATGTCTCTTCAAAGTGAGTTTGCAGGAATGGAAAATAATTAGATTTGTAACCAGTCAGACTGGAGGCTGTGATTAAGCAGATGGGCTGATTATGTTTCTTTGCTGTTTCCAGATCTGATACTTCAAAACCTCTGAAGCCAATTTTCATAATCCTCAGAAAAAATGGAGAAAAGGTGAATATCAAGAGATCTGAGAGACGGATTCAACAAGCAGCCTCACTCAAACAACCAGGAGTTGTTCAGTTTGACTCGTTTCCTTTCTGTCAGAGGATCACAGTTTAAATAACTCTCTTTCTGCTTCTCTGCAAACTCGTTTTGACAAATATGATCTAACGATAACTGCTTTACAGAGCCTCACTTAAAAAATCTGAAATATCCCATTAACTCAGCAGTGAATTTCCTGTTCAGTGAGAAAAGTTAGAACCTAAGTCACCTGAAGGAGGAGAAACAGAGGAGAATAAATGGACCCGCTTCGACTCAATTAATGAACAGAATGGCACAGCACAGCGCTAAGCAATAAAACTGTGATAATTCCTTTTATTAAAACAATACATTCACAAATAAAACAGGATTATAAAAGCAGAACCAGGAGGACAGGAAACAGCTTTTACTTCAACGCCAAGAGACAAAACAATGTTCTTACTTTGTCAAACAAGAAAATGTTTCAAAAGAAGCATTTAGAAATGACAGGCAGGGAGTTTAGAGGGATTTCTGTCAGTTTGCTTTTTGTTGAGTTTGATTATGAGGCAGAATGCTTTGTGATTCTCACGCGTTTCATGTGCACCAATTTAATACGGACGTTAATTTAAGACGACTAACAAATGAGGCCTGGAGCCTGTTTCTTGTTTTGTTCCTTATCATGAAAGAAATGGGACAAATTGTTTTGCAATTACAAAATTTCATTTTCCTTTTACATTGGCAGAAAATAGACACAGAAACAGCTGCAGAAAGCTCTAACTGGTTCTGCTCCAGTCCGGCTGGATTCAGCTCCATTTCCTGGTTTTTCTGAACAGCTTCCCGGGTTCAAGACGCTCCAAGCCCATCAATTTGACTTCATTCGTTGATCGGCCCTCGATTTATGTCACCGTATGACCAAAGGCCGAATCTTACAAACTCCAAACAACAACACCTCAACCATCAAAGCGGATGTTTGACCAGGCCGTCTGCAGCTGGAGCCTCAGAGTGTGGAGGGAGGAGGGCAGCAGCATCAGGAGCAAAGGTCAACACATCGCCCACAATCTGTCACGATCCTGATTTTAGGGTCATTCCTGATGACCCTGATATCCTGGTCCTGATTTCACAGGCCTGCAACTTTCTTCTATTCAACTTCTCATCTTTTTGAACAATGAAGTGTTTGACTCATTCACTGTTTGAATGTAGTCTGACAGCTGAAAACCTCAACATGTTTTGAATCTACTGTAGGTGTGTTGATTTCTGACAAACTGAGACATAAAACATTTTCACTTCTGCTGACCCGGCGATTAGCCTCAGATCCGCAGAAACATTTTGGATGATTTATTCCTCAGTCTGCACGCTGCTCTGTTTCCTCGAACGTACTGACAAGTTCACCGTAAGAGTGGTTATGATGCTTCAAATTGTTGTCATAACAACACATTTATTTGCTCTGGAACAAATTAAGGGAAACTGAATTAGTTGAAATGTTTGTTAAAGTGCATTAACCTTTAAATGACCTCCTCTGTACGACAAAGTGACTTGTGGGAAAACTGTTTAAAGCTTTATGTCTGTACTGGAGACACAGTTTAATTTTATAGTGGCATTAATAGCCAACAAAAAACAACCCAAAAATACAATTGTTGAATGTTTTCCTCAAATGTTTTGTCAATTTATTAAAGTTTCCTTGAACATAACACAAAAATAATATGGTAAGTCTACCAAACAATTAAATAAAAGAGCAGGATAACATCAAATCATGTTTTCTACCAAGCAAAAACCAGATGACTGTTTGCAGTAAACACTCGCCCTGAACAAGACTGAAGTGAAAAAGGAAAGTCTCTGTCAAGATGTTAAATGTGAAGCATTTCCTCACGAGTTTGTTAGATGAGAAATCACAGAACTGGTGCTAAAAACTGGAGCAATAGTTTCATCTACAGAAAGAGAACAGAAACATGTTGGTGACAAAAACCAGAAAACACAGAAATAGGTATGACTTCTTTGAAAAAAAACAACTGAAAACGGATACTGGAAGAAATCTATGATTGGAGAGTAGTAGGAAAAAGAAGAAAAGTAACCAAGTAATAGCAGTCCAACCCTAAAGCAGCAAATTTACACACATAACTCAGGATAAGCAACTCTAATTATACGTTTATGAAAATGGAAAGTTTTAAGCTAATCCTACATGTAGACAGGGTGTCTGCCTGAAGGACAAAAACTGGGACAAAAACCAGGACAAGAAGGACAAAATTCAGGCCAGAAAGGGTCAAAACCGCAACGCTGACAACTAAAATATTGAACTTACTGTTTAATTAAACTCTGAAAACACCAGTAAACCTGCAGTCTGGGAACGAAACGCTCTGATCCGAACATTGATGATGGAGTTTGATTATCATCAGCTTTATGTGAGAGAGAATCTTAAATTTAAAAAGAAATATAAGTTTTTGTTCCAAGTCTTATTGCTGTCGCTGCTCTGTGTCACATCAACTGGAAGTTTTTAACTAAATGTATTGGACGTTTTTGACAGTAAAAGTCCAGCCATGAGGTAACAACTGCGTAGTCTAGATTGGAAACGCAGAAGCAACTTTGATGTTTCATTTAGTCATTTTCTGTTGACACTTTGGGAGTTGATGTTACTGAACAGAAGCATGAAGTCTCAAGTCTTATTTGTGCAAAGCTTTCAGATTATTATGATCTATTTTCGGTTATATTTGGAGACAAAAGCTTGATGTGTGTTTGTTCAGCAACGGGATCCGCTGTGTGTCACTGAGTCAGCGATCAGAGGACAGTCGATTATTTTGTAAGGATGTTTTTGTCCTATCAGGCCTTTAGGAGCCACTTCCTTCTAGATTTACAGGTTCTGGATGAATCTGAACATGTTCTGCTTTATTTACAGCAGAACATGGAAGCTGAGAGTTTCTTGGCTTCAGCCCTGCAGAGTGAGATTCATCAGGCTGGCCTACCTCTGAGCCCATGTCAGGACATTTATGTTCCCTGGAAGCCGTAATGTGCGCTCGCGGATTAGAGTCAGGGTTTTCCTGGCAGCCAGCAGGATCTGTTCGTCAGAGCTTTAGCAATATTACATTAGAAAAGCTCTCCTTACTGTAAAACGGAATCAGTTGAAAATATTGTGTTGTATTATTGAAATTAAACCGTTTCCTGCGACAGATATTTCAGAGGTTTAAATGACATTCATTTGGACATTACTTTGGTTTTACTACAGTAATGTCCAGGCTTGCCTTTCTGTTTCCTGTTTCAGTTATCAAATCATGACTGTGCAGCAAACAGAGAGATGGGTTTTGATATTTTGTTGTGGCTCTATGGTGGGCAGTAAACTGCAGCCTCTAAAAGATGCTTTCACAGGAGGCGTAACAAATGTTTTGTGTATTTAAAAGGGGAATCAAACAACATCTAAAAAGGTTTTATTTCCATTCAATTGTGATGCAAATCGAAATACTCAAAGGAAATGAGAGGAAATGATTATATCAGGTATTTCAAAAATAGATGTTCCCATTTTTACCAAACATTTATATTAAACTAGTATTAATTGTTTATTTAGAGTTTCTGGGAACTGATTTACCAACAGGAACTAAATTCAATTCAGAATATTTTACTGACCCTGAATGGAAACCAGATAACTCCAACCCAAGACGGTTGGATTATGTTCTAAATGTTTTTTTTAAGTGTTTTTTGCTTTAGAAACAGCATTTTGAGCTGAAAAGCCATATTTGTTTTCCTCCCTTATTTGAGCACATCTCTAAAAGTTTATCAGGTCTGAGTTTCCTGTAGTGGTTAAAAACTAAACATCACTGCATCTTTCCTCTTTATCTTCATATATTGCTGTTATGAAATAATTATTTTTGTTGCAAGTGAACCAGTGTCCACTTTGAGATGATAGTTTCTTGTTCTAACACAGCCAAACCTAAACTAAATGCATGCACTGCAGAATAAATCCAGTCTATCACGTATTCTGTTGAGAGTGCAGAAACAACACGGCGGTCCCAACAGAGAGCTATAATCAATTTTCCTTGCATGTTAAAAATTGATTGCTCTTTGTTTGCTGTTGGTATTGAACCAACCCCGTATAAGATAAGGCCATTGTATTCTTACCTTGTTCACACTCAGACCCAAACAGACGAGGTCCATCAGTCACATGACCAGCCATCCATCAGCAGCAGCTGACAGGCTTTCAAGGCTGATGCTAATTCCTCCCAGTGGTTCAACACATTTCACTGTGGAAGAGCATTTTCCACTCCTGCAGTCCAGTTCTCCTCCAGTTTCTGTGGGACTTTTACAGTCGACTCTATTTGCAGATTTCTTCATAAAACATATCTAAAATATTAAAACGAAAACATGACTCAGCTAAACACAACTGCAGAAATAGAAATATGGAAAATTGTAGCTTCTGCAGTAGAGCTTAATGTATTAATGCACATTAAGCTCTATTTGGTGTTTGAATACCATGTATATCAACTCCTGGATGTGAAAAGCAAACCGACTTTCTGAGGTGGGATGGCTGAAACAAACAACTTCAGTGTTTTTTTTTTTTTAAAGAAGAATTGGGAAATGTATCTGAGTTAAAGGTGGATTTTCTTTTGTTGGCACATGAAGACAAACATTCCTAACAAGTTGAAGAGACGAAAACCTTGGGCAGGAGTTCATCTGGGTAATTGACCATTCTTCTTTGAAGAATTGGTTCAGTTCATTTGAAAAACCTAAACATTGTCTAGCTGCTTAATGTTTGTCCACTTTATCCATTCCAAAACCATTTTTGATTTGTCACTGTGATTATTGTCTGTTGGAAAACACAATAAGCTCCGACTTTTACAATGACTTCCTGATAATTATTACATCCAGTACAATGAGTTAAACTGGACCTGGAGATGAGCCACAACTCAGGACTCGCAGCTCTGTGGAGAGAAGAAGAGAAAAGAACAGAACAGAAAAGGAAAGAAGAGGAGAGGAGAGGAGAGAAGAGAACAGAAAAGGAAAGAAGAGGAGAGAAAAAAGAGAAGAGAAGAGAAGAGAAGAGAAGAGGAGAGAAGTGGTTGGAATGTGAAGAGAATAACTCAGTCTGTCTGACCTGCAGCTCTGCAGCAGCAGAGAGGAACCTGCAGCTGCAGGGACATCAGAGACGGCAAACATATTTTCCTTTGTGAGCAACACTGAGACAGAAATACCTCACAGAAATCCAGATTGAACCTGCATGGGCAAACACAGGCATGCAGACGTCAGAATACTTATCAAAGATGGAGGGCAAGGTGCTAATACCTTTAACTAGGTATTAGAAGAACTGTACAGAAGAAATAAACGGAATTAAAATTACATGTGAATAAGTTTGTTCCTGTGATAAGTCGTTAAAAAACTTCCTCTAACTACTTCCTGTCTTCTTCTTCGTGGTTTGTGCCAGTGGTAAAATACGATTGATGATCATGTGACTTCTGTGATGTGAAAACAGTTTTTTCTTTGCAGGTTTGCAAAATAAACAAATTTGAAAAAAAAAAAAAAATCTCATCCTTGCGCCAAAACTTTTTTTTTTCAAAATTGTCGTTTCTATAGTTTCTTTTTACATGTCAGAGTGTTCAGTTATATGGTCTGTGGCAGGAAACCAGCCATTACGGATGAGCTGCACAGGTTGAGCCGGCCAGAATGATAACAGAAGCTGGTTGAAGGCTTCAGAGAGTCCATGCTTTCTCTGCTACTCGAAATATCAGTGACTATTTGGGGGAATATTTACCCTTTTCTGCTTGCATGTGTAATTCAGACTCCATTCAGATTAACAAAGACCAGAAAAAATAATAAATCTTTTCAGAACATTGCACTAAATCATTTGTATGCGTCTTCACTTCATCTCCACGTCTGACAGGAAGCCTCGTTTCCTGCAGCTCTCTCTCCGCTCCCAGTCCTCTTTCCACAGCAGTGAAGAGTCGAAATCATCTTCTGAAACATAAATGATTTGATTGAGCCGCGATGCTTCAGAGGCAACAACGCTGCTCATTAAAGGATGCATTAGACATGAGAAAAATGCCATAATGCTTTGAGTCACTGGTGTCTGAAAAATTCAGCTCTGTTTTCACAAGCCTCTGCACATTTCAGAGATGATGTTATTGATGGGAACATGAATTAATACGATTCCCTGACAGTTTTCTTGTTGCTACTTTGATTAATTTAACTAGAAAAATAACTAAAGTCACACAGATGTGATGAATAAATATCTTCTGTTTGAGTTATGATGTCTGAGGGTGCAGGTCTGCATGTATATATAGCTGGGTGTTTGTCATCCAGTGTGACTTTGCTTTGGGCAGGTTTGGACTCGATGGAGGCAGTTGTCCTCCATCGATCAGAGTGTCACTGCATCGTTGTCTGGGCCGGGTCGCTCGGCACAAAGGTGATTAGCTTGATTCTGACCATGTCTCGCAGTTTGAAGTGATCATTAAATCAATTTGTGGGTAGATTTCCTGCTGCCTACAAGAAAATATTACAGCTTTTTAGTCACATTCATTTGTGTCTTCCAGAAAAGTGGTTCACTTTGGACTTCATTCATTCATCTCTCTTCCTTTACATATCCAGTATGGGGTGGCAGGGTTGACAAGGAAAACCCAGACATCCTCATTAGCTGCAGCTCCATCGACCATATAATTTTGCAATTTGAAAATAAATTGATGGAAGCGCAGCAATTTAACATTTTTGATAAAAAGTTTTGGTTTATTTTGCAATAACCCAAACACACTAATGACAGGAACAACAACAGGATGTCACCACTGGTGGAAACCATGAAGAAGAAGACAGGAAGTAGTTGGAGGATGGACTCCTCCAGGGTTGATGAGCCCTGCTGTCTCCTGATCAGACTGTTTGGAAAAAAAGGCAGCAAACAGAAAAAACGGCCTTGTTTTCAGTTTTTCAGTCCAAGTTTTCAAAGATCCAGACCTTCCAGCTATTTATACAGTAACCCATTCAAAAAAAAAAGACGAATAACTATGAAGCGTTTTGCAAGAACAAACAAAAAAAGGCATTTTGTGCCAAAAATATAATTCCACACCTCAGCATTATTTTCTTTTTGTGAGACAAAAAGAAAACAGGCTTTTTGTCAGTAGGCTGAATTCTACTGTGAAGAAATAATAGAAATCAGACAGCAGACAGGCGCCGCGCAGACATTTCATGTGTTTGCTGTTTGAAAACAGCTTTTTCTGTAAACTTTGTGAAATGCTTACATTTTCCCTTTTGTTAAAAGCTGAGCTGAGATTCAAACAAACCCTCGGATTATGAGACTGAAAGCTGAATTGTTTCTCCATTTTAACTTTATAGTCACATTATTTTATTAAAGCTCCATAAATTTCACTGCAGTGTTAGAGGAAAGGTGCTCTGGCCATAGAGAAGGAGAAACATTATCAATAAAAGGAGAAGAAAATGTACAGTTAAAATGTTTCATTTGAGTGATATGTGAAAAGAGACGCGATGCTTCTGCCTCTGGGGTGATAATGGATATTGTTCAGCAGAAATTAATTAATAATTAATAACCCTATGCTTGCCAGCTTTTAAAAGTTCTACATTGACTTGAGTTTTGCTGGTTTCCATTTCTGCCTGAAATTTCTATTTTTGAGAACTTCCCAGAATCCTCCTGAAGCTGCAACTTCAACCTGAAACAAAAGCAGCTTCATCCTCAAAATCCAATCTATTTTTAAAATCTACACTGAAATGAAGATGCTCTCTTTGATTTCAGCATGCAAACATCCTGCAGATTCCGAGTTTTATTTTCAGCGAGTCACAATAAAAACAACACACATAATATTTAACTGCACTGCTTCAACCAACAGAGGTTAAAAAGTACAAGTACTGGTAAGAAACCAATTAAGAAACCAATAAATATTGAAATAAGACTCAAGTTTTTCATATTGCATTTATTATCTATTTGATATATTTATGTAGTTGGCAAGGAAATGTTAAAATCTTGTCTTTTAGTTAAAAAGATCCAGCAAAACTCCTGAGAACAAGTGAACCATTAGATATTTTGGAGAACTTCAGTGACTGATTTCAAACCTCTGGAGCAAAGAGTTTCAGTCTCTCAGCTCCGCTGGATCCCATCAGGAGTTTCTTTACATGAAGACTGTCGCTTGGACTGATGATGTGCATCCTGATGCAGTCGGCAGCTTTAAGAAGCCGGGCATCCTCAGGCACTCTGCATGAGGGATATGAATAAAACACTGATACCAGAGAGAAAATGGAGCTTTAACAGAACTCACTGCGGCCTCACACCGACTCCTTTTCTGATACAATTATTGGATATCAATACTGAACATGTTCCCAAACCCAGGGCCGAATTTAACAATCCTTCACCTGAAAGTATGAATAAATGTCATCGTTTTATGGAATCTGTTTTTACTTTCATCACTGCTGAGCTCTGCAGAGCTACAGACTCGCTGCAGCCACAAACTGCTGTTGCTCTTGATTTCCCTTAGATCAGCAAAGCATCATCATCACCGTATTAAAGCCGAGCTTCCAGCTCCGTCCAGCCGTTATTATCCCTGAAATGTGGGGTCGGGTCGTGGAGGCAGCAGCCTGAACAGAGAATCGCCAACTGATCCCAGGTCAGAAACGTCTTCATGTTGTGCTGGGACGAGACCAGAGAGCAGGGCTGGGTTCCCAACCAGAACCTGCCTCCAGGCTCCTCTCCATGTGGAGGAGCAGCTGCTTCTGGGCGCCAGTGAATCCTGAACAACAGTCTGAGATGTTGGGTTTCCGACAGGGTAATGTCAGAAGGGAAGCTCAACAGAAGCAGAATTTTTGATTTTTGGGTCTCAGACTCATTTTTTCTTTTTTCTAGAAAATTTCTGATTAAGCTCAGATTTTCTGAGATTTCTTTCCTTGCAGATTTTTTACTTTTGGAGCTCAGAAATATCTGTTTACTCTGGAAAATTTCTGAGATGATTTCAGAATTTCTGAACATTTGCCCTCAAACGTTTTTCTTTTGGAACTCAGAGATGAATCTGTTTTCAGATATTTATTTCACAAAAATGCAGTTCTCCATCTTCTCTGCCTATCAGCCCTGACACGCTGTCCCACCATGTGTGTCCTGAGGACTGGGGAGGCTGATGAGGGGATCAGAGCAGCGCAGCCTGCAGTTCTTCCAGTCAGAGGCTGAAACCGGCAGAAAAAGAAGAGAGAGAGAGAGAAAAAAATCCCACTTTGACCTGCGCAGGACACCGTAGAGGCGGAGAGGTTCGGCCAGGCAGACGGACCTCCGCATGATTGACACGGGGATCTCGAAATGACGTCAGCCGGAGGCGCTGCCTTGCAGGAGCGCGTCGGCAGAGAGGGAGAACGGCGCGGCGCGGTGCGGCGCGGCGCGGCGGCGGAGAGCGTCTCCAGACCCGACAGAGGGACTCCGGTGGCTCACAAAGGGTAAACTCACCTCCCTTTACTTCATCCGTTCAGTTTTACCTTATCATCACACTTTTCTACAAATAGGGAAAATAATAATAATTTATTAAACTTTAGAAATCCGACCTTCTCAACAGGGAGGTTTTTATTTGCATGATTTTTGCCTATTTTTATTGGACGGATATATTGAAGAAAGAAAACTTCATTTAGATATAGAATCATATGAAGCGTATTGAGGGAGAAGCGGCGTGTTTTAATCCTTAAAGGTCACATTTCAAATATTCCGCTCTCTGTCCTGGGTTGTCCGGTTTCGGTCCAAATCTGCACCTTTAAAATCTATTTCCACAGTTTGTCATCATGCTGGTGCCCGTTGCTGATTCCAGTTCATTGTGTCTCTTTCCATTTCTGGTCACTAATTCCTGTCCACATCTCCCTCCTGTTAGGTTACTCGATGCGCCACTCGTGCGTAACGCGCACTGGCAACCTCTCCAGAGCGCGTTCCAAACAGAAAACAGCATAAAAGCGACCGGGAGCCGAGCTCTGCAGCTAAAATCAGATTGTTAGTGTCTGACATCGAGGGAGGACAGAGGAGCAGGAGGACACCTGTCTCTGCTCAGGACCAGAGAGGCATCTCCTATTACAGAAAGTCATTTCACATTTTTTAAAATAACAGATACAAGCGAAAATCAAGGGAATCTGAAGACTAAAAGGACTTTAAAGTCAACAACAAGCGAAGTATTGTGTTTGGAGAGCTTTAGCACCAAGAGCCCTCAGCATTTCTATTTGAAGAGAAATCCTCTGGAGTGAAGTTTGTGTGTTTTTAAGTCAAGAGGGAGATAAGAGCTCAAGCTGTTGGGTTCTGAGATGAAAAGATGTGAAATTGCTGCTGGTAAACTAAGCAGAGGATCATTTGTGATGAAATAAGCACCGATCCTCCATCAGCCTGACCTTTTCTCCCGCTCTGCAACTCCGGCTTTTTTTTGTTGACTGATGAAGGAAGACGTTAGAAACAGAGCTTCAGTTCAACTCTACTTTTTAAAAATATTGTTTTCCCTTTGAAAATGCTACCAGTGAAAAAACCTTGATCTGAACTGGGACACTTGTGGAAACATGATGGAAAACGTGACCCATCCAAGAGGTGAGCTGCCGGTTTGCAACGACTCGGCGGACGCGTCGGGGAATGGCTCCGACCTCAACTGCATCGTTCCGTACTTCGACGCCGACCTCTACATCATCCTGCCAATCATCTACTCTGTGATCTGCGCGGTGGGACTGACGGGCAACATGGCTGTCATATACGTCATCCTCAAAGCCCCGAAGATGAAAACGGTGACCAACATGTTCATCCTGAACTTGGCCATTGCAGATGACTTGTTCACCCTGGTGTTGCCGATCAGCATAGCTGACCATCTGCTGAACTACTGGCCTTTTGGCGAAGTTTTGTGCAAAGTCATCCTCAGCATTGACCACTACAACATATTCTCCAGCATCTACTTTCTGACGGTTATGAGCATTGATCGCTATCTGGTTGTCTGGGCAACAGTCAGTTCTAAGCGCATGCCGTACCGCACCTACAGAGCGGCCAAAATCATCTCGTTTTGCGTCTGGCTCCTCGTCATCTTCATCGTCATGCCCTTCACCGTTTTCGCCGGCGTCTATGTGAATCCACACGACGGCAGGAAGAGCTGCGTGCTGCTCCTGCCGATGCCGGAGGCTCTGTGGGTCAAAATGAGCCGGATCTACACGCTCATCCTGGGCTTCGCCATTCCAGTCTCAACCATCTGCATTTTGTACACCATGATGCTCTACAAGTTGCGGAACATGAGGCTGAACAGCAACGCCAAGGCCCTGGACAAGGCCAAGAAGAAGGTCACCATCATGGTCTTCATCGTGGTGGCCGTGTGCTTGTTCTGCTGGACGCCGTACCACCTGAGCACCATCGTGGTTCTGACGACGGACCTCAGCAGCACGCCTCTGGTGATCGGGATCTCCTACTTCATAACCAGCCTGAGCTACGCCAACTCCTGTCTCAACCCGTTCCTGTACGCCTTCCTGGACGACAGCTTCACAAAAGCTTTTAAAAAGATGATGGAATGCAGACCGGCCTGAATGTGGCAGACGTCGGACCTGACATTGAACTCTGCGCTGTCTTTTTTAAGGCTAGGAGACAAAGAGTGGGGCTGTAATGGTAAAGATGGACTTTTGGTTTTTGTTGCTAGTTAAAACTGTGGTATATATATTATATAGCTATGTCATATTTGATGAAACTGTCAGTTTGTCATGGTGGTGTTATGAGACGAATATTCTGAGAAATCCATCTCCTGTCGCATCTCCCAGTGCCAGCTAGAAACCACCAATCAGGCCTCGTGTTGTCAATCATGCCCATGTGTGCACCACCCACATACCTCCCACTTGCTCTCTGCGTCGCCCTGTCATGAATGCTATGGCTAATTAGCATGGCTGCTGATGATGGCGGATAAACGGGTTTTCCTGTGATGGTGAGTTATTTTGCCGCAATTAGCCAATTTAGCAGCACGTACAAAAGGTTGATTGACAACACTAGGACCCTCCTCCTGGCTCTGATTGGTTGTTTTTGGTGCATTTCTTCAGACGGCAGCAGCAGCTCAGGGAGGAGGGAACGCAGATCGATTTTTTCTGCTGCCCAGAGATGATCACAGTTTTAACAAATAAGTAAAAAAAAACAAAAAACATTTTGTTAAATAAAAGTTACATTGTGCAGCTTTAAAGCTGATCTCTTACTGAATCTGAATCCACATTGTATCTCTACACAAAGTTTTATTTGGCTAAGAAAAGAAGCAAAACAAGTCTTTCTGCAATAACTAATAAAGTTTCATTAGATTAATCGTAAGAAGCAGAGAGAACAAACTAAGCTTCTCCACTGCTGTTATTCTAGAGGTAAAAGTGGAAACAAATGAAGGAATTTGTCATCTCAGCAACAAGCGTCTCTGTTAAGACCAGTCACAAAGAAAATGACAAAAGAATCAAGAAAGAAAACTCCCTGTTATTTCTGACTGTAAATGATGGAGGCCAAACGGGTCACCTGTACAAACAGGTCACCTGTACAAACGGGTCACCTGTACAAACGGGTCCCTGTACAAACGGGTCACCTGTACAAACGGGTCACCTGTACAAATGGGTCACCTGTACTGGACACTGCCTGCTCTTATGGGATGAAAGAAGAACTTTTAAGGGTCAAACATGATCAGCCATTTTATTTTCACAATTTCTCTGTTTTAATTACTTGATCTTATATGCAAAGAAACTGAAATTTGCTTTTCCCAAACGGAGCCGTGTCAGTGCAGACGCTAACATTCAGGTTTTGTCTGTCAACAAATGGGACAAAAACAGGAAAAATTAGGAAAAAATAACTCAGCATTTGTAAAAGATCAATGGATTTTTCCAGTGTAAGTGTGTGTATGCGTGTGTGTGTTTGTCCCTCATGTGAATTGTCTTTTGTGACTCAGAAATGCACCTTACCGACCCTGGCAGCCAGACTGTAAGCCTAACATACAACAGGCATGGGACAGGAGGGCTATTTCAACTTTTGTCTGTTTCTCTGCACAGATTGTTGTGTTGGTGAGCTTTTGCTGCCCCCTGTTGCTGACAGGTGGTATAACCTACAATGCAGCCGAGCCATTTGTTGAGAAGCCTTTTGCCAAGTCAGTAGGTGCCATGTCTTTCTATTATCACTTCATTGCTAATGTCATTAGTAACACCAGTAATGCTATTAGTTATTAGTCTAACACATCAGTTATCTGGAGCTAGAGCTATCTACTCAGTTTGTTGTACATAAGTAAATACCAGAGTTAGAGTTTTAAGAGATAAGTCAAAGGTAATTTAGCATCAGTAAAATGATGGAGTGCCTGTAAAATCCAAGAATTTAACTTTTTCTTGTGCAACAGAGCATGGAGATCAGGGCTCTGACCGCAGCAACAGACTAATAAATACTGTAAATAGATTAGCCTTTTTTGTATTTACCTGTACAGAAGAATGTATAGTCATAGTATTATACATATATATATATAAGATTCAAATTATATAAATGATTATATGATTATAAAATCCGAAAGAAATATTCTGCTTAACGTGGCGTCACATGGATGAGAACTTATTATCTGAGTTCGCAGTCATGAATCATTATTTAATGCATACAGTGCATCATTTGAAACGTTTATGTTGGAGCTGTCTTTAGTTTTTAAGAAATATAATTTTATTTTCCCAGTTGCAATCATGTATTTTTGGATTTTGAATCATGTATTTTTGGAATCATCAGAACTGCGCAGAAAGATTAGATTTTTTCAGTTCCAGTGTACAATAAAACAACATGCATAACACGTTGCTCATGAGAATGGTTATTGTTCTGATGAGGATGAATGAGTTTGGGTGATGTCACTGCGACCAGGTCGGAGGTCGCTGCGTTGAGTCACTGGAAGGTCACCAAGTTTGTTGCCACAGCAACCTGTGGTGTCCAGGATGTACTGCTGGCGATAAATCCTCCCAGGAAATAAATCACCACCAGGTTTACCAGAAAGTACAGGACGGATCAAGACACACTTCTGTTTTTTTTGTTTTTTTATTGTTGCAGTTCATCACCTTTAGAAATTTTAAAGAGGATAAAGTGGAAACACCAACTGAAATATGAGACCCTTAATGGACTCACTCTGCATTCAGATGCTTTTTACACTTTTATAGGTGTAAAAAGCATATTTTATTTGATTTGAATAATCTTTTTATGTTTCAGTGAAATCCAAACGTTAATTTAACACATTTACTCAGAATGGAGAATGTGAATAATCCTTGAATGTCAAAAACTACAACAACAATTTTCCGATTGTGATGTTTCCATTAAATAAGAAACACCATTAAAATCACAGCAGCATGTTGCTAATGATCATTAATCTTTTTACTACTTCCTGTCATCTTCTTTGTAGTTTCCACCAGTAGTAACATCCGGTTGTTGATCATGTGACTCGTGATGCAAAAGAGTGATTCCATTGCAGTTGTGGAAAATACGCTACTTTTGATGCAGCCGTAAAACCACTTCACTTTAGAAATTCACATAATCATGTTGTTTCAGTTCACTTCTTCCCTGAACTTTCAAAAGCAAACGAATGTCAAGCTTCTCCACGGTTTAACTGCAAGTGAAGCAAAATTCCTGTTTCCAGGAAGTCCTGGTCCATTCAGGTAATCTTTTTTTTCTTTCTATTAGGTCCATGAATGTCACTTTGCTGCTGAAACACCCACTTATGACACCAGTTCAGTTTTCATTCAACAACCTCCACATGTTTATTAAAAATGTCTTCCTGGTCCACAGAGTTCATGATGCCATGGACTCTGACTGGACTCCCAGGGCGGCCCACAGCATCACAGAACATCCATCTCACCCAACTGTGACCTTGTAAAGCATTTCCAGATACCCAGCCGTCATTTCATTAATTCCACCTACACTGTTCCCCTGCCACCTGCCAAACCCAGATTCTCTCATTGAACCGAAAGACGAGAGAGTGATTCATCGCTCCAAAAGGTGCCACTGCTGTAGTGTCTGCAGTCAGCATGCTGGATCAGAGAGCAGCTGCTCGGCCGTGGAGACCAGCGAAGCATTTTAAACGCTGAGCTGACCTGAAGTTTGCAGGAGTTTCCTGAGATCCAGTGAGGGAGCCAATCTTTTGAGGTCTGAAGAGACGTTCGGCCTCCATTGGTGGATTTCACAGGAATTCAACGCCTTGGTTACAGAACATCAGACAACATTTTGTTTCGTGATTTTTACTAACATGCTGTTATGTAAAATTTACTTTTTTATTTCATGTTATAATATAATTACCTAATAAAAACCTACCTGGTGTGTTGCCATGACTCTTTTATACATGTTTGAAAATCTTCTGTGCAAAATGCTTTGGTGGACGTAGCTCCGCCTTCGAGGGTGAAGCTCCTCCTGTAAGCTGTAGTCTCAGAGTTTCCACCTCACAGAGCAGCTCTCCCCTACGACTCTCCCACTCGGCTCCTTCAAACTAGTCAGCAGCAATTAGCAAACACCTGGTGGAACTGCGCATCTGCTGAGCTCATTATAGGAGATAACGGTGATGAAAACACAGAGGAGCCATGTTGTGATTACTTCCTGCTCACAAAGAGCAGGAGTTTTTTAAAGAGACAGATGCCCAATTTCAAGACGATAAATCATGAAGTCAAATTTCTTTTGAAGTCATATCTGATATATTCAATGAAACATAAACTTTATATTTCGAGTACATCTCTTAATAGAGAAAAAGAAATTTCTACAACAGAATGTTCTCCCACATGGAACAGAAAGAATATGTTTGTTTTCATGTTTTGTTTTTTATCTCGTATTTTCTGCGCTGCCTTTTTACTCCATTTCCTAAATTAGAAATTTATACATGTTTTAAATTTAATTCCATATATTGGATAACATAAACCAATATGTTATATGGCTATATATTTATGATTCATCTCTGTTTCACCTGTTTGCACCAAATCCTGCACTTCTTATTCCAGGCATGCAGCAAATTTTCCCGGCTTACACAAACAGCAGCTCATTCAGGCTGAAGCATCTTTACCCAAGAACATCATCATCCACAGTCAGTGCAGAAGGCTGAAGCACGATGCTTCCCTCTGATGGATGACTGCTCTGACAGCCAAGCTCTTGTGCCCCAAGAAATCCGCCTTAAATCCGCCTTAAATCCACCTGACAGGGGAAACCGGTATCAGTCAGGAATCTAGCTCATTTTTCTAGATTCAAATTAATTACGTCCAGCATTTTTATGTAATTTCAGCATTTTTATGTAATTTCTGATATATATATATATATATATATATATATATATATATATATATATATATATATATATATATATATATATATATATATATACCTGACACAACCTGACAGTGATGTTTTTGGACTGTGGCAGGAAGCTGGAGTACCCAGAGAGTACCCAGCATGCACCGGGAGAACCTGCAAACTCCATGCAGAATGACCCCGGGCCGGGAATCGAACCCACAATCTTCCTGCTGCAAGGCAACAGGAGTTATAATATTAAAGTAAATTTAATCAGGATAGATGCTTTGTGAATATTGTGTTGAAAGCCATATTGTTCCTTTTTTCTTTTTTTATGTTTCTCTATTAATGCAGTCAATTAGTTCCCAATATGAGAACAAAATGGAGCCTCTGCTTCTGTACTTATAACTATTTACCACTAGAGGGCAGCATTGATCTTAGTAAATCCACTTTGCAGGGATTATATGACTGTAACCTTCAGTAGGTTACTAATACTTTACATATTTAACTGGAGACAAACACAGCATATCGGGACAATTATTATGTCTCTGAGGAATTATATTTATATGTCTGTGTGTGTGTGTGTGTGTGTGTGTGTGTGTGTGTGTGTGGTGTGTGTGTGGTGTGTGTGTGTGTGTAAGCGTGTGTGTGAGGGCTGTTTGCATGTTCAGGTAAAGATCTCAGCTATGTGAGGTGAGACAAGATGTCACGACTCTTTCCTTCATGTTCATGAATGTAACAAACAAAAACATTAGCTTAGCAATCTATTTCAAGGTGAAGTTAGTTGCCATGTTTATCAGGTAAACAGCAAACTGATTCAGAGTCAATAACTTGAAATAACTTGTATATTCACCGACTACTTTAACACTCGTTAAATTGCTTGTGAACACAAATAGGGAAACAGCCAATCACATTGCAGCAGGTCAATTCAGCCTTTGTTTAGATTCAAAATGAGAATCAACATTTGGTAGAAAGTGACTGATTACTGATGCCAAAGTGGCTGATGTGAACTTTCCAAAAGCTGTTGATCTAATGGGATTTTTATTGAACTCAGTCTGCGATTATTTCTGTGGAAAAAGGTGAAAAATGATGATAAACAGCAGCATAACAACGATGAAATCATAATGTAATGGTGTGAGGGATGTTTCTGGGCATCATGGAGAGCCTTCTGCAATGTTGTTAATAATGTCCTTCAGGTTGTGGAATGAGATATTTCAATCATCATCAATCTGCAGCAACTGGAAGATGATTTTAGGCAAATGGAGCCTAAATGTTCTTTTGAAGCTAAATCTAATATAAGTAGAGAATTAGGAAAACCTCTTTTAGGGTCATTGGGGCCTAATGTTGTCTGTATCTCCAACTGTTGGAATCTAGAAATGAAGGAACCTGACATTAGCTCTTATTTAGTCTGTCCCTCCTTTCTCTCGCTAACATTCTCCTGCCTGATTGCTGTGACACAAAATCTTAAATCTCACGTAACTGAAAGGTGCTAAGCGAACATTTCCTCTTGACAGGTTAGCAAACAGTTTTCATTTGATCACCAGGAACAGTGAGACGTGTTTGCAGTATATCTACAGGGAGGAACCAGACTGACACAAACAGCTCTTTCTTCACAGAAAGTTACAAATTAGTGTCTAAGGGTCTTTTAGTCACGTCCAGCTATGTGTATAATATACCAGGAGGTGGCAGTGTTGCACTGTGTGCTTGCAGGGGAAGTATGGCAGTGATGCCATACTTCTAAATGTATTCTGTTCTATTTATAGCAAGTAATTTATGAAATTGTGGCACTAATTACCTTCTATATAGTCAACTGTCAGGCATCCAACTAATGCCTCCCAGAAAACTCGCCTTTCATGCTCTGTGATGGTCAAATCTGATGGTCATAAAACAACGGGTTTGACCCGCTGGCTGTTCCAGGAGGTCCGTTCCGGTTCCTGAAACATTTCTACATTTCCTACATCACAGACCAAATGGTACATCTGCTGTGATCCAAGCAGGTGGGGGAATTGCCTCAGAAGTCAGTGTGACTCTGTGGTCAGCAATATCTGCCAACTGCCCTGCGTTCAGTCTCCATGGTAACCAACTGCTGCACTATCTAATAGTACATTAGCACTAGCTAATAATACATTAGCACTAGCTAATAGTACATTAGCACTAGCTAATAATACATTAGCACTAGCTAATAGTACATTAGCACTAGCTAATAATACATTAGCACTAGCTAATAGTACATTAGCACTAGCTAATAATACATTAGCACTAGCTAATAGTACATTAGCACTAGCTAATAATACATTAGCACTAGCTAATAGTACATTAGCACTAGCTAATAATACATTAGCACTAGCTAATAGTACATTAGCACTAGCTAATAATACATTAGCACTAGCTAATAGTACATTAGCACTAGCTAATAATACATTAGCACTAGCTAATAGTACATTAGCACTAGCTAATAGTACATTAGCACTAGCTAATAATACATTAGCACTAGCTAATAGTACATTAGCTAGTGCAGTGTTTGTCTCCAGTGGCGGTCACATTTCCACAAATCTGCTAATGGGCATGAAGTGTATCGTTAACTTTTAGCTTCCTTTTTCGCTGTTGCTAAATTTGAAGATGTTTAAAACACTTAGCTTTTTCTAAATATGCCAATTTACTGGGATGTTCTGCAAACTTTAAGTTAAATACATTTTGATATCCGTGTTAAAGTTTAGGTTACCAGCTGCAGTTAGACATTTCTATTCATGCTTTTATTTTGAAGTAGGTAAAGACTGTTTATGCAGTGGTTGTGTTTTCCTCTCTGACATTTATCTCTGCTTCACTCAAACACTTTTTATTGCTTTAGGATGCAACAATGCATTCTAACGTTTGTTACATGGAGGCATGCCAGGTGTCAAAAACAAAAACACAACAGGTGGACATCTTTGGTGCAGTTGATTCCTGCAGGTAGGCTCTGAGCCAGCCTCCATTTTGAAGCTCATCGTTAGTCATGCAGCTTCTCCTCCATGAAAAGCAGTCCACTGTTTTACCCTCCAACATCGAAGGCTATGCTTATCTCCAATAAAAGCTGATAAAACGTTCATTGTTAATACATGGAACCAAAAATAAACCAAATTCTCCTTGAAGAAAGAAGTGAGGCTAAAGCTGAGGTGCAAAAGGCCAACTCTTGAAAGAGATAAATGAAGAAACAGATGAAGATAAAGTCTGATTTACAGGCTGATTACATGATCATGTGTTTCCTAGTAACAAGTGAGAAAAAAAACAACCTATTCATGCAAAAGCAATAAAAAGGCTTTCAGAAATGGATCCTGAAAAACACCACAAGTTTTGACTTAAACTGTTTTGACAACAGTAAAGAAATTGGCACAGTGAAGGCAATAAAAATACGTTGACAATTTGATATTCACTTTCAGATAGGACTCCAAAGTTAAAACCTTCCACATATGTAATGAAATCTGTAAGGTCAAAAGCTGGTTAGATGCAACAGCAGCAGATCTTTAATGATAAAAACCTCTGAAGACGTATGAAATAAATGAACATAAGTCTTTGACTTCAGTGTGAAAAATAATTATAAAGTTCTCCTGGTTTAGATTTCACACCAGATTTCATTCTTAGATCCAACAGAATCAGATTTAACTTTTGTTTTTGTTGGATTTAAAACTTCACTTGCTCTTGTTGTTCTCTTACATTTCGTGGAATCAAATCTGTTTCTGATTCGTCTCCTGAACTCTGCTGTCCTGTTAGTGATGAAGTAGAGGAACGCTCCCACCTGACTCCGAATGCATAAACCATTCTGTTTTAAAAATTCACTAGAAGTTGTTTTCCTGCTGCAGCGTTATGAAGCCCACATGTCACAAGTGTCAGATAAATGACACAATATGTACTGGGTGGGAGTCACGTCAGGCTTAGAGTGGCGTGGAATAAAATCTGCACTGAAATCAAAGCGATGCATCACAGCCACCCATCATTTGCTTTGTCCTTGCTCGTTCTTTCACTCTTTCTTTCTCTTTGTGCCTTCCTGCTTCTCTTCCCCGCTTGCTCTTATCATTAGCTGATTACTCATCCATCAACATGAATTACGGAGAAGCTGAAGCCAAAGGATAAACTCCCATTTGATCCACTCATAATTCACCATGGGTGTCTGCGTTTCTGCTGTGATCCTCCTCATGCAATATTCATGTTGTTGACATCTCAGGGGGGCCAATAAAACAAGCGCACACATAAACACACGGTGACACCATCTCCTTATACCTTTGGCTTCATTACATGATGGAAGACGTTGCACGTAAGTTAGCTGTAAAAGCTAAATCTAAAAGCTAAAACAAGCTTAAAAAGCTGGAATAGCTAACAAAAGAGAAAGAAAACATACAGTAAACATGGGTTTCCTGTAGAAATATGACTTTCACAGCTTCCAGTGTTCACACTTCAGCTTCTGTTTATTCCTCAACCTTTAACCTGAACACACGCTTTAAAAAAAATCTAAACTATTCGCTGATGAAGAAAGGACAGATGCACAAAGATCTTTTTGAACGGTCAGCTGTGGATCGACTGCACGGCTAAGGTCAGACCTGTTAGTCAGGGAGAATAAATCTTTGTTTCAGAGCCATTCGTCTTTCTTTGTCCTTTACGTCTCTTTCCTGCAATGCCTCCCCTTCTTCCATTTCCCTAATGCTTTCAGTAGCAGACAGTAAAAAGGCTTACTCAGTGTGTAAGAAACCCTGTGAGGAAGTGACAACCTTTGAAGAATTACAAATAATCCACACCCATGATTATTCATTTATAAGATGCAGGATATGCGAGAAGTTCACATTCATCCACTGTGTCCAGAAAAACAACTTCAATCGTTCCTAAAAACATCAAATTAACTTCTTATTATAATAATACACTGACTTTGAACATGCCATAACGAAAACGTTTGAATATTTCTGAACAAGTTTACATTAATTTCTATGTGAGGGTTTGTGAAGAGCAGGGAGAGAAACATGTTGCTTGTTTCTCTTCTCTCCCTGGTTTAACACACCTGGATCAAACGATGGCTCGATAAACGGCCTACGTAAAACACTGACATGCTGACAAGGCTGTTGGTACCACCAGGGAGAGACTAAAACATGCAGCATGCCGTCCCTCCAGGACCCCCTTCGGGCCCCCCTGGTGTAGAGCTTACACATGCAAATGATATGAAACTGTGAATGTATCTTTTATTGCACAGGTGTCAAAGTCCAGTCCTCAAGAGCCGGTTTCCCTGCAGTTTTTAGATGTGCCACAGGTAAAAATCACTGAAATGAAATGGCTTAATTACCTCCTCCTTGTGTAGATAAGATCTCCACCGCCTTGCTAGTGACCTAATTATTGTATTCAGGTGGTGCAGCAGAGGCACATCTAAAGGACTCATAGCGGCCCCTGAGGACTGGAGTTTGACACCCTTGTTTTATTAGATTTATTGTTCTGTTCTTGATTAAGTCCCAGGAGGCTGAAATCTTTGACTTTGTGTCTTTATTAAAACTAAAAACGTCGGATCTCTACAGCCTGGCCTGCTGCGAAGCAAAGAAAATTGTTGGAAATTATTATGAATAGCTCTAAAGTTTCCTTTTGATGTCTCCAACACTTCTAGCAAAATTGTTCAGTTTTATAAAGTTATTTTGTGGCAGCAGGAGGAAGGTAGTTGTTACCCCAGGTTCAGACTTTTTCTGTAAAATGTTGTTGACTCTAGTGGCTTTTATTTGGTAGTGAAACCGCAGTTCCCTGTCGGTGGAGAGAAGTTAAAGACATGCGACGAAGCAAAACGGTTGTAATGCTTAAATCTAGACTGAAACCATGTATTATGGTTGTTATTGAACCATAATAAATGAAATATTGACCAACATGTTTGAGTTTGTAATGATGGAACTTAACAAAATGTAATATTTGCTGGTTTTCTCTTTTTATGACTTTGTATTGTTGTGTTTTTATGATTTGAACTGTTGCTGAAATGTGCTCTTTCCAAATAAACTTGATTGATTGATTGATTGATTGATTGATTGATTGATTGATTCTCTCGTAAACATTCAGGTAATTCAGGCTGTGAAGATAATGTCCTAACATTTAGATCTTATTTTTATATCTTAAAACGACATTAAATGAGTTAAAGCTTGTAGTTTGGTTCAGTAGATACGTGAACTATGTAAATCTCTTAATCCATTTTATGAAATATTTGGAGTGTGTTTTAGATAAATATCTCATTAATCGATTGATGATTATTGCTTTTTGTTTGTGGGTTACAGAAAATAATTTTCTTTCTGAATTTTCTCAAAGAACAGCATTAGATTACTCACTAGCATTCCTTTAAAATACATTTAACAAACTATAAATGTAGGATTTAAAATGAAATTTATTCCATTCTACCTTTCAACTGTGCTTCCATTTTGTATTTTTCAAGTGTCCTCTGAAACCTTTTAAACCCTATAAATTGCCTTTGTTCAGTCGTCTCTAACCGATTCCTCTCTGCTCCGGCATGTGATCAGACTCCAGCTAATCCCTCACTGATGGATTAAAGCCGTTTTCAAATCGCCTGAGGAGCTGAACGTCACACGGACCGAGTTTCTTAGAAAGAATCTCGTTGTGTGATGGAGATGCAGATTGGTTCAGATAAAGCGAGGTAATGTCCGTTCGAATCAAAGTTAAAGAACATTTTCTTGTTTGTTCCAAGAAAGGAGTAAATCAGAACTTTAATCAAGTGGAAATATGGCTGGATAAATTTAAATTCAGAAAGCTGGAAATAATTAAAATATTTATTTTTTGATGTGAACCTTTTCAGGGTTTTTTTTCTTTGAAAGGAGTGCGACTATTTCTGCATTTCTAAACCATGAATGCTCCAGATCAACATTACTAAACCCTCATGTTCACATTTTTACACAGAAGTAAAATTAAGAAGTTGTGAAACAGAACAAAAGATTTCCTTTTCACACTTTGAAGTTGTTGAAAAACATTTAGCTCTAAGTCAGAGACAACCTAAAATACATCAGTAAAACATCTGCATTGGGCCTCCACACCACCAGGGGGGCCCCAAGAGCATCAAACTACAATATATATGTAAAACAATAAATAATGCAAACATTTTGTGTTTATCAGCTGATGTTACTTTCAAATAAATAAAAATATGACATACTTCAAACCACTCTGCATCTCAAAACCCAAATATTTTTTACTTTCAGTTTGCTGCTCCTTTAAGGCTAAACAGCCACGTAACACTGGAACAATGTAAGCTAATAATAAATGAAGCTAATGATAATATGTATGTTACACACATAGAGTGGCTTAGGAATGACGAAGCATTTGATGTTGAGATGTTGGTATTGGGGGCCTCAAACAAAAATCTCCCTTGGGCCATAAAAATGCTTTGGCCGGCCCTGGTGTGAATGTATCAAAGTCTGATTAGCGAAACCAAAAACTATCACATTTTCACCTGAGCCCTGATATTTTAAAAACAATTAATAATAAAGGTTAAGAGTTACAGCTCCTGCTATCCTGCAGTTAAGATCCTGGATTTTAAACACTTTAAACGTCTTAGACGAAAACGTCTGTTAGATGGTCAGATGATACATTTTACAGAAACTTTGGAATCTTTGGGTTTTATGAAATTCATAGTGAGAAATAAAACGCCTGGCAAGAAAAGCAGAGAGAATAAGAAAAAAAAACAAGTTCTAAAAATCAACAAAAGCAGCTTTTGCAGTTATGGGAATAAAAGAGAATTTCTTCTCAGCTCTATGAAATGAAATGAAGCTCAAAGCTTCAGCATCTGAAGGTCTGGGGGGTGAGTAAATAAAATTTTCCTTCAGAAACCTAAATCTGTCAACCTTTTCCATAAATTACATCCATAACCTTTTCATTTGAAGCAATCAACCTGCCATGTTGCTGCAGAGAGCAATCCCAGAGCAAGTCGACCGTAAACACAAAAAGTCTTGAATGACTTTTAGATGACATTAATCATCGTTTAGATCTAAGTCAGAGACAACCTAAAATACATCAGAAAACATCTGCATCAGCATCAGTAAAAACCCCACCATGAGGACTCATGTCCAGTTCTTCATTTTGTTCATAAACCAGAACTAAATGTAAAAGCGATGATGATATCTGTCTGGTCTTCTAGGTTTTTATGAACTTTTGACATAAAATATATCCTCTGTGAAATAAACTAGCTTTGAAATATTTCCAAACTTGATCTTTTTTGCTGCTACCCAAGTTAATGCTGTTCATTTTTACTTTAAATTTGCCAGATTTTGTAAGTTTGGATTATGAATTACAACTATTCCTCTCCTAAAATCATTACCTACTCGCTAGTTTTAGTCATTTAATCTGAATCAACTTTTATCTCCATCATGAACATCAGAGGAACCTTTTAATATGATCCTGCATGAACTCGGTGCCTGGCTGCGTTTTGCTTCAGCCGCTGCCTTTCATCTTGTGCCTCCCTCAGATGTCTTTGTTGCAGTTTTTGTTTGGACAGTTTGTTGCAGATCTGCTCCTATGAAACCATGAAGATGTCATCAAGACATGTTCACTAAATTCATATTTTCTCCCTGACATGTACACACACACACACACACACACACACACACACACACACACACACACACACACACACACACACACACACACACCCCCCCCCCACACACACACACACACACACACACACACACACACACACACACACACACACACACACGCCAAATGTGATTCCAGTCTTTAGTTTAGAGGAAATTAAAAAGAACATTTCAGTAAAAGAGAAGGCAACTTGTTTAACATGAAATTAAAAAGACAATATTGATCTTGACAGTTTAGCAAATTGCATAAAAAAGTGTAAGTCATATTTAGTTTCCTTCCCTGTGGCTCGGTTGTATCTTTGAACAACGATGAGAAGTTTTCAGAACAAAAAGGTCTGATTGTACGTTTTCCATGAAGAGCAACAAATCAGATAAAGAAGCAACATTTTCACAGCTTATTGATCTGATGTAAGACAGAGGAAATGGGAAAAACAGCTGTTAATGAGTCTGTGTGACTGTTTAAAAACTGCTCTGACGTTCTTGTCACAAATAACTGAATTCAGCAATAATCACTGGATGACAGAAAAGGTTGCTAATAAGAAGAAAGGTTGAATAAAAACCCACGGCGCTGTCAGTCAGTCTCTCCTGACTCTGTTCTCTGAAGTATCATCCTGTGTCTCCCTGCAGGCTGAGCAGAAACGTCTCCCAGCCGTGTGACACTTTTATACCAGAGCCTCTAAATTTAGACGTCACTGACAGCAGAGGTGCAGCCGGGTGACCAGCAAGATTGACATTCTTCAATGAATAGCACATCATTTCCATCGGCTGTTGGTGTCTTTGTCTTTGTTGTGAATTTACAGTGTCCTTAAAACGTGTCAACATGTGCTGCTCTGTCTCTTCCTAGCAGCGACTCTCGGTTTATTTTCAGGCCTCCTGAGGATCCAGAAAGCAGAAAACCCGACAGGAAGCCGCTGCTCCCAAGACATCAGCAGCCAACTCTGTGTGTGTGTGTGTGTGTGTGTGTGTGTGTGTGTGTGTGTGTGTGTGTGTGTGTGTGTGTGTGTGTGTGTGTGTGTGTGTGTGTCAGAGAGCAGTTCAATATGTCTCTTTTCCACTGTATTGTTTGGATGGTGATTGTGGCAGGCTGGTTGTCCAACCGTTAACCTTCTTGTTTTCTTGTTGCTCCGTCTCACTTGAAATTCTCAGCACTGTGTTTCTGTGTAGCTCTGTTTCTGTTGACCAAATTGTTGTGCAGTCTGACATTTCAACGTTAAAGGTCCTATTATTAAACAAAATGTATTTTTATAGATATCAGTGTAACTTGCTCTTCTACTTGTTGTGGTTTGGAGAGGATGTTGTTTCATCTTCTGATGCATAAAACTTTGATATTCTCCAGTTGGGAAAGATAATCAAACATAAATTCATATCTAAAACCTTTTATTAATGTTCCCCTAAAGGCAATGTTAATGCATTAATCAGCTGCTCTAATTCTTCACTTTAACTGTTTACATTTTTCATTTCAGTGAAGTTTTTCACGGTTCCAATACAGAAGATTTTACTTTATCCAGAAGCACATGACTCCTTATGTTCACATAACACAGCTCATGAGTAAACAGATGTAGTTTAGAATAAAACGCAAATAAAATATGCACACCGCTTACAAAATTAACTATTATTCCTTTAAATAGCTTCCATTCTGGCATCTCAGGAGATTTCTTTCACATAAAGTCTTCAAAATTTAGCATTCCTTGAATGATAATAACCTTAGCTTTCATAACGAAAGAAAGAGTATAGTCCAAGTAAGCTTATTTCATCTTCAGCCCGTTTTGCGAGCATACAGGAGCAAGTCAGATCTTTCATGAATACAAGATGAAATTCTGCAATATAGAGATAAAAAGCTTCAGTCAGATGAGGTGAGAAAACAAAAACTTAACTTTGAATCCATTTAAAAAACAGGCTATTTTGGGTATTTAACTTAGATTCTTGCAGCATCTGGTGATGAAACATAAAATAAGTGCAGCACAATTTTGATTTCATGTTCATATGTTTGCTGAATTCAGTTGCAGATGAAATGTTGCTACCAGTTTGTTAACTGTCTTGAAAAGTGCATGAAATCACAGTGTAAGCTTTGTAATAAAATTGCATTTCAGTCAGCTGTAATAAAAACAAGCAATATAAAAATTACAGTCATTACATTTTACAGGGTGACTCATAATTGTGGTGCAATTTGGTCCTACCTGTTTCCATGTGCTGTTTCTGTACATACATTCACTCATCAGCAACGTGAGGATGAACATGAAGCAGCCAGAAGGAATCACTGAAGTCTGTTTTAAACTGCCTTCCTGAGCAAATCACTGTTTGAGTCGTGCTGACGGCTGCAACATATTATAACCCTCTGCATCCTCCTATCATGATGCCAGGATACTTTGACTGCATAAAAAATATTTTGGTTTTGAAAAGATCAACTTGTGCAAAAAGAAAAAAAAAAACACCTCTTTTAATTCACGCTGCTTCACAAAACAGCCATTAGAGTTTGAGGCGTTTATGTGGTCGCCTGGTGCAGCAGGTTTCCTGGTGGAGGAGGAGCTTCCACTACGGCAATAGTTAGAAAATCATCAGGGAGGAAATGGGTTTTAGTTATTACACAATAAAACACCAGTGAAAGGGTGAACATAGGTGCAATAGCCAGTAGCATGAACAGGATTGGAGTCTAACCTGTCAGATGTCCATGCTGCTGTGTTAACATCGCTGTAAGCACTTTCTGCTCGCCACACTAATTGTTTGGAGCTGTGTGATTTCATTACCAAGCCACCCACATTTTAAGCACCAAGCGTTCATTAGTTTATGGGATTAGTATTATGGGATTTCAACTTTATTAGACGGAGCACACACTGACGGGGGGCTGCAGGAAGGAGGGAGGCGAACAACGACATGGCAGGCAGTTCATTTAAAGTTCAATGCTGTCATTCTCAACTTGTTGGCAAAGACAAAAATCATTAAAAAAAAATTCACTAAAATACAAAAAAATTGGAAGACATTATGGTCTCTGTGTTTTAAAAAAATATATATATTATTGAATTTTCAACATGTTTTTATTTGCATAATTAAAGAAAAATAAATGTTGCCTTCTGAAATATATATTTATTTCATTGCCTGTAATTTGATAAATGCTTTAATTGGATCAAAAGCTGAAATAAAAACTTCCTGAAGAAAAATCCAGATTTTGATGCTTGTAAGATTTGCTGACTTAGACCATTAAAAGTTTTACTGCCACCATTGTGACACATTTTATTGTCAAAATTATTAAGTGTGATGTTGTAATAGTATTGTGAATGAAGTGAGGCTGTAGCAACACCAACTTCAATGTAAAAACAACATCATGCTATCAGTAAAAATGACTCTTTACTGACTTTAAAGACGTGGAAGTGATGCATAGAAAAGGTCGACTGCAGAACTCTTGCATTTAGTCAAATCTGTTTGACAGTTTTATCATTTTACCTTAAGGAAACGGTTTCAGTTTTTCAGACAGTACCTCAGACCAGTACTGCAGGAGAACCATAACCTTCTCAGTTATGGTTCATTTATTACTCGACATGTTTTCATTAATGCACATGTTCAGAGTCAGAAACCCTGATTGGATCGAGCTACTTTTTATCTTAGGGTTAGTTAACCCTAACTTACAAAGGAACCCTGGGTTTAAATGAATTTATTTTGCTACATTGGTGAGTCTGGGTGATGCACAACATGTAACACAAAAAGCTACATTTTTCATGACTGTTTTCTGTTTTATCTTAAGCTTTATGTTTAAATTTCGGTAAGCTTCATGTGTACTCAGACCACAGCCTGCAATTGTAAACACCTGACACCCTTTCTAAAAACACTTTCTGTTTTAATAGTTCAACTTTAGCAAATATTCCTTAATATGAACTAATACGCACATCTTAGCTCTACCACGGAAGCTAACAACCAATCAGCACCGAGGAAAATGCCAGCTAATATCATGTTAAGTAACGTTGTACATAAGTATTTCAGCTTCCCAGCTGCATTTCCTTTAGTTTATATGTTCAACACAAAAATATGCAAACAGCCAAATCCAAAAATATTGAACGCTGCTTGTACTTTAGGTGAACTGTGTGAGAGAGAAATGGTCGCTGAGTATTTCCAATAAAACAAAAGAGCAAATGTCAAATCTGTTTGTCATTAACGGCATGCTTACTTCACTTCATTCTACGAAGAACAGGGTGTTATTTCAGTGTTGATAAGAATTTGTTGTTAATAAAGTCAACCTTCCAAACTAAATCATTTTACTTTCTCAGATAATAAACGTTGTGGTGTAAAACACACGAAAACAAAAGTTTGAGTGAAATCTCCTCATCCTGGGAAGGTGATCAGTCAAGGTCACAGTGGTATTGTCTGCAGGGAACACCTCCCTGTTACCCATCGGTCCGTTTATATACCTCCTGCTGATCAGTATTCATACAACAATGTCTGGGCTCTGACAGCAGAGATCAGCTGGATCCAGCAGCCGAAAAGGTCAAGAGAACGGAACTCATTTTGAGGCGTGATTGGACAGGTGAGTGAAGGATGAAAGCAGAAAATGGGACTGCAGAAAGAAAGGAGGCAAGAGAGAAGAAATGCAAGAAAATAAAATAAAATAAGACAGTAGTGAAAGGCGAAGACACTTTGATTAGATGTTTAAACATCTTCTGTTGGGTTTTAGGTGAGGAAGGGGAGGAGCGGCTCCCCTTCTCTCTGACACACCTGACAGAATGTCATTAACCCGCCGAGGAGAAGGCTTGATATAGCCGGCGCTCATTGTGTCGAAGCACAGAAGATCAATACGGAGTAATGGCAAAATAAATAGAGAAACTGTAAAAACGCCAGAGCTCCTGTCCTGGGAGATGTTAATAACCGTGGCACCCAGTTCATCGCTCTCATCCTCTGTCCGCTCAATACTGGGCTTTGGTGACAAGTGCAAATCACCGTTGGCCTCTCTGATTGACCCCAATCACAATCAGGACGAGCTCAGTGAAAACAAAAGGAAACAGCAATAACAGATGCAAATTATGCTTCGAAGGGAATTAACCTGCTTAACCTACAATTAACAGAAATGATTTAGATATGTCTGGAATGATTTCATGTATGAATAATCCAAATAAGCAAATGGTTCAAATGCAGTATATAATTGGGGAACCAATATGTATGGAAAGCTGCCCGTTAGGTTTTTACGTTTTACACGACTCAGTGCTTCGCTTTTATGAACACAGAATGTCTTCAAAGGCCTGAACTTTGCTTTTCCCATGTTGTCTTGAACTCACTGCTGATGTGGCCAAAACACACGTGTCTCTGGACTTGTAATTTCATGTTGCTGTAGTAAACCACAGTAGTAACTACACTAGTAACCACAGTAGTAACTACACTAGTAACTACACTAGTAACTACACTAGTAACTACAGTAGTAAATACACTAGTAACTACAGTAGTAACTACAGTAGTAACTACAGTAGTAACTACACTAGTAACTACACTAGTAACTACACTAGTAACTACAGTAGTGACTACACTAGTAACTACACTAGTAACTACACTAGTAACTACAGTAACTACAGTAGTAACTACAGTAGTAACTACACTAGTAACTACACTAGTAACTACACTAGTAACTACAGTAGTAACTACAGTAGTAACTACACTAGTAACTACACTAGTAACTACAGTAGTGACTACACTAGTAACTACACTAGTAACTACAGTAGTAACTACACTAGTAACTACACTAGTAACTACAGTAGTAACTACAGTAGTAACTACACTAGTAACTACAGTAGTAACTACACTAGTAACTACACTAGTAACTACACTAGTAACTACAGTAGTGACTACACTAGTAACTACAGTAGTAACTACAGTAGTAACTACACTAGTAACTACAGTAGTAACTACACTAGTAACTACACTAGTAACTACAGTAGTAACTACAGTAGTAACTACACTAGTAACTACACTAGTAACTACACTAGTAACTACAGTAGTAACTACACTAGTAACTACAGTAGTAAATACACTAGTAACTACACTAGTAACTACACTAGTAACTACAGTAGTGACTACAGTAGTAACTACAGCAGTAACTACAATTTCCACTTTTTACATTTTAAGAATAAACAGATGTACAACATTTATGGATGGATTTGAGATAGACTCTAAACATCAAGAATACAAAATCTCATGAATCTCATGAAGTAATTATTAGTACTTATTTACTTAAAATAAGTTCTTATCTTTTGCTAGAAAGTTTTTTTTAAAGTTAGTTTTTTTCTTATTTCAAGTGTATGAAGCTATTTGCAGTAGACTTAACCAAAATTACTTGGGAAACTTTGTGCTTTTGTAATTTTGCAGTGAATTAATTGTATTATTCTACATTTGGATTTGGAGAAAAAAAAAGTTATTTCCTCGTAGTTACTTTATATTAGTGAGCTATCATTGTGCACAAATGTTTTAAAAGAAAAAAAACATCTCAGAAAAACATAGCAGACATTTTAAAAAATTGTGAATCTTGAGGTTTTTTTTTACTTTATTTAAAGGTTATAGGCTTGTGATGCTTGTCTCTGTAATACTGGTGTAATGTGAGAAGAATGAGATTATGTTTTCATGACTTTCTTACCTTCAGGCTCCTTAGAGATTTCCCACAAACACAATCCTGAGAGCTTTTTGTGTTTGACCTTAATATGTGCTGCACAGCAACAATAAGGCCAAGTGGGAGCAACGATTAAAGAATAATATACAGGTCCATGGAGGACACTGTGGGTAACATTTCTAAATTCTTTATTTCAGGCTCTCCTCTGGATGCACAAAATCAATACAAAAGTTTTTATTCTGGTTCTTTAAAGTTCAGTTCTTAAAAATTTAATTTCACCCCAAAACTAAAGATTCTTGACCCACTGATGGCGCATGATGAAGCGTCGCTCCTTGATATTTCAGTTTATTCCCAACCTGCATCTAAAAAAGAAATATTATTCTGTATAATCTATTAATAACCAAACTTTCTACAAACAATTTAAAGTGATATCCTCAACAAAATGTGGGGCGCGTTGTCTTCCTAAATACAGTCATATTTATCTACAACACAAAAAATACTTCCAACTTACTCAATAAGTTCAGGCAATGCATTACAATTAATGTTATTAATTCTAAGATTTTACTTGCTAATTAATATAGACCTTTTACAAATAGAAAACATATTTTAATCAAGCAATAATTTAACTTGGAAAAAGTAGAATCCTTTAAATTGACACAAATTATTAGAAAACTTTGAGAACTCTTTATGAATGCTTAATGATCAAATTCCTCATTAATACAAATTATTTAATATTAGCCAGTAACAAGCACCATAAAAACATCCAACAAAACCAATATGACACTCCTGGCATCATTCTGGCATTATTTGCTCCCCATAGATTTGAGACTTATTTTATATTCACCATTATAATTCCTCAGAACAGTTGCAGCTTTATAAACCAGTCTAACAATGCAAGGAGTAACTCTTTTCCAAACTTATTTCATTCCTCTTTGATTGCTATTCTTAGTAAAATAAGCCAATTATATCCACTGGCACCTGCTTAATAACATAATGTTCTATGCAGAACCTAATTTATGAAAATCCTGTAATTATGTTGTTAAAAGAAAATTATCCCAATAACAAATGGGCACCGAACCAGTTCAGTAAGAAAATGGATGGAGAGAAAGAAAATGTGAACGTTTTTCTTTCAGAGTCAAAGTATTCATCAGTATTTCTTCCAGATTTAATAAGTTGGTGGTCAGTTGAAATCATACATATTTTTGCAGCGCAGCAAGTTTTCTCCTAAATATCAACTCATTTTAGAAAAAGCACAAGTCTCACCTCTTGAGAGCATCTGTTCTGATAGATTTCCCATTTCCCATTGTGAGTCCAGCCTTTCTGTCTAATTTTTGTCGGTATGAAATGAACAGAAGGATTTAAAGGTTTTATTGTGTCGGGGGAAAACGTGGGAGTTCTTTTCATCAGCACAGTGAAAAACACAACCTGCCTATGTGAGCTTCAATCAAAGGGAAACGCTCTGTGTTCCTGCCGCTATTCGTCCGGGCAATCTTCCCTTGTGGAACTTTATTACCTGCTAAAAGAACACATACAACACCGATCACAATGAAGAGGCCACAGAAACCCCAAAATGGGCAACAACAGACCTGCTGCAGGTTTTAGTGCAACAGTGATATGAAAAAGTTTTGCTGAATTGCTCATTTGAACCTCACTGTGGAGAGAAACAGCGTAAAATGGAAGAGTAAAGAAACAGCGGCTCTTTCTTTGCGGATAATTGCATCATCCCAGCGAGTGTAAAAAAGCAGCCGCTCGCTGCAGAGGCTCATTGTGGATGACAGATGCTGGTAAGAATCGCAGCGTCTTCGTTTTGTCTGTACTGTTGTCGTCTGTAATGGGTTCACTTCAAAAGAAGGATGATGTTAACCCGGGAGGCGAATTTCAAGAACCAAATATGAGCTCAAAGCTCTGATCCAGATGATGCAACTGAACACAAATCTCCCCGGGGAAGTGAAGGAGAGATAGGAAAGGTATCCATGAAAGCAGAAGTTGTACAACAACAACCAGAACAGTACAGTAGAAAGTACATTGTCATTTCCCAAGTTGTATTCTGATCAGGACTTTAAAAAAAAACAATAGGCATTGACCAACAGTCAGCAACAATATTTTGTGTTTTCCAGGCAAATATTGCCTTTTTTTTTTAGCACAGTCAACTAGCTGTTACCTTCAGTTGTTAAAAAATGCTTTTTATATCAAACGTGACTAAAATAATTTTAACTTTATAATTTAATGGCTCTGTCTCTTTGATACTCCGCCTTCAGGAAGACATCACTGCATGGCTGCTCTAATAACCCTTCGTCCTGTAATGAGCTCAGCTCCACCAGGTGTTTGCTAATTGCTCCTGGCTAGTCTGAAGGAGCTGAATGGAGAATGGAGGGCTGCTCTGTGAGGGGGAAACCTGGAACCAGCAGCTGGTAGGGAGGAGCTTCATCCTTGAAGGTGGAGCCAGGCCCACCCAGGCTGAATGGTTGCCATGAAGACTTGCTTAAAGGAATCAAAGAAATTTCAACAGATAAGTTACTTCTGTATGTTACGTTTCCCTCAGTTACTTTCTGCTTGAGATCCGTTTCACCGTGGCTCAGCAGGGTGTGCTGTGTTGTTGTCACAGTAAATACAATTTAGTCCAACTGATAATGTTCAATTCATAGCAAAATTCAACTAGATAATTTCTACAACCAGTTAATTGCACTTCAGATGCGTCCTGGTTAAAGCGAATCAAATTTTAACTCTGCTTCCATAACCATCATGTAGCAGCAGCATCTTAACATGCCTCTAAAAACACAAGAAAGAGGAGTCTGAATTTGTTTGTAATTTGGTTTTTAGATGTTGAGGATTACAGTCAGTAGTTTGCAGTCGTGCTTCCTGCGCCGCAAACTAAACAACCCGGCAGCTCTGATCAACATGTATGACCCTCTCTGCCACCATATTCATCCAGCTGCACTTTCACCTGCAGCAGCAGAACAAATAATACGGCTACCTTCAGACTACAAGATTCAGTCTTAGAGAATGTTAGTTTTGGAGTTATGCATCATGTAACGGCCATTAAATCTGATGCTTTTTCTCCAGACCTACAAATGTTCTGTCATCTCAGGGAGATTCTGACAGCCTGAAAGCCGTTTTGGAGCTTCTGACAGGATCCGCGCCCCGTAATGACTACTTTCACTTTGAAGCTTTGATTATGATGCAAGTGCAAAAGAACACTGGATGCTGCATCTGCAGACACAGACTTCCAGCACAACACCATTGATTCTGTTTAAATATTATTTTGCTATTGACTCGTGACTTGCTTATGTTTCAGAGAGAAAACAGAGCGTACTTTCAAAGTCATTTTCCCCTTTCATAAGGAGCTGGAAATGTGAAAAGATTACATGTTTCACTGGAACTAAACTCAATACTATTGGGTCATTGTAGAAAGATGACAGTTGAGTAAAAATGAACGCAATGAACCAGACATGCGGCTGTTATCTGAATCAAGAGGAACAGGTAGTTCCAAAGAAAAGCTGGTGAAACATAGAGTACCTCCATCTCCTTATTCTGTTCATCCTCTTCTTCTCTTCAGGATAATAGAACACAAATAGTACACTGTGTGCACAATTATGAGGCAAGTCTTATTTTTATTAATCACTGACTACAGTTCTCTTGGTTAATCGAAAATGGTAACGAACTTCAAACATGAATGTTTCAGGAAGTAAAGGGGATGTTTTTTCTGCCTTGTGATCTATTTGTTTGCACAATTATTAGGAAGCCATTATTGTACAGAACTAATATAAAACTAAATTAAAAGCTACAGTGGTGTATTGGTGCCATTGTAAATGGAACAAAAAAAAAAGATGGAGACAAATTTTCAGTTTGTCTCAATGAAGAAAATGTCAGTTATGCTGCAGGAATATGAAACAGAAGCAAACAGAGAGGAAAGGATTTGTTTGCTTCTGTTTCATACATCAGCCTGGAGCACATATTATGGCTTTGCAATGTAAACATTGAAACACTAGTAGGATAAATTAGGGAAATGTGCAGGAAATGATCCAATAAACGATCATTTATAAAAAAAACATCTGGTCTTAATTAAACATAGCAGTATTGTACATTATGTTGAGCACCTTGGATGTCATTTACCTGTCTATTATCAGCCACATTTTCATCAAAAACATTTCAAAGATGGCTGAAAGAAAGCACCACTCACCACCACTTCGCAGCCTCTGCGCTGAGGAGTGAGTGGCTCTCAGTGAGGTCGCAGCGAAACCTAAAGAGGCTCCAGATCTCACAGATTTGATAAAACTGCGTCTCCCTGCAGCTTCCTGTCCACTTTCTGAGGAAAAGATGAAAACTGTTTAGACTGGAGCAGGTCGGCCTTTTGGACACCCGGCTTCACGTTTCGATGCCGTCTTCAGTATTTAATTTACAGTTGGAAACATGCAAAACGTAGATTAATGGCTTCTTTATTGATTTTGGGAATCTTAAAAATGAAATATTTGCAAGAGAAAAATCCCCAAAACTTTTAAGATTAATCTCTGAAATTTTCTAGAAAAAACTTGGAAACGGAGTTTCAAATTTTTAAAGGTCAAAAAAATTTCAACCTCTTAAACTCAGAATTTTTCCAGTTTTCTTGTAAAATATTTCTGGACTAAATTGTAGTTTCTGTAAAATTTTTCTGTAATATTTCTGGGCTCAATCTCAATTTCAATTTAGTTTTTTTCCTAACAAATTTGTGACTTTTAAACTGTTGGAAATTTTCTGAATTTAAACAGTTGGAAAATTTTGAACATGGTGAGCTGAACGTTTTCTGAGTTTAGTCTCAACATTTTTGTTGAGTCCCTGCAGATGCTGTTTGGTTGGCTGCTCCTCTAAATGAAATCACACATCACGGTGAAGCTGCTGCCTCTGACCCGTGGTCAGGTCGGCGGACGTTTCCACGTCCCTTTGGGCCTCATTGGGCATCTCGTCCTTCTGACTGCTGCTCAGTCACCTGGACATCAGACCAATTAGTCGGCTTTTCTGTTTGCTTAAACCGCAGCAGCTCATTGTTCTGCATGCCTTTAACAGTGACACCTACATGGATCATTGTGCTGCTGAACCATTTTACACCAGAGCTTCCTCATCCTGTTTAAAATGCTCCTCTGTTGAATCACCTAACAGAGTTTTGAGAGCTCACTTTTTATCAGGAAGGTAATCCTGTAATTGGACTTTTATTTTAACTACCATGCTTTTGCATTCAGATATTTTAAAACAGATCATATAAATTATTAACTCTGATTGTCAGATCAAAGCTCACTAATTTCTACTTTAAATACAAGAGCCTTAATTGATAAATTCATATTTAAATCTGCGGGGAAATGAAACCAGAACACATGAAGAATTGATTTTAATTTGGCAGAATAAAACTGTGAACATAAATGAATTTAGTTGGCATAACATTTCAACCCCATTTGACAAACTCTGCAAACTTGAATCTGCAGTTATTAATACCTATGATAGGACATTAGTTAAGGTTTGATTTGGAAGGTGATATCTTTAGATATCTTTAAGTTGAACTTTGTTTTAATGACCATTAAAGAAACACTGCATTGATTAAACTCCCATCTGTTTTTCTGTAATCGACATCACTGTCATTGGAAACCCCAGATCACAGGCAGAATGACGGTGTAAGCACCACCTGGTAAAACCCCAAACAATAATTTGAGTGACATGATGCTCCAGAAAAGACGAGTCTTCAGTTTGTGAGTGACAAACATGAGCGTTGCTTTATAATTGTACGGCTGTCAGAGCTGTCACAGATAAGTCGAAGCAGAATGACACACAATGTGGTTTCAGGCTGAGTCCTGCAAAAGCTATTCTTTACTTTCATCTTTTTTTATCTCTAGTACACAAAACATTCAATTCTCTCATGTCTTAATTTTTAGCAGCCATGTTTTATGCTGCTGTTGTTCCTCCCCTTCATTTTTCCTAATTATTTTCAACTGGGCTTGCTTTGAGGTACAAAAGTCCAGAGCATTTTCAGTGATCCGCCCAGCAGGCAAACATGTCATGTTCAGCATGTTTGTCAGAAATCATTAGGCAGAAAAAATTCACACGTTGAATTTTTGCTATTTCCTTTTCATTCTTTCAAAATTACAGCAGCTCAATCAACAATGATTACCAATAATTTACATGTCAAAAGTTGGACTTTTAATGCTTTAATGATTTTCCTATTATGCTAATGTATGTCAAGGTTTTTATATTTTGTTATTTTTATGCTTCGGGTATGAGGAGGACAGTAATTGATTTTCTACTTTTCTGTATACTGTCGAGGTTGTAGCACATATGAAGAAATCTATTGAAAAAGACAACAAAAACTGTCACAGGAAGTAAACACCAGTGTTATAAGTGCCGTTATAAAAAAAAATATTATGTAAAGATGCTATCTAAAGCACACCACACCAATGCAATGCAAGAACTGTAATTTACCTGGTTACTTACATTAAGGTGTGCCTTTAATCAGTGTGAAGCTTTTTACTTCTTGGTGATTTACAGCAGAGCAGGAGCAAGCATTAAAAGTGAATGTTGACACTCAGAGATGTTGTTTATCTCCATTAACATTCTTTCTTTCATAACCTCTTAATTTCTTTCCTCTTTAGTCTTTTATTGACTGTGTTCCTGTATTCCTCCTTGGTCCTCACATTGGCAGAAAAAAAACAGCGATTAAAATCAACTTTACACTCCAAAACAAGTATGAGTGTGTGTCTTTTCTATACATGGGACGTATGTAACTGTTTCTTTGCAAATTAAATATATTTCCTGCGTGTGTGTTGGTGGGTTTGTGCATTTAATTGCACTTATCTTTTCCTGGTGGTTGGTCTCAGGGGAGTCACGCTACCCCCCACTGAAACCATCAACACAGCAGCAGCATTTCCCTCTGTGCTGCGCGCTACATGCTAATTTTAACTGCAGATTTAAAAGTTCTACTGCAACACAAATAACCTAACAGACGCCCACAGAGGGATTCCTGAACAAAAAAGTAACCGTGTGACATAAATTACGTCTCTCCCATCGGTACACTGAGTACCTTTTCCCAGGTGGATCATTTCCACAGGTTGCATTCACAGCAGAATTATTTCTGGGTGAAGCCTGTCATTGCTGTCATTTTAGATTTGATTTATAACATGAAGGAGTTAACACTATACATCCTGGACAGACATGACTGTTTTCTGTTCGTTAAAAATCATTTCAGTTCAGTGAGGGTTTTAGAAATTTATGTTTGCAGAGCTTTGTTCCTTTTCATTGAAAATTTGCCATTTGAACAGACATGGACTTTGACTGGGCCTTTGGAACACATTTTTGGTCACAATGCTGCAGAATGGCTGCTGTGTTTGGTCCAGACTTTAACTCATGGACAGAAGACTGACTGTAAAATGCTCTGGAAAGGAGAAAACTTTAACTCAATAACTCCATGTTGCCAAGGCCCCGAAGCTGCCAAGCATATCAAAATTTCGTTTTCTGCTTCTTTTTTTTTTTTTTTTTCTTGAACGGATCCAATGAGGAGCTTAAACCATTTCAGGTGTGTGGAAGAAGGGAGGATTAAACTTGTGCTTTTCTAATCTAAGCACTTTTTGATTAAAAAAATCCTTTAGCTTAGTGTCAAACTGGAAGTTTTGAATTGGATACAAAGAGTCATTATCTGGCCATGGTGACATGTAGATGTTATTACTGAAACATCAACAGTATTCCTCAGTAAACTGTGTGCCAAATGAGCAATAACAGTTATGAGCAATAAAGATTTATTTACAACAATCTTTTATACCACATGTATCTGTAATAAATTCATTTAGAAAAAGGCGAAATCATAGCTGGAAAAAAAACAATTTCTCTGCTCTTGCTGTATGGAGCACTTTATTGATTTAAAGACTGTTGTTAATGCAGAGAATGTAAGCCTTTCCTGACACTGCATCTCAATTACCGTGCTGGAAAATAAAAGAGCAAAAGAGATTTATGAGCATTCAAAATATAAAAAACAGTATTATCTGGTTTAAATAATAACCCCATTACTGCTGCTTGTGAGCTGATCTAATAGAGGCCGTCTATACGCCGTGGAGTATTTATGAAGCTTTTCCCAGCGTGTTGGTTAAAGCTGGAAAATGAATATGTTCTTCTCTCATTACCATCCAGCAAATTATTTCAAACTAAACTAACGTGCAATTAATTGAAAAACCTTTTAGATAGCTTCAATGTGACAGTGTGGAGTCAAGAAAACAGTTTAAAGGCAACTACATGAAATTCAATTGTGCAGTTATTTCATTCCTAGGCTGAGTGTAGGCTTCAGCATGAAAAGACTGAAAAGGTTCATCAGATTAAAACAATTTTCTGGAAAACACTAAAGCTGATTGCCAAATATACACACACAGCAAACTCAATTGTAGGTTGTGATTTTTTTTATATATATCTAAGCCAAATTGTCAATCATAGTCCAGTGAAAGTTGGTTCAGTGACGCCTGATGATGTCATGAATTTTCTGTATTACAGTGAAACTTCCTGTGGAGAAAAACAAAGACAGAAATATATGTTTCATAAATCAAAGCTGCTTTTAAATACGAGTGACTTGGCTCATCACGCAGGTGTGTCAAACTGTCTGCAAACTTTGTATACGACTAGAAAAACTTTAAAATAACTTTATAAGTAGGAGACGTCGTGGAGATCTTGAATTTAATAGCCAATAAGCCTCTGCACACACTTAGAGATAATTATTTAAGCTATTAATGAACAATTTCATCTCTGGCACTGAGAGGAAATGACATCTGAAATTCAGATTATATCACTCTACAAATTAATTATAACCATAATAATATTTTTGCTTTAAAATTAGATTGAATTGTTTTAGTTTGGCGCTTTTTGCTTATGAATATCCTCCAACGAAAACAGTTTAATCAGGAAACCTCTGCAGTTATCTGTTTTCCTGACATAGAAAATTTCATAGTAACTTTATTACTGTATTTACTGCAACTGAGTATTGGATGGAGATAGGCAGGAATTTATTGGACTAAGTAGGAAGAGTTGGGTATAATTTTATTAGTTGTACTGGTCTGTTCTTTATAAAGTGTCTTGAGATGATGTTGTGTTAAAAAGAAAATGGCCAGGCCGATCATCTCTGGGTACTTGGGGAAATGATCTCACCAGGAAGGGCCCTGGGAGCCAGGGACATAAAAGGAAAGATGCGAGATGAATGTGATGCTTTTGGCTATTTTTGGATGCTTACTGCTTCAAAGTACAAAGGATTAAAGACTGTGATGCTGCACGGTTTCACTAAAAATGAAGGAATTACAGTTTTTACTAGATCTTTTTCCAGAAAGCAGTTATAGCAATCACAAATTATAAACACGCTTTTGACATCTTTTTTAATAAAAGTAAAAATAATAAAACATTTGACCAGAAATATTTACCATTCCTTGAATTTCATATTTTTTGTTGTTTTTTATTTGCTTAATTTAAATTTGTTAAGCTTAGTGTGGAAACTTGACAGGTTATGATCTTTTGACCATAAACTGTCAAAAACAGTTAATTGCTAAACTGGCATATTTCCAAACAAACAATTGAAATGTTCCTTTGAAAAGCTTTTTCTGTTCAGAGCTTTAAGTTACAGACATGAAACTTCAAGTTACACACACTTCCTTATATGGAAGTGTGTGTGCAGTGTTTTTGTTTTATTCTTTATTTTATTTTTATCCTGAAATTGCATGTTGAACTGGACAGGGTGAGTTTTGATTTACTTGCTGATTATTTTTCTAAAATAAAATGTTTTGCCTTTAATATTTAAGGTTAATGGTGAGTTTGTCACTTTTTCTTTTCCCCAAGACTCTTGCATTACATGCTTGTTCCCCTTAAATACAGTGTTTTGCCCATTCTCTGAGACTTTTAGTTTTTGTAATAAGCATAGATGAAGAAATGATTGCAGTACACGTGTCTGATCTACTGCAATTATTTGCATGTTTTGCCATTAATGCATGTGCATCAGATGCTGCATTTCTCTAATGGATTTGGACAGGTTGGCCAGTAATGCGACGCTGTCACTCTAGAAACGTGGACCTCAGGGATCCGTCATGTATTGGGGACACAGCTGCCATCTGCTTCACCCAGATTGCTTCATGCCTGTCCACTCCAGATCACGACAAATGCATCTCGTTCTTCGCAAGAGTATGTAGCACAGCAAAAGTTTAACTATTTAGTAATAGTCATAATTGCAGCTGCTACCTTTTATCCAGGGTATTCTAATTGGTTTAAATGTTAAGGCATGCAGGACGTACTGAGCAGAAAAATGAAGCAAACGTCTCTAGGAAGCGTCGCTTTTATCAGTCAGCATGTCCTAACTCAAGTAACACAATTTCAGTCCATTTACATGCTACCTGAATATAAAATCTTTATGCTTCATGTTTATTTTTATGTTTACTTTACCCGCTCCTCTACATTAACCAATTGGAGCCGCAGATGTTTCTGTCTAAAATAAGAGTGAAAATATTTTTACACACTAAGGATGGAAAATGAGGTCGAACTAATCAGATCGACCTGATCAGTCAATCTTTTCTGTCTCTTCAGTGAAGAGACAGAAAAGACAGGCTGAGCAGTAAAAAACACATTTCTACTGTAAATAAACATGAAAATTTAAATAGTTATAATTTAACTTTCTCAGTGGGCTATTGATTAACACTGAGATATTTTCTTTTCTCATTAATATTTTACCCATAATATAGCATAATGCATTAACCTCAGTGAGTTTCTTGTTGCAGTTCTCCATCAGCTCAACGAACTCATAAATTATTCTGCTGTTGAAAACACCAGGAAAACTTGGAACGTTCCCAAAGCGACTTGCAAAGTTCATGTTAGCTCTCAGCTTTGGGAGCATGGATTTGTAGAATTGAATAAATGTGGTGCTGTTTTAAATAAAAACACTGAATGCTACTGAATTCTGTGAATTACAAATCAGGAAAACAAAACAGAACATAAAACAGCATGAATGTTGTTTTCATTATAAATACGTTTTCTTCTTGTTTGAGCTGAAACAACAGTGTGAATACTCACAAACCGATCCGTGTCCATGTCACACAGGAGAGGCAGGAAGAGAACAGAGATGTTTGTGGGCTGCAGACTGGAGAAGCGAATGAAAGCTGCGTTTCCTGGCTGTTTTGTCGCTAGTAAAGCCTGTTGAGCCCACAGACTGAGACTGACAGATGAGGTCTCCCTCCGCTGAGCGGCCCTGTGGCTGATGAAACCAAACATTTCCTGAGCCAGAGTAATGGAGTAGAACAGATCAGACAGATTGTGTTGTTTTGCCAACCATGATCTATTCAACACAGCATTCAGCCTTGGGATGAAGTGATTTTGTTTTGATTCTTCATTTCTTAATAAACACGCAGTCCTTCCTATTTGTTGGTCCTGCTGAAGAAGATGTGCATTAAGCTTTAAAATAAATCTATTTTATGCTACAGGAGAAAAATCTTCATGATTTTTTCCTGTTTCACTGGACTATGAATATCTGATGACACAGAGCTCTGTCAGCCACTATAAACTCAGGTTTATCTCGCTACCCTGCACACTGATCTGGAGACAATCGCTCCAGAAGCCGTTGGTTTGGTAAATACAGCCAAAGCAATCGCTCCTGTCCAGCGCCGGCAGGAAAACGTTGCTAGCGCTAGTGGTTTCAGGATAAAACAAATGCTACAATCGCTTTTCTGAAAAGACAATTCACTACTGAGCAACAATCTAGTCTATTTTCTGCTTGACTCAGGCAACGTTATCTCCGCTTCATGATAACGTTTAGAGGCTTTAGAACAGGAAATCTGAAGCATCTCTCCCTCAAACTCTTCAACAAACTTTGATTTTCACTCTGAATGCTGCAGTTCTAATACACTTTTTCACTGCAAATGCTTAGAAACACCAGCTTGTGATCGGGAAATTGTGAGGTCAACTATGATGATCGGTTACTCCCTAAAATCAATAACTTTACCAAAAATCATTTTATTGCTTTCCTGAGTTAATCAAATGTTTCCAGAGAATTTTATCAGTTTTATTAGCTAAAAGCTATAAAAATCAAAACGTATCAATACTTTATGTAAATCTCTATACCCCTTTCACATTTTGTAAGGAAATATTGACAAATCTATCTCTTCAATAATTTATTCTGTAGATTCTCTGCAGTTAACATGTGAAGCTTGTTTGATGATTTAATAATACATACCAGAGGATGGAGGAGGCTGTGAGCTGAAGGGCTGGTTGCCATGGCAAACATGAGCTAAAGCAGTTGATAGAAATGGATTTGAAACAGTTTTTGCAACAACCACCATCCAAACTGAGATTCTCATCCAAACTGAGATTCTCATGACTGACTGTTGGGTTGTGCTTGTTAGTGAAACAATAAAATGTCTTTTCCTTCGACTGTTTACAGTAAAGCTGATGAGTTGGATCATAAAATGATGAGGAGCTTAGTCATACTTATGTCACTGTCATCTTCAGAAGCTTCTATAATCTCCTTTTGTCAGGTTTTTATATATAGAAATCTGCTGGTCAGGAAAAGTGATGTGATATAGACAGAAACTCTTATTGCAGTGGCCAATCAGGGCTGGGAGCTGGGAGCTGTCCTCCAGCCTGTCTGTACCTGTTGCAGGTATCGTGCAGCCTGTTGAGTCCAGGAGAGTGACAGCTGAAACGATGAGGAGCTCATCCTGTGGCTGACTCAGAAACGGCTCCTCAGCTGCTTAACAAGGCAGAATGAGCTGAACGCTGCTGCATCCTGGTGGCTCAAACACTTGGAGAAGCTATTTTTACCTCCCCATAGCAGCATTGATTCACATTTATCAGGTTACAAACTCAGGGTTCTCACTGTGTCATGAAATGGGAAGGAATAAAACCAAAATATAGATTACAACATGATATCACAAAAGTTCTTATCAGATTTTATAAAACCCATCCCAAACAGACAGGCAATACTCTGAGTTATTTAAAGCATGTGAGCAATCGCCTTTCAATTTAATTATTGGAAAAAAATAAACATATATCCATTATAATAAGGTTATAACGCTAGATGATGAATTGTCCTATTAGCTATTGCAATAAAACTGTTATTTTGAAACGATTTACAAATAATCTAGTAGCATTGTAATTCAAGAACACATTCTCAAAGATGCATAAACTTTCAAATTTAATGGACGTTAAACACTGAAACTGAAGACATTTTAAATATCCAAAATAAATAACAACAGAAAGAACAAATAAAATGAATGATGAAAAAAAGGCGGAACAAAAAGAGAAAACAATAAATTATTAGATTATCAAAATAACTGCCGATATTTAGCAATTGATTTCTAGCTGCAATGTAGCGACTCAAAAGCCATTTACTAAAAAAAATATTCAGAGCAGTAATAAAGCCAAAACTGAACAAAGTATGTTTACATTTTGGATTTGAAATTGATGTTTTGCATCTTTTAATGTATTTCTGATATTCTATAAAACGGTTTGAGTAGAAAATCCTATTTTTTAAATCTGATTAATTGATTTGTTGTCAGAATAAGTGATCACTAAATTAACTGCAGCCCTGAAGGCTCAGTTTTAACCCGGATTTCTCCTGTTTTCAGGCACACATTGTGAATAAGCCTTATTGAACTGTTTCTCTGGACCGGAAAGACTGGAAAGAAGCCTCTCTGTTAGTGTGTGTTCTGACTCCTGGGACTGTTAATAGCCCGTCGCCGGAGGACCTCAGGGTCCGCAGGGCTTTACAAGTTAATAGCAGCTCTGCAAGATGAGATCGTGCAAGACCATTAAGAAATTTAAACCCACAAAAAGAAATCCTGAGACTTGTGGTGAGCCAATGCAGCGGTTCTTAAACAGGTGTAACGTGAGCTCACTTCCTGTTGGTTAAACACACGAGCTGCAGCGTTTCGTAGCAGCTGAAAGCTGAGCAGAGCTGTGTTAATGCAGTCTGAATGATTAAAAACAAAAACATGCATCAAAATGTCAGCGTTGGCCAGAGAGAAGAAGTTTTTAAAGAGACAGAGCCCCAGTTTCAAGGCATTAAATATTAAAAGTCAATTTCTTTTAAGTAATATCTGAAATGTCTGGATTGCAATAAATAAAACACGTCAATGAGCCGTGGGCCATCATGAGACATGCAGACGCATACCTCTATGTTTAAACCATGCTCAAATCACAAGAAAGGGGAATAATATGTCTTCTTAATATCATATATCAAAAAAGTCCAATCCTTTTGAAACTGAGTCTTTAAGAATTAATGTTCCTTTTTCTCATTTTCTCTCTCACATCAATTTAAATTCCAGCTCTGGGTTTCGGTCTGCAGGTATAACTGAAAGTCATTAGTTCCCGATGTAATTAGTGTGATTAATTCACCCGTAAAGAGACGCAACATCCATCTGCAACAGAAGGAATAAAGATTGATTCATACTTTGACTCTCCCTGGAAGTAAGAGCATAATTATGTTCTGCATATGGCTTCGATGCATGCCACTTGCTTTGCTTTAAGTGAAGTCTAAAAGATGTATAACTGAACTTTAGGCACTTTATTGAAGGATCTTTTCACTTGTTTTGAACTTTTTCCACTTCTTTAAAAAAATTGACAGAATTAACAGAATCCATCTAATAAACACAGACTGATGTTTATGGAAGAATATATATTTTCTTATTGATGTGACTCTGCTCCACAGAATGAAAGCTTCAATAAAGCCATTAACAAATTAAATTAGTTCTGCACTGGACTGATATAACATGTTCATTTAGTGATGGAAGAAAGGGACCATTAAGGAGAAATATCTCAAGAGACCCTAATTACCTCAAATGACAAGTACAAGAACACAGAAACAACCTCTCTGTATCTCTGCTTTTAGCAACAACAGTGCTTGTGCCTCTTCTTCCCCCTCCTCTCTTGTTGCAGCAATGATTCTTCCTGTCTGTTCTCTAAATGATTCATGTAAGACCCATAAATCCTTCTCCCTCCCCCTGTCCAACTTTTGGCTAAAGCTAGGCTTTACTGCTACCTCTGTCCAAAGCAGGAAATCACCAGGACACACTTCAGTTTCTTCTGTGGGATTTCTGCTTACAAGATCTTGTGACTCTTTTTGCATCGCAGGACAACTTAGCAGTAAAACTGCATGAATATTTTAGCCAGAGCATCGGTTCATTTTACCGAGCCCTGAAGAAAGGCAGCAAGATGATAAAAAAAATCTAATAAAAGCAATGACAGCAAATCATATTTAAAAAATGCTCTAGGTCTTTACTCTTCAATAATGTCCGTCCGTCCGTCTTTGGTTGAAAGTAAACCAGTTATGAACCCGTTCATGACTTCCACTGCCTATTGTTGATGGTCTTTAGTCCTGATTTTAGGTTCTTTCTGTCTGTTTGTTGCTTACTTCTTGTATAAAGAAGAATTTATTTTTCAAAATCCCACAACTTGCTCTGAGGTTCTGTAAAAACAATGTCGGTGACAACGGAAAATTTGGGTATAGTCAAAGTCAAACACAGGATTTCTGGTTTGTTCAAATGAAAGTTTGGAGTTAAAATTGTGCAAAATAACGAAGCCGGTAGATTGACAGGTATATTTTTTGTGGTTTCAGGTCAGATGTTTTCTATAGCTTTAATAACAACATTGGTTGGTGCGACAGTTTGACGTCCACCTGCCAGGATGGTGGACGTCAAGAGGGCCAGAGGGCTGGCGGGGCCACTGCTGATGACATCGTGTGTTTACAGATTTCCAATTCCATTACGTCTTGACTTGTTTATGAGTGACAGTAAGACGGAGCAGGAGACAGACAGACAGACAGACAGACAGCCAGATAGACAGACAGACAGACAGACAGACAGACAGACAGACAGACAGACAGCCGCTGGAATGGAGGCGCTGCTCCGATTCATTTACTGCTCCGTCTATGTTCTGATTTTGGGGTTTTGGCTTGTACAGCTTATCTGGAGCCATACCACATAATCTTTGACTAGACCTCTCCAAAACCTTCATTTTGTTGATTTTAAGGCCATTGAGAGGAAGATTTGCTGGAGTTCTTTGGAACATTGTACCGCTCTGCAACCCAAGTTTGGTTGAACTTGGATGACTAAAAAATTATTTGTGCAGAAAAAAAAATACAGATTGTTTGGAGAGTTTTTCTCCAAACAATCTTCTTTTCTACAAAACATTCCTCTTAGTGTGGAGAAGCAGCTCATATAAACTAACAGGTGTTTGCTAATTCCTGCTGGCTAGTCTGAAGGAGCTGAGTGGGAGAGTCACAGGGGAGGTCGAAGCTTGTGAGCTGCAGCTCAGAGGAGGAGCTTTATCCTCGAAGGCGGAGCTAGGTCCACCCGGGCGTTTTTCACAGCTGAATGGTTGCCATGGAGATAAAAGGATTTCTCAAACATGCATCAAAGACTCCAGGTATGTTTTTGAAGAGCGAATATTGTTATATAACATGTGAACTAAAAAAGCTTGTAAGCTTCCTTTTGGTTAAAATCATTGACTTTTAAGTCGTGTGTGATTTTAGCATCATTTTATTACTATATGACTTTCTCTGCATTCATTATGACAGTTCAAACAATTCTGATATAAAACATGTTTGCAGATTTTTTTCATAGTGTATATCACATGTGTCAAACTCAAGGCCCGGGGGCCAAATCCGGCCCACCCTAGGTTTTTATGTGGCCCTCCACAGACTAGACTAAACATGAAGTGTGATTAAATATTATATTATCAATCATATCAATGCAGTTTTTATCTGTTTACTGCCAATTTATATCAATCAATCCCTCCAGTTTCTTGAGAATTTAGTTGATGTATGATTATAGTCCATAATTTAAACTGTGAGTAAATAAAAAGTCACATTTATTATTAGTCCCTGAAGAGATGTTCAATAATATTATGTAATTTTAAGAATTCATTGACATATTAACAGTTTGTGAACAGGTTTTATCAACACATCCTGGCGCAACCGGCCCTTTAAGAGCCTTTATGATCTTGATTTGGCCCAAAACGAAAAGGAGTTAGACAACTGTTGGAACACCAAGCAGAGCACACAGGTTATGCTACAGCAGGGATGGGGAGACGGAGAGGAGGGAGTGGTTGAGCAAACCTCCATCGATCAGAGAGAAGGAGAGAGAGAAGCAGGACTAGCAGCTCCACTCTGCGTGTTCAGCCCTCCGGACTCCTTCCTCCTCCTTCCTCCTCCTCCTCCTCCTCCCGTGGCTTTCTGCTGCTGATGCTCACTGGAGGTGAAGCTGTTTCTCTTGCTTTCATCCCGGATCGACCTCAGATTTCCCTCCTTTTTTTATGTGCAGTTTTGACCTGCCATCTGTGATGACAGCGCAGGTGATCAGTTGGTCAACAGACAATCCCTGAGTGAGACGGAGCGACTCAGACCCAGCAGAGTGCAGGGAACGCGGAGAGGGAAGCGGCCACTTCTCGGGATTCTGTCGCCGCTCGGAACTCAGATTCTATCGGAACCGGTAAGGGCGGATTGTGCGCAGCCCGCCGCAACAAAGCAATTTGTTTCCCCTCTCTCTCTCTCTCTCTCTCTCTCTCTCTCTCTCTCTCTCTGTCCCGGACCACCGCAGCGCGCTGCAGGAGAGCACGCGCGTGTATTCCTGTCGTTGTGTTTACGTCGCGTGCTGCTGCAGGTGAAAGGTTGTCACGGGAGAATCCACAGCGCGTGACACAGTGAAGTGTTGCATTGCTCGTGGAGCAGATGGTGTGTGTTTGCAGAGAGCTCGCTCTCATTTGAAGGCAGAAAAAGCTGCAAGTTTGGAAAGTAAATTTACTTTGATCACCTGCCGGGACCGACGCGCATCTTCTGTTTTCTGATTGGACAGAAGGATGTTGTTACTGTGGCGTGTACATAATTGGTGTTTTAATTATGAGCAGATTGATGTTTTTGTGTATCCAAAAAAAAACAAACAAACAAACAAACAAAAAAAAAAAAAAACACAAATCGCCGCTGTTGTTGTAAAAAAAGTCACAAATCCACTTGAAATATGTCTTAACCTTAAATAATCCAGGGTCAGAGGTCAGCAGGGAGTTTGTTCCAGAGATTTAATCTAAATAAATGAGATCCAGACCTAATGAATTCACTTTATGTGTAACAGAATTACAACTTCACAGGAATACAATTTTAAAAATCTAATTATATAGACAGATTCACTGCAGTCCTTCACACCAAGCAAGCATGTGGCGACAGTGGACAGGAGCATCTGCATCTTAGCAGGAAGAATAATCCAACAACTCAGTGTTTCTGCAGGGGAACAACTGCTTTCTATCCTTCTTTTGTTTCTTCAGGCTGTGAAAAGATAAGATATGTACAGTACAATCAAATCTTTAGATTTAAAACAAGACGAGTCACAACAAGTCCCAGCTTCTACTCTTTTATCATTCATTGATCACTTAAACATTCCTAATGAAATCAAAGCTTAAGGTGTTAATTTGCAGTCTTTTGTAAATGGATCATGCTGATTGCACCTTCATGACATATCAGAGGACAATTTACTTACCTTTAAATATTATCCAGTGATTAAAGAGTTTACAACACTTTATTGATGTAGCTTTAAATAAAGTCACAAAAAAACAACTGATTTTGTATTTAATGACTATTTTAAAACAAAAAAATCACATAACTTCTGAACCTGTCTCTGCTCATTCACTTCTTACTAATTTTAGCAAATTGACTCTTTTGAAGAATTATGGACACATGTAAGTATTTTAATGGTGATTTCTTAGAGCAGGCAATATAGATATTACAGAAAGTCATTTTGAATCTTCTTTTATTAAAGTTGGTGCACAATGCTCCCCTGGTGGGTTTTGAATTGATGCTCCAATAGTAGACAGCACTATTTTCCATAAAAAAGGTTATTACAAAGTGAATTACAAAACTCGGAAAGGCAAGAAATCGTCAGCACTTTGCATAAAAAACAACAAGAGAGGAAAAAGCTTTAGTTTGTGAGTTAAAATTCAGATTAAAATCAAAACTTTTACCTTCAGCTTTTTGATACATTTCTAATTTCAAGTGACCAAAACTATCAGAGTTTTGGTCACTTGAAGAAATGAAATGAGAAATAAATGAAACATTTTTAGTGTTAGCTAAAGAATAGACATTGTAACTTCAGAACAACCTTTCTGTGTATCCTGGCTAATGCAATTTAATTATTGTAAAAAAAAAAAAAAAAAAAAAATTCATAATTGACTTCCATCCCTCCAATAATAGCGACCAGCATGTATCAATGTTTTCTTTTTCTTGTGGATAATTAAGTTAAATATGTCAGGAATACAATATTGCACATATCTGCTCTAAAAGAAAATGATGAATAACTTTAAAAAAAATATATTATTACAGGAATTAAATACCTTAAATTTATCTGAAAGCATGCTTGCCTCATGCTGCTCATCAACCTGCAGTAAGAGGTCCTTCAAAGAGAAGAAGCTTGCTGGGTAATTGCTACTATTTCACTGCCTGATTACATTTTTGCATCTTTAAGCATTTTGAGTATCTGTGAGGTGGGAAAACATTTTGAATGTGGAGAAAACTCACCGGCTCACTGCTGATCTCCTCATTTTCTCCAATTCCAGATGACATAAACAGCTTTAGTTTTAATGGAGAGCTCACCTTTTCTAACTTTTTTCCATCAGTTATATTCAGGGTGGCAGCAGCAACAGTTGAATGAGAATCTCTCATAAGGCTTGCAGTTTTCAGAAGTCATCAATCATTACTGTTTTTATTTGCTTATGTAACCCAGATATTTTTAACAACTGATGTTTTGTGTCTCTTTGACATTTTGTCTCCTGCCCGCCAGTCTGAGATTGAAATCCTGTGAGGTTTTGTGGGATTGGAGTTTTTAAAAGTGGGGCAGAGCCTGCTGTTTGTGGTGCACAGGGAGGTGAAGGGCTGGCGGCTGCAGGTGCTCTTCAAATCGTTTTAAATGATTTGTTTGTCATTTCTGACGATGGTATTCTTACTGCAGTTTCTTGATGGAAAGAGTTTCTTGGAGTTACAAATTGGAAGAAACAAACTGGTGAGTGTTTGTCCTGTTGTTAGGATTATGCTAATGCTAACATTAGCATGCTGTGTCAAAGCTGATGCTGTTTTGGTGTTGAATTGTGACCATTGAGCTAATTTGTTCAGTGCTGTTTGATAAAAGAGTTGTATATTGTCTGATGGTTCAACATTTAACATTCAGTACTGTTATTAATGAAGATAAATAATCTGTTTGAGTTGATGCCACGATGCTGGGTTAAGTGAATCATCTATATTTCTATTTACTCATAGGAAGGAAGTGTTTATGGCATTAATAATGATTTGATATTGAATAATGTTAAGGAACTGAACATACTGTTGGTGCTGTGTATTCAGGCCCGGTCCATTTGATGGCGAGCCACCAGTTGGCCTCTGGCATGAGGAACCTGGAGGTTAAACTGCTGGATCTCCAGCCGTTCCAACACGGTTTCTGAACTGATTCCGTTCAACATCTATACCGATCGGTGACTGAATGAGTCACCGATCGGTCCAGTCCATCGGCCTAAAACCGGTTTTGGACTATTACTGCTTATGCTGGATTTTTATCAATTTATGGACACTTTTGGAAGAATTCAAACATTAACGTCTTTGGAAATATTTGTGATTAATAGAAAATTGAACCAGTTATTTGTTGATGAAAGTTTAACCTGTCAATATTTTTCTAACCACAGTATAAATCACCTTTTGCATTGATCCTCCCTGAGTCGTGTCTTTAAGTCTTCTGATAATTAATTAAAGCAAGATGCAATTTATCACCTTATTTTAAATTGATTGCTGCAACATAAATGTTGCACTTACAATCACATTGAATGCTAAAATGCCCAAACTGGGTTATAAATCTGAGCAATTTGATGTTCATTTATGCAATTTCATCCATTTCCAAAGCAGTTGCTGGGCAGTTGGCTGCCACCATTCTGAGAAAGGATTTCCCTCGAAAGGCCTTGAATAACAACGATCAGTTCTTGTTCCGGTTCTGTTCGGGAACTTCAATAGATTTCATGAACTGCAGATTTGAGTTTTCCTGGCTCCTGGTTGACATTTGATCATTTATGGATTTGATTGTGTATCTTGTGTTTGCGTTGAACTGGATGGTATTCAACTGGATTTGAGTGTAAAGCCGATTGGATTAGATCCAGTTGTAACTGGATTGATCTGGAATGAATTTAACCGGACTAATTGGATTGAATGTAACTGGATTTGAATCTGACCCATATGTTTTCTGTTTGTTTGTTTTTTGTAAAGTGTCCTGGAGGACTCTGACTGGTTTCATTCTAAATAAACTCAGCTGTAGTGAACGGCAGCCCCGGTCTGATAAGCCTGTGAAGTTTTGTCTGCTTTGTTGTTGCAAGCTGAGGGTTGATGCAACAAACCGCTGCCTCTCTGAAAGCTCCAGTATCAGCCTTAGACACAACAAAAAGAAACACTGCATAACATCTTTACTGCAGTAGAGATGTGAAGCAGGAACAGTATTTTTTTCTACTTGACCTTATGCATTAAAGCATCTGTAAACACATGGGCAGGTTGAAAATAAGCAGAGACTGTGACTTCCTCTGGTTTACCTGAACTGTTGGGCTTATTAACAACTGTTTGTATTAGATGTTTCCTCTGAGGAGGCAGAGAGCTGAACCAATGTTTGGTGCCATGTACCTGCAGACTCCTTTCCCTGATAACATTTGTGTATATTTAGTGATCAATATTTATTGCTTGCCTGCCTGAGTTTAATTTTCATCCCAGTTTTCTTCTGTTATTTCTCTAAAATGCAACTGCTTGAGCTTCTGGACATTCCTTTTACAGAAGTGTTATTGCTGGTCTTAAGTAGTGCGCTGCGGTATGCGTAGTTCCTTCTTTTTTCTTTTTCATATAATACAATCAAGCTATAAAACTTAGACTGCTCATTGTTTACTGAATATCTGATGAATATATTCACAGCAGCAAAAACCATTTATTTATTTTATATACATGTTTGTCCAAGCTTGTGAAGCTATTGGTGAATCTAAATGTGTTCGATTGGTTATCAAATAAATTAGTAATTCAGTAAATTTGTGTCAAACATTATCAGTCAGTATTATTGTATCAATATCGGCTGATGCTACACATCAGATATCAGTATTGGAAGTAAAAAAAGTGGATCAGTGCATCTCTGATTTTAGCTACATGTTTTGCCGTTGTGCCAAACTTATGCAAATTTCAGTTTTTCAGATTTTTGATCTAAAAGACAATGATAAAGAAAATATGTACTGCCACCAATAAGTCCTGAAAGAATGGAAAACAACATCACTCGCTGGGAGTAAATCCTGGCTTGTCAGCCATGATTACATTCTTCACTGCTGGTGATAGAAATTTTACATGACACAAAGAAAAAATGTTTTATTGAAATACAACAGCTGCAATGTGAAAGTTGAGAGCATTAATGAGTTGACACATCAAATGTGTTGTCAAGTGCAAGATGTCAGGTTGTTGCTTCATCAAAACCAAACCATGAACAAATGGTCTTTAATTTGATGTTTTCAGTTTTAGTCGAAATTATTCATACGCTCATCAACAGGAATATCGTTCCATATTGTGATTTCATGGAGTCCAATTATGATGCTGCAGCTGCACTGCTGCCTTGCAGGAAGAAGGTTTCTGGTTTGAATCCCAGCCTGGGGTGTTTCTTCAGGGAGTTAACATGTTCTCCCTGTGCATGCCTGGTTCTGCAGGTGTTCTCCCCTCACAGCCCAAAGCTGTTAGGTTAATTAGTCTCTCCAAGCTGGTTGTTTATCCTGTGCGTCCGTATGATGGACTGATGTCTGACCCGCCTCTCGCCTAATGACTGGTGGATGTATTCACTGTGATGGATGGATTTTAATCACTTATTTGAACTGTTTTATCTCTTCTGGATAAAAAGATGACGCAGTAGATGCTTTTAATAACAGAACTTGGTGTGCAAGTTTGCTTTTATTGTGATTTTGTTTCTAATCCACACATGGGATCTTACAGGCTCAAATATAAACACACCCCACTGATATTTGACTAAATGTCCTTTAACAAGCTGCAGAGAAATCAATTCTTTTTGAATAATCCTGGTTAATATTCTGAGCGGGTAGAGCTCATTTAAAGTGGCTTCTTGTCACAGACCAAGCTTTGAAATAAAAGTTCATACATTTTCAAAAGTTTTCCAAAGTCATCTTTGATACACTTTTGATTATTATGCTTTTGGAATGTCCAACAGTGTCTCTGTTTCAATTTTAGTTCAGCTAAACTGTTTATTCTGAAACTGTGCTATCATTAAAATAGCCTAACCCTTGCCCAAAAAAACAAACCCTAACCCCTAACCCTCACCCCAACCCCTAACCCTAAATGATTAATCGGATTAATCATGATGAATCATTTACTGAAGTAATCATCAATTAATTTAGGCATTACTTGTTAACTGCATTAAACAAACTCTAGATAAAAGGCTTTTCACATGTTTTTAGAAGTTTTTTTTGTATCCTTTGTACACCAATGGAGTTGCTATGTTATTGAATTTTAGGCAATAACATTTTTATTTAAAAAAGGAACTAAGTAATTTATTTTTATCTTATAATTTATTCATAATATTGTATAAAAAAGACTTAAATGGTAAATGAATTTTTAAAATCCAATCAGTCGATTAATCGATTAATAGATGACTAAACTAACAGTTGTTGCAGCCCTACAAAAACCTCCACTGCATTGATTTGAAGTGATTTAAAGTGAAGCCCAGATATCCGTCACCTTGCTGAGACTTGCACTCATGCTCACCCAAACATGACAGTCATTAGTGTTGCTTTGTCCTCTCTCACGTACCTCAAGTGGTATACAGCAGCCCACCCAGCGCGGCGCTGCAACCTTACATGGAAACACACCAAAGGCTCTGACTTTAACTCCTTATTCATCAAAGTTCAGGCAGACAAAACACACAAAAACACACACACTGCTGCTGCAGCAGAGCCTGCAAAAACAGAACTTGCCGTGTGTTTTTGAAAACTCTGGACAACAAGACACCAGGCAGGAGTGGGAAACAATGTAGAGAGATTTGGAGGGAAAAGTGAAGAAGGAGTGTAGGAATGGTAACAAACCGGAGCGTATTTAACGCCTGAACCCGGAGCTGAGCAGTAACCCAGGGGAAACTCAGCTGCACAGTGAAATTACCTTGCTTTTTTTGATGTGATGAATATTCACGACTTGCAGGAAGATGGAGGCTGGTGGTTCATGGCGTCCTTTTGATGTATTGCTGATGCAGGCTGCGTGCAGCGCTGTTGCATGCAGAATGAGATTGTTCTTGTGGCAGCAGGCGGTGTGTGATCAGACAGAGCATCACACACACCTGAATATGTGACTCCTGCAGTTTGTAAACTCTCCACAGCTTTATTTGCCTTAACAATATGTCCAGCTGCCAACCAACTGTACCCCAACCAAAAAAAGGTAGACAGTAGATATTAGCTTCCATGACATCCACTGTGCATGAAAGCATATTACCTCAATCATTGTTGTCAGAAGTTCTCAACATTGGCGTTGAAAAGCGGATCATCGTGATTAAATCTTTCTTTGTGGCTTGCAGCATGCTAGCTGTGGCGTTAACATGTCCTGTCTGTGTCTCTTGTCCAGGAGCGCCGTCTTCATTTCATCCAGACATGGATTTTCTGGACCTGCGTTTCTTCAACAGCTCCTTTTTCAACGATAATTTCACCGATTACTTCAACAAGACGGAGACAGACGCCCTGCTGCCAGCGGGCTTCAGGGTCACCATCGTGGTGGTCTACATGATCGTCTGTCTCTTCGGCCTGGTGGGGAATTTCCTGGTCATGTACGTTATCATCAGGTGAGCCGAGAACGCTTTCTTCGTTTTAGCAGGTTTTGTCTCAGTGATGTCAACACTGCATGTGCAGCAGCTAAACGCGCCACTTTTTTACCTTTTCATTTCATTCCTGCAGGTCAGTATGTATCAGAAGCAGGTTAATTTAATTTTATAAATAATAATGTGAGACTGAAACAACAGTTTCAAAGCAAAACACCTTATGTGTTTTGTTATTTGGTGCCCAGAGGTAGAAACTTTTACTTGAGTAACTTTTTGAAAACATGTAATTTCACAAGACTGTCATCTTCACCTTTTTCTTGAGTAATGTTATTATGAAGGCATTTCTATTTTCACTTAAGCATAATTTCTGCATCATCTACCAAACGTGAATAACTTCTCTAAATAAAGAACCATCATATTTAACCAGAAATGCAACATATCAGGTGTTTCCTCCAGGATTTCAGACAAACATTGTGGATTTGTTGTAAGTTTGGTCTTTTGCAGCTTCTCTTTGTGTTTGTCTATGATTATAATAGTTTTCAGAAAAAGACTCATGTCAATACAGTAGTTTGCAGAACTTTAGCCTAATTGAAAAACCAAACATTTGGTAGCTGGGGGCTTCCTGCTATATAGCCAGAGCAAAACAACAGGAAGCTCTGACCATGCTTTAGCTTGGCAATAAAGTAAAAAAAAAGTGAGTTTTTTTCATATTCAACCTCATACTTGTGAAAAGTTCTATCAGGTTCAAACCAGGACTCAGGCTGGGTGCAATTATGTTTATTTTAAAGCTAAATATTCTCTATTAGCTCTGAAAAACCAGCTTGTGGTGACTAAAATATCAGTGAAAGTGTGTCTTGCAGAAAGGCTTTGAGGTGTTTCCACATGACAACAAGCCTCATCACACAATGTAACCTCTGAGGATCCTACACTTGTTATCCTTCACTTCCTGCAAAGAGTCATTGATAAATATCTGAGTTCTCCGAATGGCTTGCACAATGTTTCTTCACAGACTCGTTCAACAGGCTACTTCGTTGTTCCCGGTCTGCAGGATGAGTTGTCTGGTGCCTTTGCCCTAAAGGTGATGCAGTTGTGTCAGCTGGGAATCGCCTCCACTCCCTCGTGAGCCTCTGAAAGGATAAATAGGCGTCGCTAATGGATGGATTGCAGAGATTTCTTCTCAGAGAAATGTCTCTCACTTTCTGTCGCTTCTTTCATAGAAACGTCTAATTGCTCAGTCTGATTAAAAATCTGTGTCTAATTTGCCGATGCCAGCCCCTTCAGGCAATAACTTCAGTGTCCAGAGAACAGTTTGGAAAAAGGACAAGAAGCATTTTTTAGTTCTACCAACGCAAAAATTTCCAATTTTACCTGTCTGTTTTTAAAGGCACCATTTATTAGTGATTAATATTCAATTGAATTTGATTCCACACAGTATTTTCTGAGTTATATTGAATCCAATATTAGTATTGCTGTTAGGGCTGATAACTGATATTTACCAATATGATATATATACTCATTTTTCAACGTTTTCTTCTTACCTTTTCATCAACAAAAAAAACGACCATACCACTGCTTCAATTATACTACCCACAATCCTTTGCTGCATCACCTGCCTCTTCAATTCCCCCTCCAGAAACAAACAGCGACAAGAAGGGAGTAAATATTGGTCGTTAATATTTCATTTATTGAAACACCAATATGTTAAAGTATGATTAATGTACTGATACCGATGTTAGATAATACAGTAAAATATATTTATATATATTTTATATCAGTTCATTCATTTAAGCTTGATTTGAAGGCTAAACTACAAACAGCTTGACTCTAAATCAGTTGAGTTTGTTACTTGCTGGTTGAGTTAATGAATTTACCTTTTTTTTTAAAGTGTCCTCATTGAAGAAAGTCAAATAAAAGACTGAAGGAAACTATACAAACAAATAAAGAACAACATTCACTTAAGATAAATTGGATTCATTCTTTTTAAGCATATTAAAAGAAGCAACATTCAACCTACAATCTCATGTCCTTTGAAAGCAGAAATGTGTTTTTACCGACACAATGCTCTTCCTTTTTGAGAAAATTTGGTTAAATAACCTGCCAGTTACACCGCTGTGGAAGAAAAACTCTCTTTTGCATACCAAGTGCAACTGAACATTTTCTTTCCTCCAAAAAATACTTAAAGTTTTTTTGTCTCTGGTGGAGTGCCTCCAGGTACAGGCGATGGAGAGTCAAAGAGGAAAAGGAAACTTCACAAACAAACTGGATAAAACATTTCAGACACAATATTGAAGCAAAAATAACTGGTCATTTTTGGTTCACAGTTGTAACTAAAGTGGAGATGCTGATTTTTAACTGATGGTGCATCGTCTGGGGAAAAAAACAAACATGCAAACATTAGATACTGTCTGTCAAACACGGGGGAGGAGGGCTGATGCTGTGGGGCAGCAGGACATTCTGGAGTCAATCAGTCGACTCAAACATTGAACCAAATCCACAGTGAATGGCTGGACGAGTAACGAATGGCCCAGTCAAAGTTAATCAGTTGAATGTAGGACGCAGTCCTTCTTTTTGGGCTGATCTTTTTATCGTGAAATCTCGACTTAAAAACTGCCTTTTGTGTTCTCCGGTTTCATTGTCTGATAATAAAATCGGGCTTAGTGTACCCTCTTTTAAAAACATGTAAAGGCTGGAGATCATCTAATGTTGTCCTCTTTATAAACAAAAATCAATAAAAGTCACAGAGACGCAGCGCCGCTGGGAAGCCCCAGAGTGTGCTGTTTTGATTTACCCGGCCTTCCATCGGCTCATCCCCAGACAGCACTTTGCATGTTTCCACCGCTCTGTGGTGTCAGAGTGAAAACAGAGGAAAAACAAGAGAGTTGTAACTTTCAGCGGGAGCATACCGCAGTGCAGATGTGTTTGAGTCGTATCAGGAGCCATAAGCAGGGATTCCAGAGCATCTGCTCGCCGCTGCTTATACAAAAGTGAACACAGAAAATATAACAGCCTGGAAGGAGACAGTGGACAGCTGGGGCTTCAAGTTGTCTTCCAAACATGGCTTTTTCTTCTTCTTCTTCTTAAGGGGGGAAAACGGCTGCCTGCTGAGGATCCTGTGAGAAAAATGGTCTCTGTTTCCATAACAACAGACAGGTTTTACAGTATAGACCTCAGCCAAGAACCACAATCACATCCCCTCAGAGGGAAAACAACACAGACAGGAGGAACGAGAAGGAAGGGAAGAAATCTCACATGGTTTCACAGAAACATGCCTGGAAGGAATCGGCTCAAGTGGAAATCATGTTTCAAAGCTGCACTCTGATTGGAGGAGATTTCTAATAAAAAAAACATCAATACATATAGGAGAGAAAAATAATGATTAACTTTTATTGATCTCATTTTGTGGGTTCAGTGTGAAATGATGGAAACATCAAAATATTCACAAATATATCGAGTTTGTTTAAAAAGTCTTTTATTCACAAAACCTTCACTTTTTTGTCTTCTGAACCTGTTACAATAATAAATCATGGTATGAATGTTGGGCTAAATATTAGCCTTCAGATGTACAAGCAACCATTGTCAACCGTTGAAGCTCTGACTAGAGGAAACAAAATGGCGAGGCACATTTTTTAAGTTTAAATCAATTAAAATCATCATAAAAAGGACATAAAATCTGAGCTCACAAAGGCTGTGCAACATTTTGATTTATGACTAAATCTGACTAATGTTTGTGAGTAAAGGAATGAAGAAAGAATGAATTTGAAGACAAAGTGACAAGTGAAGCTAAATGACAGAACAGAAAACATCTGACTCAGTTGATGTTTTCCATCAGGAGTTAAAATAAATTTCCTTCATGCAGATTTATTTGTTCTCTGTCATCCTTGGAAAACATGAAAAACCAAACAAGTGAAAGTGAAGATCTGATTTATTTGAGGTGTTTCTGTATCTTGGAGGACAAACGGTAGATTTATCTGGGAGGCTTTAGATTCCTGTACTGCAGAGTTTGAACACCTGCTGAAGAAATGATTCGAGATTCTTAAACTAACAGTTTTTTTCCACAACAAGCAACGAATTCTGATGCGAAACAAAACAACTAACTCTGTTCTGTCTACAAACCTCAGTGTTGGTTCAGTTAAAGTGATGCGAATGTGAACTCTGAGGAGACCGCTCCAAAAGCAGGAGCTGGATGGTGGCGCAGGGCATTCTGGGTATTTATAACCAAACAAAAGCAAGAGTCCGGCACCAGCAGGAGAAATGGCGCCTGGTGTTTAACTCAAGAGAAATCCTACAACTGCTAAAATCTGACACTTGCAGCTTTGTTTACGTTTCATGTCTTCTTCAGAGATTTTTGTGTTGTTTTGTTCAATGATTCTTGATGCAGCGCCTCCACAGGCGAGGAGGTAACAGGCTTTTCAAAAGGATTTCTTGGGTTTGACTCCTTTAGTCCTAAATCAAACTGAATCAAAAAGTAGGAGGTTGTTACCTAATTTAAACCCAAGTGGCAGCTCCTTTTTTGGCCAGGCAGAGCATATTTAAATCTTTGCTCCATTTTATGGATGGAGCAAAGATTAAATTAGGATTTGTGCTTTAGATTTAAAGCACTGCTTGACATCTCAGAAAGATGATGTCAGGCGGTCCAGATGTTTCAAAGGAAACAAACAAAAAGATTTACTTGTGGGTTGAGGAGCCTTTTTACAAAACTAATGGAAGGAGAAGCAAACAAGCTTAAGTGAAAAGATTCATCTCTCAGTAGCAGGGAAATATTTGGTGCTGTTTGACTTTAGCTTGTCAAACAGCAACAGAAATGGATTCCATTTCTTTTAGTGAGCATATAATTAAATTACCAGAATAAAACATTTTGAAGCCAAGAACCGGGTTGTTGGAACAGGCATCTCTTCCATTAGTTACAGTTTAAATACTGTTTCATAGTAAAGTTTTACAGTTTAGACAAAATGAAATAACAATGACTGTAAACCTCAGGGTTCCAGTCTGCACATGTTTGTTTTTTACCAAATAGTTTAAATGTGACTTTGTTCAAAAACACAGCACAGACCTAATCTGATTGGTTTTACTCTCTCTCCTCTTTTCTCACATGAAATCTGTTTTATTTCAGCCAATTTCTCAACAAAGCCAAACTCATTTACACGTTTTCTTACTTTCACTGTCAAAGAGAAAACTGTCATGGTTTTGAAATAAAAATTGGCCCATTAACACTATGTTAGTAATTGTGGCCACTTTTAAACCATTAGATTTGAGTTGCTCTTTACTACTAATGATGATAAAAATCCTGCTCCTGTTTTAGCAAGTCAACCCACAAAATACTCATTTTAACACAATGTTCCTGCTGTTGGTTGGAGCTATTGTTTTCTCTGGACTGGTTTCTGGCACTGGTTGGAAATAACCATCAGGATATTTGAATGTTTTTTGTTATGATTATTTCAATCTTTGTTCCTTAATGTCTTTCTTTGATTAGATCGTTTTAGTTCAGTTCTTCTTAGTGTTTCCAGCTTATTATGTTCATTTCCTGTCCAGTTTATTTACGTTTCTTAGGTCTAGTTATTCCTTAGATTCATTTAGCTCATCTTTGGAGTCCAGGACTTTTGTTCCGATTTCTCCTCCCAGTATTAAAACCCTTCTCTTGCTGGTTCCTCCCGTTATATCCAGTTATTCTCCCTGCTGGATTTTTTCCATTGGATTTCTGGTTTTTTTTCTGCTCTGGCTCCCTGTCATTTTTGTAAGTTTGTTCATCATGTTGTCATTAAACATTTTTCATTATGATCCATGATCCCAGCTCCTGTCTGCATAACTTTACAGTAACCGAACACTTCAAAAACACAACATTCAATTAAGTCTCCGGCAAACATCTTAATACACTTGAAGTACGGCTAACTTACAAATAACTTTTCAGGGAGATTTAGCACTGTGGTGTCCAAAGTCGGTGGTTTAACACACCTGGATGAAATGATTGCTCATTAGGAGACATGTTGAGAAGGTTTTTACTACATCAGGGAGAAAACTAAAACATGCAAGATGCCGGCCCTCCAGGACCGACTTTGGACATTCCTGATAAGGAACTTGTTTTAATAAATATTTCATTGATATTGATGAAAGAATGCTAGTTCCACTGGAAGAATGTGGAGAAAATGTCTTTATTATAAGTGAAATAATCTTCAAATACAGATTATAAAACTTTTTCATAAATATTAAGCAACTATTGACTTTAAACAAGCTCCTACGTTTTGCTAATAAAATATTGTAAGTTACTCTTGTTGTATTTCAAGTGTACTAAGGTATTTGCACTGCAAGCCAGACCAAAACTATGTGGGGAGATTTAGATGTTTTCAGCTTCATTGCTCTGGTCGTCTTTGCTGTTCACCTGCAGACAGAAGCTCACCATTAAAAATCTGCCTTAATGTGCATCAGTGCACATAATGGAGTCCTTCTTTGCACTATCACAGAACCCAACATCTTGTCTTCCTTGTTTCCAATAAGCTCTATGGAGAAAGAATGATGTCACTGGATTGGCAGCCAATAGCATCCCAAGCTGCATTCTTTGTAAATATTAGATATGCTTTACAAAAAGATCCATAAAGAGGCTAATTTGGACTTGTGTTAAACAGAAAAACCTGTGAAACAGAAAAAACTGTGAATGTTGATCCAGAAATAGGTGGGGGTCTTCCATATTGACAATCAGATATTCTCTAAAATCTTATGGATGTGTTGAACCTTTTCATGCTCGACACTGAAGAAGCTCAAATGGAAACCTTTAAAAGCATTTAGTAATTTAACATTCAGATTCCTGAATGATTCCTGCTCACCCTTTTCTGGAGTATTACTTATTGATCTTTTTATTATTTTTAATCAAAATTACCCAGAAATCCTCCATTAGCAGTGTATCACGTTGTTTTCTGATGGAGAGGAGACATTTGTAGCTCAGCTTCGGCAGGACAAGATTCTGCATGATGATTTTCCAGGTTCTTAATAACTGAAGCAATTAAAGCCAGAATCTTTTATAGCCTGGTGCGGCCGTGTCTGCAGCCACTGCAGTCAGGATTTTTGGGATTATTCCTCTCTCAGCCCTTTCTGTTGTTACCTGACTGAATACAAAGAAGACATTTCTTTTTTGGCTTAGAAACAACCGGAAAGGTAATCAGGCACAGATGGTTTGACAAAAAGCTGTTACAGTTACAAAAAAGATTTAAAAACGTGTTCATGTCTGCTTTGACCTCTCGTTAGCCTGCTCTTCAGAGGTCCATGTATTCTTCATTCATGTTGATCAACAGCTGTTGTTCCTTTTTAAGAGGAAAAAAAAAGATGATTCAATATGTTATAATACGATTTATTGTCCTGAATCTGCAGCTCTTTCTTTTTAACGGCACACAGGAGTGTCATTATCGCTCCTCTGATGGAATCTGTTCACTCATTAGTTGCTCCTTCATGCATCTCAAAGCGTAATCCTAATGCGAGCTGCATCTCACTCCTGATATCCCGCATGACAAGCGATGCACTAGTTCAGAAAGGGAACACTGAGATGTTTCATCTGCTGAGTTATGCCTGAGTTTTGGAAAAAGTGGGGATTGACTGCAGGTGGCACTCTGAAACTTATGACACCATATCAGGGCCATTGCAAAAAAAAAAAAAAAAAAAGGTGTATATTTTTGTCAAAAATTCAGACATTTTGAGATTAATCTAAGAAATTTTCTAGGAAAAACTTCTACATTTCTGACAAAACTTTTGACTTTTGTAGCTCAGAAAATTTCCCAAACTCTGAAATTTTCTTGTTTTTTCAGAAAATTTCTGAGCTTAATCTCAAAATTTCTGAGTTTCTTGGCAGAAATTTACTATTTTTCTAACTGCAGCAGCTCTCACACACTGTTGTAGCAATTGGGTGCAATATGTTTTAAATTGGGCTGCACCGATTGCAGTTTTTTGGTTGGTCGCCGATTTCTGAGCTTTAAAAAGCCTGACCTGCCGACTCTAATTTTACTCATATTTAAGTATAGGTTGATCACTGTAATCCCAAACTAGGGGAATGAGTTTCAGTTTTAAGATGATGAATAAACGGTGGAGCCAGTAGAGGGTCCTGACAGCCACAGAGATGAAGGGTTAATGTGATTTTGTGTTGATTTTGTTGTCTAATTTAGTTTGATGTTGTGTGTGATTTTGTGTCCCCCTTCTTGTTTTATTAGTAATCTGATAAGTATGACAAACACTGATTACTGCATTTGTTCCATGACTCTTATGATTATGTGAAAATCTAAAGTGAAAAGCAAATTGTTGCATCTCATTTATGTGGAGGATGCATGTTTCTGCAGACGATTCTATCTGCACCTGCTCATAAGCTGGCTGCATCATGCGTGTGCGTGTGTGTCTGCACATACAGGGTAATGACTGCGTCTTCCTCCTTGCTAATGACCACCGTGAATTATGAGGCCATTTACTATGAACTGCAAATGCATCCCTCCCTACTGAGAGCAGAGAGTCAGACTGTGTGTGTGGTGTGTGTATGTGTGTGTGTGTGTGTGTGTAGGTGTGTGTGTGTGTGGGTGTGTGTGTGTGTGTGTGTGTGTGTGTGTGTGTGTGTGTGTGTGTGTGTGTGTGTGTGTGTGTGTGTGTGTGAGGGGACCCCAGTTATAGCTGGTTATCACATGACTTCCCTATTTCTGCAAAACAGACACACAGACTAATTTGCATACATTAAGGGGACACATGCTCTTCATCTCTGCTCTGAGTCTGACTTTTTAAAAAATAGTCTGGAATCAGTCCTAATATTAGCAGACAAAAATTAAAATGTCAAAAATATTTGAACACAACTGAGAAAAATGTTTATGTCAAAGGAAGGGCTATTGCAAGAAATGTGTGCTTTTTAATCCTTAGAAAGTCCATCCAACTTGTTTGGTTGAATTAGCACAGAAGGATTCCTCCTCCATTTTGGAAGAATGGAAATATTTTGGGCTCTCAGTAGTCAAACACTGAAACAGAGAGACAACCTGCTCTGATGCGTCTGTTGACAGAAGAGACTAACTGATGGCTGCCTCACTCACCTGACAGATGGTTTGGATGCAGAACTTTCACCGTGACTAAACAGCTAATACGTGTCCAAAGCGAAAGTGACGCTCCAGAACAGCAGCAGCAAACGCACCATCTGTGAACCTCCACAGGAGGCCTCAGTGTTCACTCTTCAGCTCCTACAACTGGAGCGTCACACACAAGGACCAAGCCGATTTCATTCCAGGCATTAAAAATAAAAAAGTTTCTGTGCAGTCGGTACAACACGTGGTAGTAAAGGTGAATGAGTTCTGCTGGAAGGCATCGTTTTGGCCTCTATGTTTCGCTGTTCAGCTGCAGAGGTTTACTGCTGTGTGCTGATTGGCTGGTCCAGCTGGCTGGTCGTCATCACAACTGTGTGCATACGCCAGAGAGTCACTAAAAGCAGAAAGGTGCAATTTAATGGCGTTAAATTACAAAGTCAAATTTCTTTCAAGTTCTATTTGACAACTGAAGTGAAAATAGTTACTTGATTGTGCTGTAAACTAATAATTCCCAGTTAAGGTATATTTGATGTTTAAACTATTAAAATAGGACATTATTAGCGTTTTTAGGAAGATGATCAAGTATTAGCAGTAGTGTAGTTGTATCGCAGTCCAGTTGGACTATACTAAAGGAACATTCCACATTTATTAGCCAGTCACCATAAAGAGGCAAACTGAAAACGTTGCCTTGCAGTGTTATTGTTCTGTTGACTCCATAGGACTTGAAAATGACATAATATCACTATGTGAAACATGTGCTTTGAAAAAACTGGAGGATCCTGATGGAAGAGGCCACTTCTGAGTTACCAACACTACACACGCTGACAACATGCAGAGCTCAAAGAAACATACCAATCTGACTGAAAGCAGAAAAATCCAACTGTAAGATTAATAATATACTCTACCAATTTATTACATGAAATGAATTAGGTTGTGATCACTTTCTACCGCTGCAGATCTTCCCTGAAATTATTCAGTCGCAAATGTAGAAGCCATAAAATCGTCTCTTTAAGGTGAATTACTAGAGAGTGTGCTGCAAAAGTCAACATTTTATAGAAGGTGACACAAGAGGGGAATAATAAGCTTTCATGGCTTCATTGACATGGCTGGAGCCCTTTACTGGTTTTGCTCCTTTAGGTCATCTGCTGTAATTTCTGTAGATATATGGAGAGAGTCTCTGCTTACTTTTAAAGCCACAGGATCGGTTTTCACTCCACAGGAGAGCACCAGCCCTTCAGCCTCCTGCAGTTTCAGCTTGATACTGATTGATGGATGGTCTTTCTCTTTCATGATTGCAGTTTTTCTTTCCTTTAAGGGTCATGAAGCTGCGTGAGTCAAAACTGTTGCCCTCCAGGGACAAGCAGGAAATAGATCTGGGATTTTTCAGGAGCGCGGCGATGAAACTGACTCAGCTTTAGTTGTTCTTTGATCCTTTCTGTCAGTGTGTGTCATTTACAGGTTGATGTATTTATGATCTTTAAAGATTTTTACATGGTGGGCTGCACAGTGGTGCAGGAGGTGGTCTTTCTGCACAGAGTTTGCATGTTCTCCCTGTGCATACTGGGTTCTCTCTGGGTTCCTCCCACAGTCCAAAAACATGACTGTCAGGTTAACTGGTTGATAAATTTGACAGATTTAAAGATTTCGCTAATGCCTGTTTTACAAAGTTGAAAAGGCAACAATTAAAATCTGTTTGTAATATGCCTAACAAAGACTCCAAGTTGTAATTTCAGTAAGTGGTGAAACGTAAAGCTGAGGTAACTAAAAGCATGCAACAATTTTTATTCTCATAAAAAGTGTTGAAGAGATGTGAGACTTCCTGAGCTACCGGCTGTTTCCTCTGGAATCTGGTAACATTTGGGTCCATCATCGTGAGCCAACCTCCCGGCTGGCTGAGCCTCTTTCAGTTTTTAGTTTTATGGTTTTAGTTTTACTCTAAAGTTTCTAGAAGTAACGTTTTTAAATGTGATTATTAGCTTCACTAGCATCAGATTGATGCTCTTTTATCTGTTCAGCTTTCAAGTGTTTCAGTGTTTTTCTGAAGAAATCCTTCAGAAATGCAGCCCGTGCAGTCAGTGACCAGTTCCTAACTGGTCACCAGTCTTTGCTTCCCAGTGGTCTGATGGGTGAATATTGATGTTTCTGCTGCATGTCCTTCTTCTTCTCTTCTTCTTCTTCTTCTATTCTGTCTGGTTTCTCTCCTTTGATCCACATTGAAGGAAACATTGAAGCAGCTAACAGAAAGCAGAAGAAAGGGAAGGAGAGTTCAGGTGGAGGGGAGAGGAAAATGAGCGGGACAAGCTAATTTCTTTTTTGTCCCTTTGTCCCTCATTATCTGCTGGAGCTTTGATCTTTGCTGTCATTTTTTCTCTGCATGTTACTCTTTGTTTTGCTCCATCCAGTCTTACTCTTTGAAAATAAGTTAATGAGTTCTCTGGATCTTCTGATCTGTGTTGACTTTCATTAAATGTGAAATGCATACGATGGCTCAAGTCCCACAAATGACTGTGGAACGTCAAGCAAATGAAATACAAGATAAAACAATAATTTATCACAATATTAGAGTGCAGCATCAAAGAAACAAAGATTGAATATATATATGAATACATGTTAATTACATTAGTGTCATGCATTCATTTTCTCTCTTTATATACATTATGTGACTGAAATTAATCGCGATGACTCAATTATTGAAATAATTGTCAACTATTTTAGTAATCTCATCACTGTTGACTGGCGTATACTGACTCAAAAAAGACATTTTCTGAAAGAATAACAGTCTGAGAAGTAATTAAGCCAAACCTGTGAAAAAAAACACATGTACATTTTGCATTTAAGATGAAAAATGTTTTTTGTCTGTAAATATTTATACCCAGAACTCATTGAGTCACATTTTTAGCTTCATCTGGTTCAAATTCTGTAAAAGAAAAACCTGTTAAGCATCTTTTACTTTCAGTACAGATTAGTACTTTAGCTGCAGATGTATCCTTTGCTACAAATAATTAAGCGTTCATTTAAAAATGCTATTGTTGCACCTAAAATTTTGTATTTTTGTTTAGTTTAATCTTTTAATGCATTTCTAATATTGTGTAAAAAAAAGGCAAATGTGGTTAAATAAAAAAATCTGAAGAATATGAGTTATTTTATCTGAATAATTGATTAATCACCTAATGAATCGATATAATAACACGCTACAAATGTGAAGTACTTTCTGGTTGGACTGTAGTTTCTAATTTTACAAGGTCAGTGACGCCATAATATGAATAATTTTTAACGATATTGTCAAAAAAAACCAGACGAAAACCCAACAGTGGTAGCTGCGTCTGTGCATTTCATCGACAAGCAGCTTGAAAATAGTGGCGGGGAAAACGCAGCTTGTTTCAGCTGCATCTTGAGAGACACAAAGAGAGGACTTCAATGACAAGTGTGAGGTGAAACAAATCGAAACTGGAGAAGAGCAGAAAGACACCATCAGATATAATAAGACAGAAGTGTTTGAAGAACTGGAGCCAATAGCAGATCTGAGAGGGGGGAGGAGATTGAGGAAGATTAGTGGATTTTGAACTATTCACATAATTGGCTACTTGTTGGTGTTAGCAGGCGGGAGAAGGGTCAAAGTCTGCAACAGCTTCTGCTTCAGAAATCTGTTATCTTCTGATTCAGAGAGAGACTGAAGGCAAACCAACAGAGAAGGACAGTGGAGCAAGAGAGAAATAATCGACTGTTTAAACAACCATACATTTGCTGACTTAATATATAATAAAAAAATAATGTATTCTCATAATTTTGACTTTCTCCCAGTAGTAATGTGTATTTATTCTGCTAATAGTGACACAATGTTTGAAATATAAGTTTGTTCTTGTAATTTTATGACTTTATTTTTGTATTTTGAAATTCTCTTGATCTGGTTTTAACAGTCACATTTCTCTCAAACTTCTCCGTCTCTATATTTTTCAACCTTTGCATCATCCTGTCTTCGCTTTGTTTGCGCTCTTGTGTCTGTTGGCTTCTTCTCCTGGCTTTAACAGGCAGCCTGCATATGAATCTGAACATTGCTGCCCCCCTGTGGCTTGTTTCTCAGTTAAACATGGATGAAAACGTTTGTAAAGTCCCCTTGCTGCTGTGCCTCCTACTATTTGAGAAATGCTGCATATTTAACTAGCGACTCTGTGGGGAACAGAGTGAAGTGAAAGCTGAGCCCATGTCTGATGGCAAATTAAAATATTGTTACATCAATTATCTGGCAAATGGATACGTTTGTTTCTGGAAAGCTCGTCTGTAACAATGATACTGAATCACTCTGTGTAGCAAGCATGCAAATCATTCTGAATTAAACATAAACCACAATAGATTCATGCAGCATGAAGCCTAATGGGAACACACTTCACTGCAGCAGAATCTGAATTTGCTTAAAAATATTAGGACTGTCAACTAACAATTAAAGTACAGTTGGATTCACCTGAAGAATGCAGCGTATTTATTGTCATTCAACATAACATGTGCACTGATTTTGTACTTAAGGTGCAAGGATTATTCAATATGCTGCAAATTCTTTAATACGGAGGAATATATCAGCAGAAAAACCAGTGAATTCACTTCTTTTCTACAAATATTTCACCTTTTTATTTGAAAAAGTATTGCTTTGAGGGAATAAATGAGTGAATTACGGAGTCAGAGTTAGGGTTAGGGACTCGACGACGCTGGTAAAAACTTTATTAAATGGTTAACAGAGGAGCCATGTTGTGATGACTTTCTGAAGGCAGAGTTTTATTGAACGAGCTGTCTAATTTCAAGGCATTGTTATCAATGTCAATTGTTTATAAGTCATATTTGATATTTACAGCAGTTTTATAACAACTGAACACAACATAGTTACTTGATTGTGCTATTAAATGGGTCTGTGTGGCTGAAAAATACATATTACTGCTTCTTTAAGACACAATCTAAACAAGGAGGAAGAAAATGACAAAAAAACCCAATAAACTTCCCAGTTTTTTATGTTTATGCTTTTTCCTGTTTGCACAGACACAGAGGGGATACTATAAGAACAGTGGCAAAGTTTATGAAAAAGGTTAACAGGTTGAACAAGTAAACAAGAAGCCGAACCAGAACAGCAGATTGAGCAGCAAAGACAGATTAAATTGGAGAAGACAGGAGGCAGGGGAGGGGAAACACCAGGAGGAAAGAGGGGATGGGCGGACTGAGCCAAGAAGATAAAAATGTGACGATAGAGGGGCGATAAACGGATAAGAGCATGACCTCTCGACCTACGTGGAAACCCTCAGGAGGGTGAAGCGATGATTCACAGCCTCGCAGGGAAACTGCAACAGGATTTGGTTGGAGGAGCTGAAATATGACGTGGTTGAAAATCTGAAAGACCAACAAGCAGGTTTTGTGTCGTGCATCCTGTCCTCTCAAGATAAAGGGTTGGGTTTGCACTGCTGTGATTTTAAAGCCAACATTTGACTCTCAGTTGGGTAAATTAGAAATGTTGCCTTAACATTTCACATAATTTTTCTTGCTGACCATTAAACCCTGGTTTGCAGTTTATCACAAAATGGACCTGAAACTTTTGATAATTTTTAGCTCTCAGATGATCCTGATTAGCGACAAAGTCACAGGTCGCTGATCTGTTCCTGTCCTCCACCGGATTGTAATTAGATGGGCTTTGAATTTACCCATTGAGACATGGAGCACCATCAAAACCCTATCAAAACTAATTTCATGCATGATTACACCCATGCCCTGAGAACAATGGTTTGATGATGGGTATATGATGACTTGCAGGGGTTGTGAACTCAGCCAGGAAGTAGACGGTGACGCTGTTCTTCAGACGCAACGCAAGGGTGAAACTGCAAATGAAGGCCAAAAAAATATCACTTTTTACTGTTTTAGGAATCTGGAAATTGTTACTGAATACCAACAAACGTGTTGGGTTCACAAGGCTCTTCCCAATATCTGATCAGATTATATTTTTTTTTCCATTTTCCAAAAACGTGGCACACAGAATGGGTGTGTTTGAGATGTTACCTTACAAAAACCGTGATAATCTGCTCAATGCCGTTCAAAATTGCAAAAAGACATCAGAATCAGCTAGGCTTTCTAAAATTGTTTTAAAGTGCATCAATCTAACTGTGTACATTTCTAAATTTGAAGAAAAATACATCATCTGCTATTTAACAAATGGAAATATTATTGGTTGCCTGAAACTGAACAGAATTGCTCTGATTTACTCTTATTTTTAGCGCATTAATATTTAAGGCAATACAGATATGAAACATAATTTGTGACATTCACCTTGATTTGGACTACTACACTTTATTAAATAGCAACAATTATTATTATTTTTTATGTTCCAGGAATATGTTACAATCATTATGGAGTTATTTTTTTTAGAGGACATAAACATCTCAGTCACGGGCCACAAAGAATGACTCAAAATGTTGCAGCAGATATTCTCAGAGGGGGCAAGGACACGAGCAGTCAGAGTACACTGTGTCTATATCAACAGCCTTGATGGAAAGCCAGGACCTTCTGCTTGCAAACATCCTGACTGCAAGACCAGTTGAAAGGTTTTGTATTAATGCACAATATTTGCCGGCAGACGTAAGTCAGCAATCACAAGGCCAGAGCGCTGATATTTCTGCAGCAGCTTTAAGTGAAGCTAGTCAGGGCGTGAAAAAGCCGACAAACACGGAGATGCAAGTAAACCAAGCACACTCGCTGCCTTCGCGCACTCTTGCCTAGATTTATAGAAAAATCATTCATTATTTATGGGCAGCTGAGGGATGTTGTTGTACGCATTACTGCACCGGCGTGTGGAGGAAAAGTGTAGCTGTGTAAGTGTGTGTGTGTGTGCTCAGCTGCAGAACTGTGAGAGAAAGGCAGGTGAGGCTCTAATGAACACCTCATCCCACGGCGCGGTCTCCATCTCTATAACGTCTTCAGATCTCACTCCCAGGCGCTCTTCACCGGGTAATGAGGGTCGTATTCCACCCACTCTGCATGACAGAGAGTGCATATGTGAACCAGAGGGGACAGGAAGCCTTCGTGCAGACGTCTACACAGCAACACCACATTTATAATCGAGCAGTTGAAGTCATTATTGCTCCTTTTGCCGCAGGTTTATGTGTGTCGATGTGTTTTGAAGGTGAGTCGTCGACGACTTTACCACTTATTAGGTGTGGGCCATCATGAGAGATGGTCTGATAACCTTGGGAAAAAATATCACCATGTTTTATGACTTCAAAATATAAACCATAGATATAATTATAATCTAATTATATACCAATAATTACTGCATGCTTGTGTATTCATTGTGCTTTTGTGCAATGACAATAAAGACATTTTGATTCTGAAAGAAAATGCAGCTACTATTGGAAAAGTTAAATACATGACCATTATCAGAATGGATGCAGTTTTTAGTGTTCTCAATCAGTCAGCTTTATTGATTTCAGCAACAATTTATGAAACAGAGGAGTGAATGCTGCAATCAATAACTATGAATTGAAATAACTATTTTTCTTAGCAGAGTACCTTGAGATGACGTGTCATCAAACGGTGATATGCATATAAACTGAATTTAATTGAATTATTTCCACATTTCTTCTTACGATGATATTTTGACTTTATAGGATTCATATAAGTTAGTTCACAATATTTGTTAAGACCGTCCCCACTATGAAGTACAGAATTTGAATTACAACTACAAATTGCATGAGACCATCCAGCTACTTCAAGAATCAGATGATTTGAAATTTGAGATTCCCATCAAGATGATGTGTAGAAAAAATATTTTGCACATTGCGCAGAGCTGGTCTGCATAAATCAGACTGAAATGGTGCAAAAGCATTTCCCCCTTGGTTGTGGATGGCTTCCAAATGCAACTGATGTGGATATTGATTTCCTGCTGGCTTCTAAAAGAATTACTTGTCTTCTTTTCTGTCTTACAGCCTGCTAGGCCAGCACATCTGTAGGAGGAACGGTGCAATCCAATAACGTCTACTCAGTGAAATAAAAGGGACAGAGCCATTAGAGTTCAACAAGTTGTAAAGACTAAAAGAGGATATCACATAAAATGTACTATGTTTTTATTTAATGTGAGTTACAAGGACGAGGAGTTGTCCTGGTTACTGTGTTCAGACTGCAATCACTGAAATCTATTTTCACAGACTGGCTGTGTATTATGAAGACATAGAAGACATCTTCTGGAAGCGGTTATTTTATCAAACAGAGGCGACGTGGCTCAACATCAGTGTGCGGTCTGAGAATGTAACATGGCGTCTCGCAATTTCGTCTCCTGAGTGCATCACCTGCTGAGCTTTGATGCTCTGGTGTATGTAGAGTCAACAACACATCGGCGATGCAGACCCTGAAAACGTAGAGACCGTCCCCACCGTGCCTCTGCAGAGAGAGAGAGACAGAGGAGGCATCGTGTCCTGCATCGTGTCCTGCAAGGCCCCATTGATCTCATTCACCTCTCTGGAAATCACATAAAGCTTTCCTCTCATTTCTGCCAGTAGCAGAAACGACGTGAACATGTAACTCATCTTTTTCCCAGCGATTCCCTCTTTTCTTGTACAAACTGCTGTAAAAGCACCACACACTTTCCATGAAATGACAAATCAATTAAGTGAGCAGTTAGGCTAAGTCTGGACATTAGAAGTCCAGACTTTTGGTTGATCTCAGATCGCTGGTTGAGTCAGACATTGTGTGATGCCAAGGAGAGGTTAGGCTGACTTTACCTGTTGATGTTGGATTTCAGGAACTGAATTGCTACGATTGGCAATATCTGGTGAATGTGAATATTTATGTTGCCTTTTATTGGGAAGTTGTCTCTCCTTGTAAGCAAATAAAAATTTATTGAAGCCTAGAAATTGAGGGAAAAGAAATGAATTAAGTGGGCCTACAGAGGATTCATTTAATCTAAAAAAAGTGAACTTCCTCTCTGAGAGTAAACAAGTGGAGAATGAAATGTTTCATTTGTCCATATTCCACACTTGCAGAGTCACTGCAGGGTAAATTCAGGGTTCAGTGAATGATGTTTAGCTTCTGGCCTCAAATAGCTTAGGCTCAGAGTATATTTATATTTGTTGATATATTTGTTGATATATTTGTTTTTCACCAAATATATCAACTTTGCTGATTCTCTTCTGTTGATTTGACTCTTTTGGATAAACGAGTGGAGCCCCTGTGGACTGTTGGGGTAGTGAGTTTACTCCAGACTGTTGGAAATCTGACGTTCCCACCTCAGATTAAGGACTTGCGCCTGTCAAACATCTGAAAAAGTCATTATTCTCCCACAGTTTGGGAGCCCAGAATCTAGAGACGGTATCCTGATGTGGTATGGCTTACAGAAGAGATGGAGACCTTTGTTAGCGACCATGTTTGTCCTGGATCTCAAAGCAGCTCCTGATTTTATCCTTGCATTTAGTTGATGATGTGGGACTGTTGGTGTCTTCACATCATGAACTGGACTGACAGAAGTAGATCTAGGTCCTCCATAGCTGACACTGCGACTCTCTGCCATCAAATCCAAGTGAATCCGCCTCAAGCAAAAGTATTAAAGTATCTAGGAGTTAAATTATAAAGTATGTAACTTGTAGAATAGAAAGAGTGGAGGCAAAAAGCTAATTTGCCTGTTCACCTTTGCTCTGACGAGAACAAGATTCTGGATAGAAATGCCTGAAATGAACTTCCTGTTTTGGACGTGATGAAGAGCTTTGTCGTTCAGGATGACCTCTGCCCTGAGACGTGGTTCTCCAAAGTGAAGGGGTCAGTTCAGGATGTCTACTGGGTTCAACCTGTTGGAGTTTTTCTGGGCAAATTGCAGACCCTTCAGAAGGAAGTCGAGGTATTTGAGAAAGACAAAAAGGGATTTCAGCAGAGAAATCAAGCAATTGGTTCATAGAGAAAAATCAGCTTTCAAATTTCACCTGCGCTTGAAAAATCTTGCTTTTCAGTTGGCTAAATGAACGCCAGGGATCTGATGAATGTTGGTGCTTTAACAGACTTATTGTGCTTTTCTGGCTGGAACTTGAATCCGAGTTTCTCCGTTAGTCATTCTCACCTTGCAAATCATCTCTGACCCCCTGAATGACTCTAACTGTCTTTTTTGGGATATCGATTGAAGGTGCAAATGGTTGTTATATGATGGTGCTACATGTTTTTGTTAGTGTAACAAAACCACTCATTTACAATCTGAAACATAACAAGAACAGACTTGTTTCTTATTGAGTTTTTTTTAAGTACACTTAGTTTTGTTAAGTAGTTCTAAGAAGCTTTAAAGTTTTACCAAACGTGTTTCTCCCTGCAGTGGATCCCTGCCTATTCGCAGTTCAGATTTCCCAAACTCACTTGTTCTTGGATTTATCTTTGGAGTGAAATTATATTTGCAGAACGTCAGATTTTTCTGAAAAACATTTTTAATAGGTGGGACAATAAGTCCAGGGAAAAATGTGCAGCTAAAACAAGAAAGCTAAAACAACTGAATGCTTTGCTTCTAGACACGCTATTGGCTGGCATTTGCTAAGCAGCCAATTTCTTTGCTGCTGATTGGCTGGACCATGAAGTGATAAGGAAGACATTTTCAGCTGTGTGTGTCAATGAGGATGAAGGGAAATTGTATGTTGGAATTCTTAAAAAAACTGTCTTAAGCATTTTCTCAATAAATCAAGAGTTTAGGGTCTTTTGGGTGATTTTTGTCCCTAAATTGCAGTTGGAGTCCACTTCATTTCTAATTCCTCGTAATTCTTTGGAGCAACATGCATTGCAAAATCGATCTACTTTTGTAACGCTTTCATTTAAAAGACTGTTACTTTTAATTTACAAACACACACACCCTGCAGGATGCATTGGTTTGTTTGTGTTTAATGGTTAATGACCTCTGAGATGTTGCTCACCAGTTCAGAGAAGAAATTTCAAAAAGCCAACAGCAGAGCACGGAAGTATTGATTAGTCGTTTTAAATTGTATGAATCCAAACGCATCCATAATTTTAATAGATGTCATTGTGTGGATTCATAAATCAGCAGAGGAGCCATTAGAAAATATTGAGCTCTGGTCTAAGCTTTTAATAAATCCAGGCTGCGGAGAGAAAACTACCATCACCGACATTTAATTATAATTCATTTAATTTTCAAGGGCAGTTTGTTGCTTTAAATCAGTTTTTTTTTCCGGTGAAAACTGGAGAGTTGAACAAAAGCAGGGGATTTATTTCATATTGGGAGTTAATGGATTATTTTAAAGTTGTTTATGCTTGCAATATTTTCTGCAATAAGGTCAACGAGATTTCATTTTGGGTTAATTTAATTTCTTATTCTCAGCAACTCTGTGACTTTTACCCCAGTTTATTCAATTCTTCCCTTGAAAGAGTTTCAGATTTTTTCTCTGGAGAATCGATTTAATGGTATAAGACAAAACATAATTTCCTTCTTGTTGTGGTGTAACAGATATCCACTGTTACTCATCTAGTAGGCGTTTCACTCCAAGCAGACCTTTGTTCCCTGCAATGGAAGGACATAGTGAGAGTTTAGCAGCTTATTGGTCTGGATCATTCTGTGGGTGTTCAAATGACGCCTGGAAGCAAATACATCTGAAGAAAGATTAAGAAAAGGCTTAGCAAGCGACAGAGTCTTCGACAACATGCAGAAGCTTTAGAAGCAGGAAATAAAGGTGTAATTATTTTAAAGGTAGCAGCGCTTACACCGAGTCTGATTTGTCATGTTTGCTGTTTGTGCTGTAACAGATGGGTAATTTTATCGCACATAGCAGTATCTATAAAGGCTAATTTGAAACAGCTGTTCAATTTTGATTTATTGTTAAATATAAAAATGCAAAGAAAGAATTAGCTTCATGTATTTAAGACAATTGAAATAATATTTATTCACAAAAATATTATTTTTGACCTGGATACATAAATACCAGTCCTGCTTCTGCGGACTCGTGTACAGACAAATTATCATACAAGTGAATAATTTTTAATCATACAAGTGAAAATCTTAATCTTATTCAACTAATAAGATTAAGATTTTTTCCAGTTAAACATCTATTCTTCAATATACTACTGGGTTTCAATTTAAACTGAAATAAACACTTAAAAGTTGTATAAATAACTATTGAGATATATTTCTAAAATTTGCACAATCCACTTAAAACTGCAGCTCTTAAAAGAAATATTTTTTTAGATAAATTGCCATCATGTGGTGACATGTACTACTGCTCTCAGTAAAAACAACCAATCAGAGCCAAGAGGAGGGGCTTAGTGTTGTCAATCATGCTTATATACTTACTGCTAGAGTGCTTTTGATGTGCTTTTGAAAGGTCTTTTTGGCAATAAATGGCCTATAAAAGAGATTCTGAACAGGTCTGAAATGAGTCCTGAAGCACATCTCATTGAAAGCCATTAAAGGAGCTTAAATTGGTCATGGCAGAAATTACTTTTGCTCTAAAAGCTTCAGCCTGCAGCAGTAAATAGGTGTAAAGAAAAAGTATAGAGCAGAAGCAAGTTGCTCGCTTGAGTTTCCAGCAACCAGTCGTTATTAAACTTTATCCAAATGTCTCAACAAAAAGACAATATAAGTAGATTTAGGTGACTCAACATAATGCTACCCCCTGTTTGACAGCTGGTATGATTATTGTTAGTGAAACCATTATATTATTGAAACATATGAATGATTTTTGACATTCCTATGATTAAAAAATAAATGACTAAAATTAAAAAATAAAAAAAAAATCTTTTGAGAATTGTCTATTATTTCTGCTTTTATAAACATTTCAAGGTTGAATCAATTTTTCTGTATCGAGTTATGATACTTGCACTTTTTATGTCACATCCTGCGTATTTGGCTAACGTGCGTCATGTCCCCATACCAAAGTGGAAAAGCCAGCGAAGACAGGAGAACCGATCCTCCGTATCTCAGTGAGTTGGAATGGAGGACAGTTCCTCACTTAACCAGCGTCCTTGGTGAATTACGCTGATTAGATCAAAAACTATGTGCAGCTGTGGCTTCCTCTGAACATAACTCTGAAAAAGATGCACTTGGGGGAAAAAAGCGACTTTGATTTGAAACACTGATTATACGGAGAGTCCGTGTTTGGAGCAGATGGGGCTTGTATTCTGAAAGTAGCAAGAGGCTGCAGTGTTTATTTGGAGCTGTACAAAATTAATTGAATTTGTTTTCCTGACAGTTTGACGTGTGTCAAAGGTTTGAAAAGCTTAGACAAACACCCAACTCTCTTCAATGCCATGTTAGCAATAATAACTTCCTAGAGTTGTTTTGCAGGTACAATGCAGGAACCATGTGTGTTTTTATTGACTTTAGACAGGGCTGGAAAAAAAAAGATACAGTGTGACATGAATTTGTTAACCTAATCGTCGCATATTTTCTTCAACAGGTTTACCAGCATGCGATGATTGTGAAATGATTTATAAAGAATCCACTTCACCTCATTTTACTCAGGATCAGATTGCAATCAAAATGTGATTGCATTAGTCATGAGGAGTGAAAGAGAAGCTATTACCAGGTTTGTTTGCATTTGTGAAATTGTTTCAGTTGTTTTTCTGTTGCAAAAAAATAGATTTTCTCAGACAAAATGAGTACCCCAACTCTCTGCATCCCCATCTTTTTCATATCATCTTGTATTAGCATCGGGGGAAATTACTTTCAACCAATCTTTGTGAAGAATGAACACACAAAAGGAGAACAAATGCCACCCACTGACAGTTTATTGCCTTTGATCATGCAAAGTGGAATTATGCGAGTGCGTCTGACGTCAGGTTTATACTCTGGGAAGAACCCGTGAGAAGGCGAGATCCCGTGAGAGAGCCAGTGATAAAAAGGAAAAGTGATGACATTTAAAATACTCAACTCCCAACTTTCTCCATCCATCCCTCTCTCACTTGACTCTTTCTACGACTTGAGGAAGGGGACAAGACTTGATAGGTTCAGCAGCGGTGGTCCTCGCCAAAACGGTGCCCTGAGCAAAACCCTTCTAAGTAGTTTTAAATGTAAAGGTAATTTTATTTCCGTAGCACATTTTCAGCATTAAGGCCTTACAAAGGATTTAAAAGGAAATAGAAACAAAATAACAAACTGAAGGAAAGCGCAAAAGAAGAAAAAGCTAAAAATGTTGATCCAAAGTAAATAAACTAAATACTGAATAAATATTCAGTGTTGGTAGTTAGTAGATACTCATCTACCAATGATAGGAGTCTCTCTGCGTCTAAATAGTGAGCTCTCTACAGTTTCTAAGAAATAAGCTAAAGAGTGACTAATAAACTGATAAACCAGAGTCTGTCTAACTCCTTTTCTGGGTTAAAAGTGAATGCTCCACAGTTTCTGACAAAATAAAATAAGAGGAAAGGACACATTAGGGCAAATGGCAACATTCAGACAAAACAAAGGCATGAGTGAAGGCGGTGACATCAGGGGCCAGGAAACCACGTTGCTCAGCCTCCCGGCTGAAGTCAAACAAGATGTTATCAAGGAATGTCCCTGGGATCGCTCAGCTCCCAAGGACGTTTAAAATGGAAGTGATTTCAGCAGAAATCAGACAACCTGGTCTCCCAGGATTCACTGGCAAATATTGGAAACTGACTTCACTGCAAACAGATCAAATAAGCATTTTTTTCAAGTACTTGCGTATCCTGCTCTGCGACAGACTGGCGATCTGTCCAGGGTGACCCCGCCACTCGCCCAAAACGTTAGCAGCAGATCAGCAACTCCCGACCCACTAGGGATACAGAAAATGGATGGATGGATGGATGGATGGATGGATGGATGGATGGATGGATGGATGGATGGATGGATGGATGGATGGATGGATGGATGGATGGATGGATGGATGGATGGATGGATGGATGGATGGATGGATGGATGCCCCGCTCCTTTCTATTGCCGCCCTGGGCAACTATCCATACACCAGATATCAAGAACTAAATTTCAAAATAAAATCCACATTTTGTTTGTATTATATGTAATGTTGCTGTTACTGGGTCCTTCTTTGGTGAAATATTTCGAAAACATGGATTTTGTGCTCGCTCATTTCTTGTTCAGTGTGTGTCAGTAGCTGATTATTACCTCTGATCGAGTATTTCATGCTGTCAGTGTTGGTGTACCGACACTAACAGGTTTGTGAAATTCACTTGTACTAATTATTGCCACTTCACTCTCTTATGGCCTCAATTGAGTTGTGATTGGCTTAATGAAGAGAGTTTCATGTTCTGGATTGTGACAGTGAGAGTGAGGATCATGTTCCTGTGTGTGTGTGTGTGTGTGTGTGTGTGTGTGTGTGTGTGTGTGTGTGTGTGTGTGTGTGTGTGTGTGTGTGTGTGTGATTTAGATCAGTGTGAAGGACCTTTACTTTGTATGAGCGAGAACAAAGTGACGGTTCTGTATTTGTATTTACCTTTTCAGTGCAACATAATTCGCTAAGACGCTTATCATTGTTCATATTATTGCATATTATGATGTATTTGAACTATTAAACTATACATGTGTTTTAGAGGGATTTGCAAGTGTTGTTGGACTTATGTTATTGTACCATAACATAGCTTCATTGCAAGTGAAACTAAAGTAATAAAATATCACTTTTCTGTTAGATTTGTCAGAAATCTAAATGTTTTGAAGGAGAGCTGTTAGTGAAGATGAAAAAAAAGCAATGGATGGATGGATGGGATTTTTGTAATGAAAGTAGATAAAGCTTTTTTTTACTGGAAACTTAATTCAACGTTGTACAAAACTAATCTTTTCTTTCTCTAACAAGCTCTCAGTTTTATCATAAAGAATAAATATGTTGCATTTGGTGCTAAAACTTTCTGTGATTAAATGTAAAATGCAAAATTTGGGACACACCTTACTTAACCCAAAATGCAAAGGCTGGAAAAGGTTTCATTTCTGCTTTTGCAGATAAAAAGGTATTAAAACAAGTCATAAATGTATCCTTCTGAAATCAATTGCCCCATGTTTAGTTTAGCTTATGTTACGCTGAGGTTAAAAGTTGAATTATTTAAAGGTTTATTTAATTTACCATCTCCAGTCAGCTCTGTACAAAAATCTTTGCTTAAGTTAAATGAACCATTGTAAAAAAAAAAATGTTAGCATAGCACTATAAGTACTATTAGTTCTGACTTCACAGCGGCGGATTTAAACCTGCAGACAGACAACTAAAGACCTTTATTAAAGGGTCCAGGATGTCATCCATGGAGAGCTGAGATAATACTCTATCGCTCTACCTTTTCAACAGCCGCCACTACGAGTCGGTTTATGTGATTGCCATCAAAAAAAGGCTTACATTCAAGAGCTCTTCCCCACAGAGATACACAGGAATATAAAAGGACTTACAGTGCAGCAGCAGACAGATGAAAAGGTCTTTATGAGATTGAGTGATTAAACCATAGAAAGCTGGTGGATGATAGACAAAGCAGACAGAATAGGATTTATTTTTAAAACTTCTGTTTCTAAAGAATTTGTCAGAACTGAGAACTACCTGTGGAGATCACTGCCTTCCCAAGACTCCTTCCTTCTAGCTAAAGTAAAACAGATTAATGTTTCAGCTTTTTGCACTGCTGAACCTCCTTGAGAAATTGTCTAGAAACGTTTGAATGTTTAGAGAGAATATTTTGACCCTGGAATGTTTTAAAGTGTAATTATTTATCATCTCTGAAGGAAATAACTTAATTCACAAAAGTGCAGATTACAGGGCGACTGAATCCCTGATACTAATGTGTCTAGAGTAGTTTGATAGTTTGATATCGAGTGGATTGGGTTAAATCTAGATGTGAAAGCTTAACCTGGCTCCCCACGCTGAGTTCAGCTGGTTTTGCCGCTGTATGCGCCGTACAATGGCTGCTGGAAAAGGCGAGTGTTTTGTTGTTGACTTACAATCCAGAAACCATTTGTTGTGTTCTTATTTTTTGTGCTGGAGGCTCCACTTCTGCTTTTCAAAAGTGTAAGATTGTATGATTGCACATCTGTTTGAAGTCATTTTTGACTTGTGAGTTGGGGGCGTGGCCAGCAGCAGCTTATTTGGACTTAAAGCGACAGAGGCCCTAAAACAGCTCCTTCTGAAAGGAGTCAAAGTAGGTAGAACTGAACAGACTACAATCTCATTATCTGTGCAAAAAAAATAAAAATTGATGGACATATTTTGTACAGACAATAGACCTATCCTTTAAAGTCACCTTTAAGAAGCAAAATAAGTTTTTCTAATATTTGTTTACCAATCAATTCCTGTCTTTTTGAACAACATTAATTTTTCTATAATATTTACATGGATTTCAATAATTAAAGTGACAGAACTGCAAAGAATCAAAAACATACGGTGCTGAAAAATACTAACACCTACAAGTGCCCCAGTTTTTTTAATCGATAAATAAAATCAACTTCATTTCATTTCTGATTTCGTTTGGCGTTAAACTTTCTTCCAACTGCAGCTGAATCATTAGCCAAAATTTCTAATCACCCTCAATGAAGAGAAACTGTGGCCCTGAATAAAAGTCATAAAGCAGGAATATTCATAAAATTAAAATGAGAAAAGTCTGTTTTTAATTTGACTGGGTGTGATAAACACAAACACACACACAAATTTGTGCTGGCGTGTGACAGCTCATTTAAGTTGATACAGTGAAGACCGGCAACGTGTGAATTATTCAAAACGATATTAATATTTGAATCTGAACGGCTCGGAGGATTAAAGAGGCATCAGATCGACCCTTTTCATCTTTCCTCCTCCCTCCCTGCGCGAACGCAGAGAAGAAGCAACATGAGAACAAGAGGGAGAAGGAGAAAGCTGGCAGGGTTACATTTGGAAAGAGACAAAGCGGGGAGCGATGGAGGAGTGATGAAGGGAGATTAAACAGCCAGTGAGCTGTGGATGGAGATAAAACTGGAAAAGTAAAAAAAAAAAAAAATCACCTGCCAAGACAAGAATATCCCAAACCAGTCAAGAACTGGCTGCCTGTCTGGATTAGAGGCTACAATTCAGCTTCAAAACACTTTTAGCATTATGAGCATCAGTAAAAAAAATCTTTATAAGACTTCAAGAAGTGTGAACCAGACATTAGTTTGTTGTCATGCAACAAAATAAATCAAAGTTATGCAGGTTTTTATGATTTGATTAAATGTGTGTTAAACATTAGGCAAAGCAACTTAGTGAAAAAAGGCAAACAGATCGGTTTTTTTTCTGCTTACATTCTCTCAAGCTGCATTGATATTAGTGTGGATGAACTGATGCAGCTGGAAAGAGGGAGAAGACGGAGAGCGAGAGGCTTAAAGAAGAAATGGCTCAATAAATGTTTCAGGCTTCGTTTGGAAATTCCTCAACTGCAAACAGGCAGAAAATGCTGACAGGTCTGAGCGGAGCGGCTCACTGCCGCCGTTCATCAGGACTGTGAGCGATCTGTAATGTGTGTGAAAGGATCTGGACAGATAGAAACACAGTGAGATGTTTAGCTGATATTCAGATTTAAATTAAACAAGCTCACAGTCGAGTTATAACAAACTGCATAACTCATTCAAACTGACTATTGTATAAAGATTTAGTCATTATTGACTTGAGGATTTTTCTCTCTGAATTTCACTTGAGATTAAATTGATCATTTATTTTCTGGGAATATAAGCATGTTAGGAAATTTAAGGAAAATGTTTAAGGAAGATGTCAGCGGAAACGTGCAGCTCCTGTTTGCATTGGAAACGCAGCTGCAGAAAACCTGCAGAGAATAGTGAGGGGAACTCACTAGCTAACAGAACCAGCTAACTGCAAACCGTTCTGCCTAAAGCCGTCAAAATACTACTTCTGTTTATATTTATTAAATAACATTTTATGAAAGAAAAGAAATCTCATTTTTCAAACTTTTCAGCCTGTTCCATTAGTAATGTGATGTGATGCAACACCAAGATATTGACTGGAGATATTAAAACAGTAATGGTGATGGATCTTCTTTCATACTGAGCAATGAATGTTGGCATGTTTGCTCTACAAACCAAATCTACTCTCAAGCCGCTTTTCAATTTGGTTTTCAATTCAAGAACGAAAATTTAAGCAAACGATACATAAAGAATACAGAAAATATGGGCAGAGAGAAGAACATAAACCAAAAAACAAGAATAACTGTAAGTACACAGGAAAATCAGGATGATGGGGAGAAAGAACAGATATGGAAGTTTTGGTTGAGTAAACTCCGTCCCTTATGTTTAAAAAAGGGAGGGTGGCTGAGAAATTCTCTTAAGACGACACAGAGGATGCCTGCAAGTTCTCAACCAGCAGAAAAAAGCAGGGAGAAATGTGCAGCTGCAGAGAAAACAAGAAAGAGCTGGAAGCTTGGGGAGAAAAAACGATGAAAAGGGATTATAGGAAAAGAGTGGAGAAAATGAAAAGAAGCGTATGAGCTTACATGGATTAATGAATATTAATAATACAAAAAGAGGAGAAATGAATTCAAGAAGAAGGAAAGTGAGGAATTCAAACCTTAAAAAAAACGGATGAACAAAGAGGGAATGGGGAAATGAAAGATGGACGTAAAACTGAAAAAATGTAAAAAAGGACAAACGGTGAATAAAAAGAAATAGAAAAGGTTGATGGGGAGAACACTGTGCTTTAACAGATCTCTATCTGTGTCATAAAGATAAGAAATTCAAAAGTAATGAGTAAAATCTGCCTTTGGGTAGACATAGAAAACCAAGAATAGATCCTGAGCCTAAGTCGGTGTGAGAGGTTCAGTAAGAGAAAAGCCAGAGAAACGGGTGTGAAGAACAGCTGGAAGCCAAACTGAACAGAACTAAAGAAGTTGGGAAGAGGCTGAAGACGGTTGACGTGTTTTATTTGTGTCAAGCTTTTTTAGAGCAGATGTTGGATCTCAGCAGATTTCTGCTGAAGGCAGTTATTGCATAATAGATTTAATGTTTCTCCACGTCAGTATCTTTGTGCCGCTGAGTCATTCGGGCACCGTCTCCGAGAGACACATTGTTGGTGGAAGAATCTTAACCACAAAGGTAATTTCTTTGGCAGGCATTGGTGCAGCAGATTTAACCGCTTAATGTTTTCTGACTGAGAGGTGCGGACATTAAATACATTTTTTCGTTGTGCTCCATCGTGGCTCCTTTTGGGAACCATGATGACCCAGACAACCAGGTGTTCAGATACATTTACAAGTTTTCATCGGTTACTGAAGATGCATGAACGTTTTCTGGAAAATCTAGCCTTTAGTTGCAGGAAACTGTTTCGTTCACCTACTTTTTCCAGCAGAACTCTCTTAGAGGAACGCACAGTGGCAGCGCCGCACTGCGCCTCATCTGTTGGTACATTAACACACATTAGACAAATTGTACAGAAGAGTGACAGAACTGGACAGAGTGTGGGATGTTTGGTAGAAAATAATAGAATGTCCTATTCTTTCTACTTCTGTTAAGGTTATGAGAAAGAAGGATCTTTAGATAATATTCGCCTTTGCACAATCTGTCTAGTTTGTCCAAAGTCCTCCTTTCTTCTGTTTTGCGCTCCTCTCTTAGGCTCCGCCCATTTTGGGACTTAAATGGTCAAGGAGGAAGGTTGATTGATTGTTTCCTGCTGAAAGACCCAGTGAGGATTTATTTTCAGATTTCAGACTAAAGTATTCATGAAAACTACCAAACAAGGTCACAGAAATGTTGGAAGAGAAACAGACCGACAGCATCACAGCCAACAGCGGGTCCCACGTTTATCCTTTGTTTTACAGCTGACTGTCCTTTAAAAACCAATTCCTCACATTTGCATCGGTGGCATTAAAAATGAGTAATTTAAACCTGGTGTGAATCACAAGCAGGTGGTTGGCTTGTAGATGGCTGCTAGTGGTTGTTATGGTGACTTGGTGACTAAGATGCAACCGGGTTTTTTTAATCATTGTGGAAACAGAAATGCGGGTCATGTTGATCCAAAAGAAAAAGCTCAAAGTCAGGATAATCTGACAAACCCGCATGGCTCCTGTAAAAGTCCCGGTTCTGTTGAACCACATTCACATCTGTGATGTCAGAACATGACGTTATGTTGATCTTACCTGACAGTCTTTGGGTTTTTATGTGTGTTTCCTGTGTGTCTTTCCTCAGATACACAAAGATGAAAACAGCCACTAACATCTACATCTTTAACCTGGCCCTGGCCGACTCCCTGGCCCTGGCGACGCTGCCTTTCCAGGTGATTCACACGATAAACCAGATTAATTATCAACCCTAAACCAAAGTACATGTGAATATGCAAACTTTAAAATTCAGTAACATTTCCATGTCACCCAAGGAATGAGCTTGTTTTGCCAGTTCATCCCTAACAAAAACTAGTTCTCAGTCCAGCTCAAAAACTATAAAACTGAATTAATTCATCTTAATTGTAAACTTCCTGCAATGTTCTGAATTGCAAAATATATTTTGAAAATGTGAGATTTTTTTTTTGTCATGACTAAAATCAAAACCATGACTTGCCATAATGCTAATGTCAGCATGTAGCGTTAGCATCCTGGCCTTTTCCACCGTATTTACATCAGCTTGATTCTCTCCACTCCTCTTTGTTTACATAAAGTCCATGTTCATTTGGCTGAACTCTAAATAAAACTCGTCTCATTTGCATAATTTGCTGCTTCAGCTGTCAGAAAGGTTTAGTCAGTCTGACTGAAAAACGGCCCATTAAATTTCATCCACTTTATGCACCGTGAGGTCGGCGCTCCTCCGATAAAATACTTCATTTTATTTAAGCACCACCTGAAATAAATGTTTCTCTTGACTAATTTGAGCTTAGAAAAATGTTTAGAACTTACTGGTATTTAACCAGTCTGCCCATTTAGGCTGTTAGTTTTTAAAGCATGCTGTCGTTAAATGTGCAGCGTGTGATTTGGCATCGTTCTAAACTTCTATACCACACTGTTGCTTTTATAACCAAACTTCAAAACCTTAGGGTAGGGTTGTCCAAACTGTGGCTTGACGGCCACTTTTGTCCCTCCGTGTGATTCACATTTCAAGAATGGATTTATTTGAGATTTTCAGATACAAATAAAATCTTCTTAAACATTTATTCATTTCACTATTTTTTGATATATTAGCAATGTTTCTGATTTTATCGATTACACTCAAAGCTTCGTTGCCAAAAAAGAAAAGAATAAACCCAAAAACATTTAACACATTAATACCTGTTTATATTTTGGATCGACCATAATTTACTGATTATTTTTCAACAAGAATTTAATTACGCTGCTTTATTAAAATATTGTCTAAGGGATAAAACAATAAATATCGAGAAATAAATATTTTCAGTTTTAATTTTAAAAAGTGTAATTTGACAATTTTGGCCCTCATGGGAAAACGTTTTGACACTGCTAACTCATTTTTACATTTTCCACATGTAATGTTCATGAGGCGCCTCAGAGTCGTCCACCTTTTTTAACTTGCTTCTGACCGATTTGTCAAACTTCTTCCAATTTTACCAATAGTGTGCAAAGCAGTGAAATTCCAAATAAAATTTAAAAGATGAATTTATCTTTCTGGGTGCTTTTTTAATTCAAAAGCTGAATTTTATGTGCTGTTATTTGTCTCCAGGGCACCGATGTTTTCCTGGGCTTTTGGCCCTTTGGAAACGCTCTCTGTAAGACCGTGGTGTCTTTCGACTACTACAACATGTTCATCAGCACCTTCACTCTGACGGTGATGAGTATGGACAGGTACGTGGCCGTCTGCCACCCCGTCAAGGCGCTGGACATGAGGACGCCGCACAAGGCCAAGGTAAGACCGACGGACTCCAGAGTGAGATGTTCACCCTTTCAAACACTTCACACCTCATTCCACGTCTGTGAAGTGACAGCAGTCATCTGGTCAGATGTTAAGAGTCGACCGAGTTCGATGAAGGAGGATGTGCTTATAAAGAAACTGAAATCCACCTGAACAAAATGTCAAGATGTGAATGAATCCAGGAACTTGTATTAAAAGCATTGAATGCGTTTCAGATGTTATCTTTGAGGAAACTCTGATTCGCTGTGGCTGCTGTGTTGTTCTGTCTCTAGGTGGTGAATGTCTGCGTGTGGGTGTTGGCCTCTGCTGTTGGTGTCCCAGTAATGGTGATGGGAAATGTGGAGGTGGTGGGGGAGGACAACGGTAAGTTCACAATGAACACCAGGATCCATAATCAGGCTTCCTGGTCATCACAGGTTTGTTGCATAAAGTTTTTTACGCCTGTGGTCGGTTGGTTGATGAAAGTTTAAAATCTGATGGAAATAAAGAGATGCATGGTGTAACATTCTTCTTCTAATTAAGGATCTGAAGGTTTAACACATGGAGAAAGCTGAGATTAATCAAACTTTATGATGGGAAGTTGTGCAAGGTTGCATTGTTCACCTAAACATGCAATTTTCCCCAGTTTTATGTGTCACACTTTAAGAAATTACATAAATTACTTTCTCATATCCAAAGAACTGTGGTTACTCCTGTAATTCAATCTGGAGAGACTTTCATGCAGTCGCACAAACCTGCAGTATTTTTTTTACAAGCTGAGCTGTGACTGTTGTGTTACACTGTACTGCCTGAATACATTTAGAATTAAAATAAACATTCGTGTTTCGCTGCCAAACTGGTTCTAAATTCAGAAAATATCCATCATTTCAAAATTGTATCTAAAACAGATTTGAATTGGTTGAGTCTGCATCAGCAGACATTTGCAACATGGACACCAGAAATGTCACAAAGTTGTCTTGTTCTGATTCTTTGCCTCTCCATGGAGACCTTTCAGGTCCGGCTGATTTACCCGTTTTGTTTTTGGTGAGGTCTTGGTTGGGTGTGAAGTGACCAGCTCTCCGACTGCATGCAGCTTCAGTCTAGAATCAATCAGCCTTCGTCAGGTTTCACTGCTCCCTTTCACATGCGCTGCTCTTGTGAGTGAGCTAGTTTGAATTTATTATGCCTGATCAAGATGCAAAGCGTTGCACAGATCTTTCCAATGTTTTATGTATGTGCTGCTGCAGAAGGTGGGTGTGGATCAAGTTCATTTCGCAGAGTGCTTGAGGATGTGTCAGCTGACTGATCTTGTGTTGTCACTTTTGCAGCTCAGTGTAGGTTCACCACAAGTTCACCATTAAAACCGCCTGAGCTTTCAGAAAATACAGGCCACTTCTGGATGCTTCTTTTACTCATTTTGCTGCTCTCCATATTTTGTGAAACAGCAACTCAAACTTTTTGCTTTTATTGTATTTTTTTCAGCTGTGTTTTTCATTCTGATCTTTGACCTGGTTACAAAGCAGATATTGATGATTACACATCAATAACTACAAATGGAGCAAAGTCTATGTTAGCTAACCTTTTTAATCAGAAGATCAATTCTTATGGTGAGAAATAATTGATAAATATGTATTAGGCTAAATCCACTTAAAAAGCTTAAAAACTGTTATTTAAAAATGCGTTATGTTAACTTTAACTTCCATGTGGGGAGAGACAATCTGTGTTCTTTGTCTGTTTTGTGTTTTTGTTGGTAAAAAAAAATATTGTCAAAGAAATTATTCAGTCAGAAACAATACAATAAAAATTACATTCATATCAATAAATGATAATTCAAAAGTTTTCTGAGTTTATTTTTATTTGTGAAAACCCTTAAGAGGTTGCATGTGTGAGACTTCTGAAGGCCTAAATTAATTATTATTTTTACTTTGAGTTATCCACCAATTACAAAATGCATAGTTTGTGTTTCTCATATAAATAAATGAAAAAAAAACTACATGATGCAACAGTTTTGTAAAGACAATCAGTTAATAAATTTTTGAACCAAAATCCTTTCCACCAAGTTTTTGGATCAAAACATTCAGACAGATGTTTTCGGATCAGAACTCTGAATATGAAGTCCTTGTTCTGTTTTTGCTTGCTTGCTGGTGCTGGTTTGCTTTCCTGAATGAAAAGACTTTAGAAAGTGATAGAGAAGACCCACATCAGTGTCCGACCATCATGCTGCTGTAACAGGCAGTCGGACGACGTTGAGCTCGTCTTGCTCTTCTGTTTGGATGGGAATAAAAATTTTAATCCAAACATTTCACGCCGTTCCACATTCAAGCAAAAATGTTTAAATATGAAGCAAAGTTTCTCTCTCAGCTCCCGTCATCCAGCGCAGGCTGAAGATCCGATTTTTAAACACATCAGCAGAAGTTCAGTGTCCAGATTGAATTTGGTTTTAATTCATGCTGAGTCTTTTCTAAAGAATTTCGCCTGCTGATCAGAAGCTTTGTGCATGTGAATCTCTTCTGTGCCTCTATTACCATGTTGTGAATGATCAGAGGCTTTAATTTGCATCTTGCAGCTTGTTTCATCTCAGATGAAAAAGCAGTGACCTGATTTATGCTCTAATCACTGATGGTTGGATTTTATTATGTCAAGAAGCTAATAGTGTTTTTCATGGGTCTGAAGTCTTAATAGGGTCTGAATGAGGCGTTTTCCTTCTTTTTTCTTTCAGAGATGTAAATGTGGAAATATGGGACAGAGTCACTAGACGTATATATTTATATATATATATATATCCATTATAAAAAAATTGTCCTGATTTCTAAAGGACCAGAAATTTATTTCCATTTATAGCTTTTAAAATAAAGGAAAACATAAAACTTGGGATGTTGATATAAAACTGCATGAAACAAACGTAAAAACTGTTACTTTAAATTAGCATCAACCTTTTCTAATGCAATACTTTAAAATGTGCATTAAGAATGATGTTGAAAGCAGAACCAAAGGTTAAAGCTACCAGCATAAACTAATTACTTTTCACTAATTGGTTAAAAATAAAAGTTGCTTTTTAGTTTCTGACTCTCTGGTCAGTTGAAAAAAAAATCCACTACTGGTCACCAATTGAGAAAGAGCTGAAGCACCTAGTATTTCTTTTTTTTTTTTTGCCGTTACTCTTGTTTTTCCTCAAAGAAAATCTTTTTAAGCATAATGAACTTCTGTGCCTAAACCAAATGTTGGCAAATGAGGCAATTCGTCGTCGGGAAACTCCAGGCTTTTCTGCTAGACGACAGGCAGGGAAGTCATCCCTCAGCATTAATCGAAACGCTCTCCCTGAACGTTCCTCCATCTTTCATTAACACCACTCAAGCCGCGTGAGGCAAGAGGAATGGAATAAAGTCCCCGCTTAACGCCTGAAGGCTTCACGCAGACTGAACCGCGTCAGGAGATCCAGTGAAGGATCCACAGCGCAGGGACAAGGCGGATGTGACTTTCATTTACTCTGGGCCCTTAGTTAAGGCTCAAACAATAAAATGAGTCTGAAAGGCCATCAGTGATGTGGTGTGTGAGAGAATGCAGCACATTAAGCTTTCATTTGATTACCTCTCAGCTGACTGCTCTCTGCAGCCACTCCGGCGTCTCTGAGCGTCTTTTCATGTCTAAATAAAACCCCAGAGTGACGTCTCCTGTTACCGGCTGCTGTGACGGTAACAAGAGACGTTAATACACAAAAGAAGTGTCAACTTTTACATCAGACCGCCAGAAAACCAGAAACTGAAACAGGAATGCTGAAGTATCAAACGGCGGCCATGTTTGATCCGTTACCATGACCTTTCTCTGCGTCTGCATCCGTTCATTTCAGTCTCCAGTAAAGTCTGAAGCTTTTCTCCCGCATGGACTCTTTTCTCTTCTCGTCTTTCAGCTGAACAACGCAGACGCACCTGGGTCATTCTCTCACCTCCTCCTCTGTCTGTCTGCTGCAATGCATCGCCCCGCACAAGCGCTGAAATATTTTGGTAGAGGTCATAAATATTAATGGCAAAGTCTAGCGGTGGAACCGATTCGGCTTCACACTTAATAAGCAGGGAGTGTGTGTGTGTGTGTGTGTGTGTGTGTGTGTGTGTGTGTGTGTGTGTGTGTGTGTGTGTGTGTGTGTGTGTGTGTGTGTGTGTGTGTGTGTTGAGAGCTGTGTGTTCTCCTTATAGGGCTGTGGGAGTGCAGTGATGAGTGTTTATGTGTTTGTGATCTGATTGTTCTGGCAGGCTTAGAAATCATCACAAACTTGCTCCTTCAGCTCGCAGATGGCGCCGATCCTCCTAAAGAGGCCCGAGCGATCAAAGGATTCAGCTCAGTTTCCATGGCAACGGGCCGCCAAAGCCTTTCAAATGACCTTAAATGGGCAATATGTGAGATTAATCCAAAGACAAAGATGAGGGCCGAGATATGTCAACAGTAGACGTGTAAACAGGGCCGTTAATCAGCCAGAGAGCTTCAAACAAAGCTGCTGGTGCAGCTGCTGCCACTGCTGGTGCAGCTGCCACTGCTGCTGCTGCCGCTGGTGCTGCTGGTGCTGCTGCTGCTGCCGCTGCTGGTGCAGCTGCCACTGCTGCTGCTGGTGCAGCTGCCACTGCTGTTGCTGCTGCTGCTGCTGTTGCTGCTGCTGCTGCTGGTGCTGCTGGTGCTGCTGCGCCTGAAAGACGGCGGCAGAAATCTACGAGCTGGCACAGAAAAAATGATACAATTTCATTATTTTTCTGACGTTATCTCACAAACTTTTATGGACATGGGACATGTGTTCAGAGCTGTTCAACTCTTAAAGTGACGGCGCTCCATTATTCATGTTTTTGGGCATGTTGACGTTAAAGTTTTCTCATGCTGTGAGGAACGAGGAGACAATGCAGTTGTGATGCAGCTGAGGAATATGAGCGAAAATCCAAACTAATGTTCATTAATACAGGAAAAATCACACGCCGATCTTCTTGGAGCAGCTTTGAGTTCATACTGGTGGGATTTTCTGTACATTTTTCCGATCCTGTGTGTTTTTACCTCCAATCTCAAAGTCCTTAAATGCAGCTAGCATGTTTATCTCACCAGCTTTTCCTGCTTTTTCTTTTTTTATCATCAACGTTTTATGGAACTGATCGTTTTTTCAGAAAGCATCATTAAGTGAAAGTGTTGCTGCAGGCTGTGTGTAGCTCCAGCGGTGCTCAGGGGCCTCACACACACACCGATAATGTCCTGAGAGCCGCTCTCATCTCCTCTTCTGGTTCCCACATCTCTCAATTACCTCTTTCCTCATCCAGGTCTAAAAGCCCGTTTATCTCCTGCCTGAATATTTCTTTTTTTAATTAACTCTCAGTTATCCTTTCTGAGAGAATAACTTTCCGAACAGCAGAACATTTCCACATTCAAGGAAATGTTTTCATTGTTTTTTAAGTGAGATAAAGTCAATACTTGTAACGTTTGGAAAGTCACGGAGAAACAAAGCTCGGACTATTTTTGCAGTGAAATTAAGAAATATGTTGGCGCTGGCTGGGAAAGGAGAGGTCCAGTAGTTAGATATTGATCCAGCTTCAGCCCGGAGCTGCAGCATAATCCCATCATCACTTTTATTAGTCTACTCTGCAGCTGAGCTGGATCTGCAATAAGAACTGCGTTTCCCCTCCAGCATCGGCTTTCTTTAACCCATTTGCTTCGTCTTCTCGGCTTGTTTTGTTTTCTGCTCCCTTCGCCTCAACTCTGCTTTTGCTTCCTTCATATTCAGCTTTATCTTCTTTCTTACATCCCTCTCACAGACTTAATCTCCTTAATCTCATCTTTTTATTACTTCTTCATAATGTGCTTTTTGTCGAATGTCTCGTTTTGTCCGTTTCATTCTTGTGTGCGATGCTTTTTTTGTACATTTCTCTGACTAATTTGAATTCCTGCTAAATAATCAGATGTTTGAATCAAATTTTGCCTTTGGCTTCCTTTGAAACATAACTTATTTTTTTTATTTCTTCCTCAGTGCTGTTTTTTATATCTTTGCCATTTCATTTTCATAAAATTGGTTGGTTTGGTTCTCTGGCTGCTACTGTCTGATGTAGCAGGTCGATCTTAAAGTGTAACGCCGCCTCTTTCCCCTCCTCCTTCTGTCGCCGGTAAACAAAGAAAGAGGAGGAAAAGGCACTGCAGGACTCTCTGTGTAATTGGGGTCAAAAGCTTTGCCCAAGGACGCTGTGGCAGTAAAGAGGCTGTAATCAACAGCCACCCTGCTGTCACTAAAAGATGCTCTGACTAATCCAGCCAGGAAATTTGCAGAACATGAGTGGAAGTGTGGGGTTTGGTGAGTAGCACATCTGAGTCAGTCCTGCTGTCTGGAAAGATGCTGAAAATAACAAAAACAGGGACAGTTGATGGTGAAAAACTGAAACTAACTGGAACTACGTCAAGTTTCAAGCTGTCGTTTCTTATGTGGTCCTCAGTGCAGCCGTTACGGGTTCGAGTCCCGGCCCATCGACTCGTCTTCCCCTCTCTCACAACCTGCTTCCCTTTCAATTCACTGTCAAATAAAAGCCACTAGAGCTGAAAAAAAATAGGTAAATAAAAGAAGATTGTTGTTTGTTGCAATAAATCCTGCTGAGAATCTTCCAAAACTTGAAATCAGAAACAGATAATTTTAATCCAATCTGAGAGAGCTGGAGAGTTTTTTGCAGAAAGTTGTGACACATTGCAGAAACTGTTGCTTTTACTGAGGGAGCTGAATCACACGTTCAGATTTCATCTGAAGGTCTTCTGGAGAACCAGACATTTCTTCATGGTTCGATGGCGACAAACAGTTTCACCATGGAAGCAAAGCACAAGCATGGAAACCGGAGAAGTTACTGGTTTTCTGAACAATTATGATAAAAAATGAAATGTTAATTTCACTGAAGCACCAAACTTTGAAGCTTGTAGGTATTTGACATTTACATTCTTAAACATAGTCACCAGAAATTCTATTTAAATCTAAATCCAGGTTTCTGCTTTCTGTGTATCATCCTAGGAAATGTCAAAAAGGAGGATTACGCCGCTTCTGCAAATGTCACCTTTTTAAGGCTACTTTGGAAAATGTTTTTCTCTCACTTTGCTGGGCATCATTACTCTGCAAGCATTTTCTCTGGAGTGCAAGACAAAGTGTTTTTGGTTAATTGCAATCTGTGAGGCACCTTGTGCGTCAGCCGGTCATAACGAAGCGTCCTTGTTGTGGTCAAACATAACTTTACCTCCTGCTGGGTATAAATGTGTTTGGCAGCTGCAGGTGTTTGATAAATCTCTACTTTTGTTTCGGCTCTGATGGCTAAGCGTTGGAAAAAAAAAGTAAAATTGTTGAACAATTAAGTCATTTTCCTGCTTGTGGCAATCGTTCACTTTTCTTCCTGATGTGGTTTGTTGCCTTTTTTCTTTTACTACTAGTCTGGCTGTAATTTGAAGACAAGCTAGTCTCTGCTAATCTCCCTCCAAATTGACTATAATTCCAAAGGCAAGGCATCAGCTCTGGTATTCTGTGTTTTGGATCCTGGCAGGTAATCACTGCTACCTGCTCTTGTCCATCCTTTGAATTCCTTTGTTATTTTTCGTTTTTATCTGCGTGATAACCGTGAGCCTGAGGCACAGTTTCAGAATCACAGCCCAACTTTTTGGAAATTGTTTGAAGCCATTTTTGAAAACGATTGATTCGCCAAAGGGAGATTGCCTCCTTGTTGCCAAATGAGGCAGAGAAAGTGCCATAACAGTCGACATGGGAATGAGTCTGTCGGCTTTAATGTTGGGGTTGTGAAACAGCGATCACTGATGTCACTGGAAACATTCAGATAACCAAACAGAATCATCTAATGTCTGGCGGTTGTCACCATTAAAGCACATTGAAGACAGTTCAGGTAGTTCATAGAGTTACAGTTTACCACAAATGCCATTTCAAGACACTTTGGAAGAAAAAAGAAAAGAATGTGCAGAAAAATCTAGTTCATGTATTTATTAATGCATATTAAGATACAGTTTGGTGTTTTACGGGGGTCTTAAGCATTTGCAGATTTTAGCTGTTTGCTGTTACATAAATATCTACATTTAATTTCAATCCAATTTCTAGACAAGACAGTTAAATTTGGTTTATACCACCATTTGTAAGAAGCACTGATCCATCAAATTCTGTGACTTTGCAGAATCTTTCCTCCTAACCGAACATCTTGTTTAGCCACTGGTATTTTATTAGCTATTATGGACCCTATTATAGGAATGTGCATCGCATTTCAGCCAGCCTGTCAGATTCTGAGCAGTTAATAAAAGCTTGTAAATGGTTGACAGGTTGTTGTTTTAGACATCTATGAACCTGTCTTAAAACGTAAGAGATACTCGACCTCGGTTGGAAAAACTTTCCTTATTTTGAAATCCAACACCTGACAGGTGATATAAAACTGACTGAAATGGTTTCAGATTGTCTGTTGATGATTTCAAGGCCAGAATAGTAACTAGATTCTATTTCACACAAAAATCAAGCCTGTGAAAATCTTCATGGGAATTCATGGGAAATAACCAAAGAAGAAAACTAAATTGGTAGAAATTACGATCCACAAAATCTAGCATAAATGGCCACAACAGCATTTAATAATTACAATTAATTTGTTTCTGAATGACATTATTACTGTCACAAAGTGTTTCTCTTCCTTTCTTCTCTTTTTTGTCTGTTTAATGAATTAAAAGGAAAATGTAACATGGTGCAGAGATGTGTAGCAATGACAACAAGTGGAAACATCTGAAATATTAAAAATGATGATTCATAATAACCTTGATACTGCGGTAGGTTTAATAATAATTTACTTTCTTTTTCAACCTGAAGATAATGCATGCCTTAATGTGTGTGATGCAATGCAAACAGGCGCTTTGTGCAGCTTTCTTAGCGTTTAGCAGGTTGCAGAGAGTCGTTTCCAGAATCTTGCTTACAGTGAATTATTGCTGTAGGACATTAGTTTGTTTCCCAGCAGCACATTGTCCTTCAGCTGCACCAAAAGTCCCAACAACAAAACTCATTTTCAGCCCGTCCAGTTGAAGCAGACTTTTCAGTATTTTCAGTATATTTTTTTTATTTTGCAGTTTTCTGAGCTGAGGCTTTCTGAGCTCTTTGGATTTGATTGGAAGCTTGTTTCATATTTTCAGTCGTCATTGTCACTGACCAGGTTATTTTTTATTTTGGCGATGAAAGGTGAGATAAAATTAGTCAAATATAAAAAGTCATTTCAAATCGAATTGAAGTTTTTTAGTCTTGATCTATGATGGGCAACCCCTATTTTTAAGTAATTGTTTTTAGTCTTTTTTACTTTTCTACAGGAAGCCTTGGATACTTGATCAGTGCAGCTTCCATATTACTATCAGCCCAACAAGTTATAGAAAATTAACTGCACTAAATGCATTGCAACAAAACAGCTGCTGAAACAAACCCCATTGTATTTCAGTGAATATTATCTCTTGTGATTTTGAAAGCTTTTAATCTTTTTAAACTTTTTGAATGAGAAATCCTGATTTGTCACATTCAGAAGTACCGCAGTAACAGATTCTCAGGTGTTCAGAGAGTCTCCTGTTACCTCCAATTCCTACTGCTGCCTGCACAAAATGTTAAAGGCGACACAGGAGGGAGAAAGGCTGAAAATGTGGAAATGGGAAGTATAAAGATAAGTGGAGGTGAAAGCAAGAAAAATAGGCTGAACAGAAAGTTGCTGTGTTCTGATTAAATGTGAAAGAAAGAAGTGAGAAATGAAACTCGCCATTAGAATATGAAGAAGAGTCCAGAAAGGTATAAACAAAATGTGTTGAAGCTACAAATCGCTCAAATAAAAAAAAGAAAAAAAAGAAAGAAGAATAATGAAGGAAGAATGTTCAGAAAACACAACCAGGAAGTGAAAAAAGAAAAAACAGGAGGGCGATAAGACAATGTCAACATAAATGCTGAAAAACAAATGAACCTAAAAGGGTAAAAGAGGCAGCGGGACGGAGGTGTAAGTGTGACGGACAGAGAAAGAAACGGACAGATCTGAGTAGGGTAGGAGGAGCACAATCAACCAAGTGGAAAGAAAATGAAGTGGAGAGAAGCAAAAAATCAGAGGGAAAGAAATAATCCCTGCCGGAGGAAAATCAAAAAATGGAAAAATACAATAAACGGGGAAAAAAAAAGAAAAAAGGAAAGAAAAAGACAAGAGGTTGAAAATCGCCAGCTGTGAAATAGAAACCAGAAAATACATACAGTATATATATATATATATAAGACCCTTCAAGCTACTGCCTACCTCATACCATGAGAGATACTAAGTTGCGTAACATGCCGGCTCAGACGTCGCCCGGCCAAACAAGGTCTGCGTCAGGTGTTGGGGAACCAGAGCACCTTGATGACAAATGGGCTACTGGAACAAGACGGAAATGGGCGAGAAATGAAAATGTGGATCTGTTGGAATGCTACTACTCAAGTAACCCTAGTCAGAGAGGTTACATGCAAAGACTGAGAAAGGAATGGTTACTTCGACATCCCCAGTCAACACTAAGTGCTAAACAACTAGTAGCTCAGTGTTCCAACATCCGCAAACGGCAACTGCTATCACAACTTGAGATTGACGAGATACAACACAAATGCTACGGCAAAAGGGAGGAACCCGGATGTCAGGACTGTGGGGACATAACTACAAGTTACCCAGTGAGGGGATACACGGCCCCAATGAGCGAAACAGAGCTGAACGAGACAGCTGCTGACCTGAGAGAGAGAATCATGACCCGAATGACAACCAGGCCTCCCCGGCGCCAATTACAACGGCTGAGTGAAGTACCATCTGAAAGTCTCATTGAGAATGTGAATGCAGCATTGAGAACGATCCCTACCAACACCATAACAGAAACCAATGAGCTGATCTACAACTCAGCATCAGTGATCCTTGAGATACTTGGCTATAAGAGCAACCATGAGACCCAATACCCACCATGGAAAAGACGGTTAGAGGCTAAAATCAAGGTAACAAGGAGGGAAGTGAGCCAACTGTCTTCTCCACTCAACCAGCTAAGGTGTACTCTCAATGGCAGGGTAATAACAACAGAGCAGACCCACCAAGGCTGGAGACTGAACAATACAGGAAAGGCATATGGGAAAGGGAGGCGTCCCACAACAGCAATGCACAGTGGCTGATCTCTCTACGAGAGGACCACAGCAACCTCCCTGAGCAAGCCCCGGTAACCATCACTGTGACAGATGTTCAAGAAAGAGTCTCAGGTATGAAAAACTGGACAGCACCAGGGCCTGACATGATCCATGCCTACTGACTAAAGAAACTCACTGCCCTCCATGAGCGACTGGCAGGCCAAATGAACCAGCTGCTGCAAAGTGGGACTCACCCAGAATGGTTAACTGAAGGGCGGACAGTCCTGATCCAGAAGGAGCCATCAAAGGGTCCAGTCCCACCCAACTACCGACCAATAACCTGCCTCTCCACAACCTGGAAGCTCATGTCAGGCATCATAGCGGCCAAGATAAGCAAACACATGGATAAACACATGAGCACGGCACAGAAGGGTATCGGTGTAAATAGCAGAGGAGCCAAACACCAACTCCTCGTAGACCGCACAGTTACCTGAGACTGCAAAACCAGACACACCAACCTGTGCATGGCTTGGATCGATTACAAGAAAGCCTATGACTCAATGCCGCATACTTGGATCATTGAATGCCTAGAGATGTATAACATCAACAGGATTCTGAGAGCCTTCATTGCAAACTCGATGAAGCTGTGGAAAACCACCCTTGAAGCCAACTGCAAACCACTTGCACAAGTGTCCATCAAATGTGGCATATACCAAGGAGATGCTCTGTCCCCGCTACTGTTCTGCATAGACCTGAACACCCTCAGCCAAATTATCAACAAGACTGGCTACGGATACCGACTCAAAAATGGGGCCAACATCAGTCACCTCCTCTACATGGATGACATCAAGCTGTATGCCAAGAGTGAGCGAGACATCGACTCACTGATCCACACCACCAGGATCTACAGCACTGACATTGGGATGTCATTCGGACTAGAGAAGTGTGGTCGGCTGATCACAAAGAGGGGGAAGGTGATCCACACAGAAGGACAGTTACAAGTACCTAGGTATACCACAAGCAAATGGCAACCTCGATGAGGCCACAAGGAAAGGAGCCACAGCTAAATACCTCCAACGAATAAGGCAAGTCCTGAGAAGCCAGCTCAATGGCAAGAACAAAATCCGTGCGATAAACAGCTATGCCCTGCCAGTAATCAGATACCCTGCTGGAATAATCAGCTGGCCAAAGGAGGAGATAAAAGCCACAGATATTAAGACTAGAAAGCTACTAACCATGCATGGAGGGTTCCATCCCAAATCCAGCACCCTGAGACTGTACACGAGCCGCAAGGACTGAGGCAGAGGACTAGTGAGTGTGAGAACCACTGTCCAGGACGAAACAACTAAGATCCATAAATACATCAGGGACAAAGCCTCAACAGACAATGTGCTCAGTGAATGTCTCAGACAACAGGGAACGGAGGTTGAGGTGCCAGAGATACCATCATGGGAGGACAAGCCCCTACATGGGATGTACCACCAGCAAATAACCCAAGTGGCTGATATCAGTAAATCCTACCAATGGCTGGAAAAAGCTGGACTCAAAGACAGCACAGAGGCCCTCATCCTGGCCGCCCAGGAACAGGCCCTAAACACCAGAGCAATAGAGGCCCAGATCTACCACACCAGACAAGACCCAAGGTGTAGGTTGTGCAAGGAGGCCCCTGAGACAGTCCAGCACATCACAGCAGGGTGCAAGATACTGGCAGGGAAAGCGTACATGGAGCGACATAACCAAGTGGCAGGCATAGTGTACAGAAACATTTGTGCAGAATATGGATTGGAAACCCTGAGATCAAAGTGGGAAACACCCCCAAAGGTGGTGGAGAACGCCAGAGCTAAGATCCTGTGGGACTTCCAGATCCAGACAGACAGAATGGTAATGGCGAACCAACCAGACATTGTCGTAGTGGATAAACATCAGAGGAAAGCCGTTGTGGTAGATGTAGCAATACCAAGCGATTGCAACATCAGGAAAAAGGAGCACGAGAAACTGGAGAAATACCAGGGCCTCAGGGAAGAAGTGGAGAGGGCCTGGAAGGTGAAGACCACAGTGGTGCCTGTGGTCATCGGGGCCCTCGGGGCAGTAACCCCCAAACTGGAGCAGTGGCTACAACAGATCCCAGGAACAACATCAGACATGTCAGTCCAGAAATGTGCAGCAGTCCTTGGCACAGCCAAGATACTGCAGGACCCTCAAGCTCCCAGGCCTCTGGTAGAGGACCCGAGCTCAGAGGATCAGAACCTCTGAGCTCGGTGGGTGAGAAGGGAATTTTTTTTATATGCATATATATATGTACAAACATATATATATATATATATATCCAAGCCATGCACAGGCTTGCATATATATATATATATATATATATATATATATATATATATATATATATATATATATATATAAATATATATATATATATATATATATATATATATATATATATATAATATTATATACATATATATTATATATACATATCTATGTATATTATATAATATATATAATATACATAGATATGTATATAACACTTATACATAAATAAATAAATAAATCAATATCTATATTTATTTATTTATTTATTTATTTATTTACATATATATATTTCAAAAAATGTTCCAATTAGTTTTGGTTCAGACTTCTTTCTAAAAGGCTGTTTTTGTTCCATGTTTTTTACATTTTCTTTTTCCAAATCTGCCTTTAATGAATAAATGTGGTTGTCTTATTTTCTGTTTAGAGTTAGAAATAAAATGTTGAAATAGATGAATTTTAGCAGTGATGGTGAATGTGGGGGAAGCCGGAGCGCCCGGAGTGAACCCACACCTACACGGGGAGACATTTCCCCCCGTGCAGTCCTGTCTTTTTAATATTAAAATGTCCAATTAACATCATCTGAACCTCTTTATCCAATTACTCCCAATCAGCCAGCTTTGAAATCTAATGTACTGGAGACATAATTTCATGTCTTCAGTGGATGGACTTTATTTCTGTCTGTGAATTTCCGGAAAATTGACGGAGATAACGCCTTCCTAAATCGTTTCCACAGAGATTTCTTTTTCACGGGTCTTTCTTGATCACAGTTATCCTTCTCCTCAGCTGACTCTTCTGCGGCATGAGTATCTGAGTCCTGAGTTGATGTTTGTATTGTATCTGCATTTAATGTGACCTCTGTCTGCGGAGGTGATGGTCTCTGGTCTCTCTGCCCTTCTGTCTCCATTTTTGCAGACGTTGTCTGGGGGATCTCTGGTACAATGTCTAAATTAGTTCTTGGTATGTTAGTGTCTTGAATCAAGTTATTCATCTTCATTGGGATTACGACGGCTTCCTTTTCAGCTCTCATTGCAATTTGCCTCTTTTTCTGACATTTAGCTCCAGTCAATTCTTCTGAAATGATCTGCTGAATGATCACTTCTTTAGTTTGAATCTGGTTTATAACGGAGGCTGTCTGAAGCCCTTCTGTTCCTGGGACTGAAACTCCTTGTTTACTGCTTGCTCCAGAAAACGTGTCATTATTCAAGGTTTCCAATTCAGAGCCAGGTTTTTTTGTCGATTTTGTCCTATTTTGACTTTTAGATGTCTTGTACAGCTTTGTCTGCCCATTCAGATCAGCCCTCTGACTTTCAGAGGGCTGATCTCTTAGAAATAAAAATATCTCAGTTTGCCTAAGAATTATTTGTCGGACTGATTTCAGGTGGGATCTCATGTCCAACACATGTATCTCAGTTTGCCTAAAAATTATTTGTTGGGCTGATTTCAGGTGGGATCTGGTGTCCAACACATGTATCTCTGCTTGCGGAGAAAGTTTTTGTCCAACTGGTTTTAGGCGGCAGCTGGTGTCCAACACATGTATCTCTGCTTGCCTAAAAATTGTTTGTCGGACTGATTTCAGGCGGGATCTGTTGTCCAACACATGTATCTCTGCTTGCGGAGAAAGTGTTTGTCCAACTGGTTTCAGGAGGGATCTAGTGTCCAACTCATGTATCTCTGCTTGCGTAGAAAGTGTTTGTCCAACTGGTTTCAGGAGGGATCTAGTGTCCAACACATGTATCTCAGCTTGGGGAGAAAGTGTTTGTCCAACTGGTTTCAGGAGGGATCTAGTGTCCAACACATTTATCTCTGCTTGCGGAGAAAGTGTTTGTCCAACTGGTTTCAGGAGGGATCTAGTGTCCAACATATGTATCTCAGCTTGGGGAGAAAGTGTTTGTCCAACTGGTTTCAGGAGGGATCTAGTGTCCAACACATGTATCTCTGCTTGCGGAGAAAGTGTTTGTCCAACTGGTTTCAGGAGGGATCTAGTGTCCAACACATTTATCTCTGCTTGCGGAGAAAGTGTTTGTCCAACTGGTTTCAGGAGGGATCTGGTGTCCAACACATGTATCTCAGCTTGCCTAGATAGTATTTGAGGGACTGGCTTTAACTGATAGCTGGTTTCCTGTGCGTCTAGCTCTGTTTCCATTGCTGCAGACTGGTGATCGACTGTTTCTTGGTGATCTTCTGACTCTGTCTGAGTTTCAACTGAAACCATTGGACTCTTTCTTGGTCTTCTCACGGTGAGTATTTTTTTCATCAAATCTTTCTGATGTTTAAGTTCAGCAGTTAGTTTCTTATTTATTGCAGACATCTCATCAAGTTGTTTCATGAGGTACTTCTGTACTGCAATATGCTCCAGTTCAAATTCCATCAATTTGGAAAAACACTCACACTTTGAATGACTTGTTGCATTTTCAGAAGAGTAGGGTGAAACCATTGAAACATTTTTTGTTCCAATGTTCTCAGCGAAAAAGCTGATATCTACGCAAGGCTCTGAGTTGGGGAGTGTTTTCCAAAATGTCCTCTGTCGGCTGCTGGGCAAAGCTGCCTGATGACTTTGTTGTTCTGCCAGAGGACAATTACTGATTCCACCGTTTTCAGCAAAAATTGAAAGATCAATGCAAGCATCTTCCTCTGGGAAGGATTTCCACAACAGTGGGGTTTTCTTGATGCGCTTACTCTTAGAAAGCTGTTTGTCCCCTTTTCTATTGACTTTCTTAATTGAGCTGGAGATGTTTTGCTCTTCGGCGTTTGGCTGTGTGGTAGGAATCGCCGTGTTGCCAGGATAGCTTTCCTCTTTCAAGGAAGCGTCTTCCTCACGTTCTTGTGAAACCATTGAAACATTTTTTGTTCCAATGTTCTCACCGAAAAAGCTGACATCTACGCAAGGCTCTGAGTTGGGCAGCATTTTCCAAAATGTCCTCTGACCGCTGCTGGGCAAAGCTGCCTGATGACTTTGTTGTTCGGCCAGAGGACCATCACTGATGTCACCGGTAAAAAATGAAAGATCAATGCAAGTATCTTCCTCAGGGAAGGATTTCCACAACAGTGGGGTTTTCTTGACGCGCTTACTCTTAGAAAGCTGCTTTTCCCCTTTTTGATTGACGTTCTTCAATGAGCTGGAGATGTTTTGCTCTTCGGCGTTTGGCTGTGTGGTAGGAATCGCTGTGCTGCCAGGATAGATTTCCTCTTTCAAGGAAGCATCTTCCTCACGTTCTTGTGAAACCACTGAAACATTTTTTGTTCCAATGATCTCAGAGAAGAAGCTGATATCTACGCAAGGCTCTGAGTTGGGGAGCGTTTTCCAAAATGACCTCTGACCGCTGCTGGGCAAAGCTGCCTGATGACTTTGTTGATCTACCAGAGGACAATTACTGATTCCACCGTTTTCAGCAAAAAACGACAGATCAATGCAAGCATCTTCCTCAGGGAAGGATTTCCACAACAGTGGGGTTTTCTTGATGCGCTTACCCTTAGAAAGCTGTTTTTCCCCTTTTTGACTGACTTTCTTCAGAGAGCTGGAGATGTTTTGCTCTTCGGCGTTTGGCTGTGTGGTAGGAATCGCCGTGTTGCCAGGATAGCTTTCCTCTTTCAAGGAAGCATCTTCCTCATGTTCTTGTGAAACCATTGAAACATTTTTTGTTCCAATGATCTCAGCGAAAAAGTTGACATCAACGCAGGGCTCTGAGTTGGGCAGCATTTTCCAAAATGACCTCTGACCGCTGCTGGGCAAAGCTGCCTGATGACTTTGTTGATCTACCTGAGGACCATCATTGATGTCACCGGTAAAAAATGAAAGATCAATGCAAGCATCTTCCTCAGGGAAGGATTTCCACAACAGTGGGGTCTTCTTGACGCGCTTACCCTTAGAAAGCTGTTTTTCCCCTTTTTGATTGACGTTCTTCAATGAGCTGGAGATGTTTTGCTCTTCGGCGTTTGGCTGTGTGGTAGGAATCGCTGTGCTGCCAGGATAGATTTCCTCTTTCAAGGAAGCATCTTCCTCACGTTCTTGTGAAACCATTGAAACATTTTTTGTTCCAATGATCTCAGCGAAAAAGTTGACATCAACGCAGGGCTCTGAGTTGGGCAGCATTTTCCAAAATGACCTCTGACCGCTGCTGGGCAAAGCTGCCTGATGACTTTGTTGATCTACCTGAGGACCATTATTGATGTCACCGGTAAAAAATGAAAGATCAATGCAAGCATCTTTCTCTGGGAAGGATTTCCACAACAGTGGGGTCTTCTTGTTGCGCTTACACTTAGAAAGCTGTTTGTCCCCTTTTTCATCCACTGTCTCCATTGTGTTGTTGATCGATTCACTTTCACCCATCATTGAAGAGTCCTGCAGTTTGATATTCTCAGCAGACTTCTTCAGCTCCTCGGCTGCGTGCAGCTCCCACCACACTGCAAATGACATCTTCTTCTTCTTACGCTTTGGTGGCTTGGGTGGCTGTAATTCCCTTTCCACTATGTTGTCGGATGCGACCTCTTCGAATCTCGGCTGGTTGGACTGCATTGTATTCTTTTGTTGATTCGGGTTGTAATCTAAAATCACTTTACTAGAATCTCAGTAAAATTTCAAGTTAAGTTTGATGTCAATCTCCTAAAGAAATGAGCACCAAACAAAGTTGAAGATCTTACTGTGAACTGCTAAACGAACTCTCAAGACAAATGTATCACCAACGGCTGCTAACAGGTTGTGACATCAGTAGATCGATGTGAGGAACTTTTATAATCGCTGGTGATGTCAGAATTCTGCCTTTGGAGTCACGTTGTGATGTCATAGTTTCAGAAAGTGTCAGTGGGCTTTTAAACTGTCACTGGTTGCCATAGTTATCAGTGACTATGGTAACTTCAGCAGGTGAGGCAGGTGAGGCAGAGCCTCACATGTCATAATGGAAAAATATGATAAAGTAATTTATATTGCTATTTTCCCACTGCCAACTTAATAACAGTATGTTTTTAAAAAGCTTTCTGAATAAAATTCCCTTCTCACCCACCGAGCTCAGAGGTTCTGATCCTCTGAGCTCGGGTCCTCTACCAGAGGCCTGGGAGCTTGAGGGTCCTGCAGTATCTTGGCTGTGCCAAGGACTGCACATTTCTGGACTGACATGTCTGATGTTGTTCCTGGGATCTGTTGTAGCCACTGCTCCAGTTTGGGGGTTACTGCCCCGAGGGCCCCGATGACCACAGGCACCACTGTGGTCTTCACCTTCCAGGCCCTCTCCAGTTCCTCCCTGAGGCCCTGGTATTTCTCCAGTTTCTCGTGCTCCTTTTTCCTGATGTTGCAATCACTTGGTATTGCTACATCTACCACAACCGCTTTCCTCTGATGTTTATCCACTACGACAATGTCTGGTTGGTTCGCCATTACCATTCTGTCTGCCTGGATCTGGAAGTCCCACAGGATCTTAGCTCTGGCGTTCTCCACCACCTTTGGGGGTGTTTCCCACTTTGATCTTGGGGTTTCCAGTCCATATTCTGCACAGATGTTTCTGTACACTATGCCTGCCACTTGGTTATGTCGTTCCATGTACGCTTTCCCTGCCAGTATCTTGCACCCTGCTGTGATGTGCTGGACTGTCTCAGGGGCCTCCTTGCACAACCTACACCTTGGGTCTTGTCTGGTGTGGTAGATCTGGGCCTCTATTGCTCTGGTGTTTAGGGCCTGTTCCTGGGCGGCCAGGATGAGGGCCTCTGTGCTGTCCTTGAGTCCAGCTTTTTCCAGCCATTGGTAGGATTTACTGATATCAGCCACTTGGGTTATTTGCTGGTGGTACATCCCATGTAGGGGCTTGTCCTCCCATGATGGTATCTCTGGCACCTCAACCTCCGTTCCCTGTTGTCTGAGACATTCACTGAGCACATTGTCTGTTGAGGCTTTGTCCCTGATGTATTTATGGATCTTAGTTGTTTCGTCCTGGACAGTGGTTCTCACACTCACTAGTCCTCTGCCTCCGTCCTTGCGGCTCGTGTACAGTCTCAGGGTGCTGGATTTGGGATGGAACCCTCCATGCATGGTTAGTAGTTTTCTAGTCTTAATATCTGTGGCTTTTATCTCCTCCTTTGGCCAGCTAATTATTCCAGCAGGGTATCTGATTACTGGCAGGGCATAGCTGTTTATATATATATATATATATATATATATATATATATATATATATATATATATATATATATATATATATATAGTTTGAGTGATGCTGGAAAATCTGATGTCTTGCACAAACAAGGCTGTGTGTGTAACTACTTACATAAATCCATTATGTTTCACTGCTGAGAGACTCTTGTTGACTGTGTGCAGCACCATCTGCATGATTTCAGATTTACACATCTTTGCTGACATCTTCCTCGGCTGTGCTGGTTTGAGATGTCTGTATAGCAGAAAACACCAGTTTAAATAGCTCATGATGAATGTTGCCTTCTGCCGTCAAAAGTAAAGTGTTTACCCACCGACAGCAGATCAAATATATCCCTGCGTCGGTGGCAGCAGCAGAAATTGGTTTTGCTGCGGGTGAAATGGGGGATCGTGCCGTTTTGTTGTTGGTGCAATGAAGTGATGGTTGTGATGTTTGCGCCTTGAGGGCCAACATGCAGACGAGAACTTGGTTTAATAAAGATAAGTCCCAGAATAAACCCAGAGGGAGCTGAACTATCAACTCTGTTTCCTTTCAATTGTCTCATCACTTTTGAAAGAACTTTGAAGAATATTGCAAAAATGAAAAAAAAGAAACTAGAAGGAAATACAGATCCTCCATCTGACCCGGAAGTTCGGACAAAATGTTGATGGTCCACTACATCAGAACCATCTCTCCTTTAGCGTATTATTATTTTTTGGGTTTTTTTTTTTTTTTTTTTTTTAAAAGCCAAAAACTACTTTAATTGTGCATTCTTTTTTTTTATTTTTGGGGGGGATTTGATGTTTTCTTTTCCAATTTGACACTTCAAAATCTGAACAAAAAACATCAGATGAAGCATCGTTAAAGACCTGAGATTATAAACTCAGAGAATAAAATTTAAGGATACAGCAGAAGAAGAAAAATAAACAAAAAAGAAAAGATGAGTCATGGTCAGTAGCAGAGAGGAATTTCTTTCCCTTAAGATCAGATGTTTTTATTAGTGAACAATGTAAACAATGTGCCTGTTGCTGAGAGCAAAGGCGTTAATAATTCAGCCTCAGTCCAGGCCCTGCACATTTTTCTCCATGCCATTGGTTCAATTGTCTCTGTTCCTCCAAAACAATAGACAAGAGGAACTGCACTCTCAACATGAAGGCTCAGAGACACACATATCAACATTTAGAGGTCCAGAAATGTCTCAATAATCCTTTTATAGTGTGAGAACTCTGTGTTGTCAATGGTGCGTCCATTTCCTCTGCAGCTCTGCCTGGCTCTCCCCCTTGTGGCTTTATTTGTCAAATCTTTGCTGAAACTTCTCTGGAGATGTTTAGATTTGACACAGTCAAAGTAGAGACATATTTATAGCATGCTAAAAGATGAAGAAATGTTTCAAAGATCTGCAGCTCTCTTCCTTACCAAGAGTTTTTATGCAGCTGAAGCGAATGTGTGGACAGTTTCCTGCCTGAAGTATCGATATGCTGACAAGCTGTCAGCGAGAATCTGAGCAAAACCAGGACCAAATTGCTGACCATTAACTGAGCTCCTTCTGAAGGCAGAGTTTAGAAAAACGTCAGCAGCGTTTGAGAGGAAACCATTCACAGACAAGTGAGATCGAAAAGATGAAACCAAGAGAGAAATTAAAACTGACATCTCCACTCAGCATCACACATTTCACTGCCGTCATTTCTGCATTGGGAAACCTCGTGCTCTCATATCTGACTTGACCTTTATAAATATGGATTATTAGCCCACATGCATCAATACTGCCATTATATCTGGCGGTGCTGGTAAAGTTTAATTTTTAAAGCCTGTATTGTGCTCCTCAGTGATAGCATCTGTAGCTATTTTTCCCCCGGTTTTTAATAAAACGGACGCCGCAGCTCCATGGTTATCGCCGTCCTTCCACACAGACTTTAACTGAGCTTTTGATCAATGGCTGGAACGTGGCAATAATGGAGCCTGCGCTTCCATTTTCAACAGGAACACCCACACACTATAAATCCTGAGCACTGGTGGCCCGGTGAAATGCAACACATAAAAACATCCAGCAAATGGAATAATAGATCATGGTTTCTTTTTTTCCCTACCAGTTCCTATTTCCGATTGATTTGATTTTATCTCGACTGTTTTGCAGTTTATTCCGCTGCGTTTGTGGGCTGCCTTACCGGCCATTACTGCAAATACGGACAAATGATTTATTTCACAATGAAAATAATGCTTCAAAAATGATATGTGCATCACACATGCAAAAGCTTATTACTTTATTTGGAGGAATATAGCCCACTTTAACATCAAATATTAATTCATGTTTGACTTCCTAAAGGATTTCCTTGTTATTACAGGATGAATATTCTATTAAGAGGATCAGAAATGTTAAAAATCTGTCTGCTAATGATTCCTAAGACCAAAAATAATGTCTCTCTTGCTTTTCTTAAGGCTTATGGTGAAGACATGACATGCAGCCAGAGCAGAACTTAAAGCAAATCTTCTAATTGATTGTCTGTGTGAGAGTTTTTCCTTCCTCCTCCTTTATCTTAAACTGGCACTGCAGGAAAATGATAAACTTTTGCTTTAGGCAGCTTTAACTTTTATATTCCCTGTGTGGAGGACTGTTTGTTTTTTTATCAAGTATAACTTTTAGTTTTTTATGGTAAGCAAAAGTGTAATTCTCCAGATCTTCATTAAAAACTTGTTTTTTATGTGTTTAGCATGATTTAAGAGTCAATCTGGAGGCGTTAACGACCAGAAGAAGGATTTAAATCCCATCTAAAGAGATCGATTTTTTTTAGAGATATAAAACTTATGTTGCGTTTTATATCTGATTAAAACCAAAATGTATTATCCCTTAAATGAGGAAGTCTTAATAGTAAAATAGGAACACCTTGCAGAATTTATTTTCACGGAAAGTATTCACTCACATGGATGTTTTAGACTTTTTATTGATTTACAAATCCATCATGATCAACAGTTTTCACCGAAGTATTTACAAAATTCTTAATATCAAAAAGTGACTAAAAACTCCCTGCTCATTCGTAGCATATTTTCTAAAACAAATCCTTCAAGGTTGGAATATTTTCATGTCAGTGGAATTTGCAGACTGTGCTGGAACATTTCATCACTTCCTTTACAGCAGAGTCAGTTTCACTTTCCGTCGCTCCTCCCTGCTCTGCTTTCCAACGCCGACATCCCCACTTGACCTGAGCCGTGTTTATCATCACAGTGTGTGTGTGAGACGCTGCCTTGACAAACACAGCTTCTGTGTGTGTGTGTGTGTGTGAGATTAAATTGATTTACCCGGCACTTTTATGCAAAGTGACTCACAAACAAGGAGCTTGCTGCAGTATGCAGCACTTTGTTGCACTGAATGGGTTTGAAACCACCTGCTGGTGGAGAAAAAAGGTCTGGAAATGGTTTTGGGTCGGATCTTAAATACTGGATGCAGTTCAGGCAGAACTCAAAATGTGATGCTGAAAAAGTATTTGGCCTCTTTATGACCCTTAACTTTGGTCCTGAATTATGACTTTTTGGTAACAGTATATATATTTTCATATGTATGTTTTCAACAGATTCTTTCCATAAAACACCAAAGGTTATAGTACTTGAATCTGTGGCAGCAGAGCAAAGGAAATTTGCTCTTTTATTATACAGAATTATTGCTAGTATCTTATTTTACACAATTTCAGCTTTTTTCTCGCTCTATCATTATTTTCTTTAATCAAAGGATTCCTTTAGCAAAGGGGATTTTTGTGTTTAATCTTAATTCTTCACTGATTCAGACAAATGTCTTCCTTCCTCAGGCATTTACTCTTCATCCTTTACAGCAAAGAGTTTTTGATGAAGCTGATCAAACCGACGCCAGTGAATATTGACTCCTGTCTTTGTTCATTTGTTCTTCCATAGCTTTTTTTCCCACATTATCTCAGCAATTAAGCTGGTGATTCTTTCATGTTATCAGAATTCTGGCAATAATGGACAAATTATGATTCAGAAAATTCAAGACACTTCTTTAGAATATATTATGATGTTCTGCTGTAGAAAGGCAGTTTAAATTGGAGGAATTACACCTGCAACAGCAAAGTAGAGCTTTTCTATGACTTATGGGAATCATCCTCTAAATGTATGCTTAACATCTTCATTTTAGTGGAAGAAAAAAATGAGAATTGCTGAAACTTTTTCCTCCATTAAAGGACAAAATTTGATTTCTTGCTTTCTGTGGGTTCACAGATATTTGAAGCGTCTTTGTTTGTGGAGGCGCTCTAGTTTGGGACAGGTGTAGATGATTCTGTCAATGACTATTTAGTGATGATATTTATTAGAAAAAGTCTATCGTAATTAAAAAAAGGTCTTACACTGTATTCCATAAATTTATTAGATTTAAAAAAAAAATTAATGTAACATATGAGTTAATCTGCTTATTGACAAAAGTTTCCAAACAGGAGAAATTCTGGTTGAATAACCCAAATAAAAGATTGTTATTGAGCTAATGTGTTTATTTATTCAATAATTTAGCAGCAAAGAAGATTTTAAGCTTAAACTTATTTTTTATTGATGTGGTTTTTCATTTATTCATTAATTAACTACAAACCCTGCAATTAAAATGATACAAAATTCAAATCGAGTCTCAGCACTAAGGAGAATAGATTAGAATAGAATGAAATGGAAAATGTTTGAAAAGCGGATAATTGTTTTGAACAGTTGAAATATTGTTTCTTCTTCAGAGTTGTCCACCTTTAAAACAGGATTGTTTTGTGAAAAGAAGTTGTTGCTGCATATGTAACCATGTTTCTCTTCCTTCATGTTCATGTCCTGCAGGTACTGAGTGCATTTTGGTTTTCAATGAACCAAAGGATCAGTGGGAACCTATTTTTGGCACCTGCGTCTTCCTCTTCTCCTTCCTCATCCCCATGGCCATCATCAGCATCTGCTACAGTCTGATGGTGAAACGCCTTCGAAATGTCCGCATCCTGTCTGGCTCCAAGGAAAAGGATCGCAACCTGCGGCGCATCACCAGGATGGTCCTGGTGGTGGTGGCGGCGTTCGTGGTCTGCTGGACGCCCATCCACATCCTGGTCCTGGCTCAGTCTCTGGGCTTCATTCTGAGGAGCATGTACGCCGTGGTCATGTTCCACTTCTGCATCGCTCTGGGCTACATCAACAGCGGCCTGAATCCTGTGCTCTACGCTTTTCTGGACGAAAACTTCAAGCGCTGCTTCCGTGAGTTCTGTCAGCCGTCTCCGTTCCGCCTGGACACCCAGCAGTCAGGCAGGATGAGGAGCATCGCCAGGGAGGTGGCAGCGGCCTACAGCTACAAGGGCGGGGACGGCGGGGGGCCCGGTGCGGGAACGGCGAATCCGGCATGACTAGGCGTGGAGCTTCCTCTGGTGGGGGTCGTCCCCACGCAGAGGGGAGAGACTCACGGGACAGGAAACTCCAACACAGAGCTCACTCAGATCACGGCTCTCTAGCGGCACGAGCCCTCCCGCCCCCCAACTCGCAGATTGGCGTGGGGCGGGGGGGAGGGAGACGAGGAAGACGGCTTTGAAAGGAAGAGGATTTAGGGAAGATGAAAACACAAACCAACAGCTTCGATGGGACAGCTGGCGGATGTTGCTGGTTTGAGGACAAAAAGCATTTCAAACAAACCTGAAGATGTTCTGCTTAACTTTGATCACAAAACCAGTGTAAGTATCTGAAGGTTTTGGTTTTTAGCTCAAACCCAAAGGAGCCTGCTGCTCCTCCACATAACTGCCAAACCTTCTGGTTCTAAACTCACATTTTGCTGAAGCGTTTGAACAGCAGCATTGGTAGCAGCTGCAGACACCAAATCTGTGAAACTATCCAGCGGTTTAGATCGTCTCCCTGTCACTGAGAACCACAGACTGAAGGCTGCTAAGGAAAAGTCTGGTCAATGTGTGAAACGGTGTTTTCATCACTACTGTGTGCCGCAGCCTTCCAGGTTCCTGTTTGGTCTGAAGTCCTTTCCATCGTCAGTGTTGGATGAAGGCCTGCAGAGCTGTGCTCGGGTCAGCAGGAGGCCGCTGCTGTGCAGGTCTTACTAAGACATGTTTACGTTTTGTCTGAGCTCTTATCACAGATTTATGACATCGAAGTCGACTCGAGGTTGGATTATTAATGTGTTTTCCAATGTATTGGGTTCATATTAGAACAAAGTGAGGCCACTCATTCTTAAACTGTTAGGTCACATGACTGCCGTTAGTCTTATAAACCAAATCTTTCAAGGTATTTAGAACAAAAAGCCTTAGGAATGTTGTTCTTTACCAAGTAGGAGAGTTTCTTTCTGTTTATGACAGCAGAGGATAGAAATGCTTCAGGTGAAGGTTGGGTGACCAGGTGCTGATCTCAGTGTGGACCTGCATAGAGTTTAGAAAACTCAAGTTCTGGATCCGATCCATTGAAGTGGACGAGATTTAGAGAAACAGCAACAATCTGAAAGATTCGATTTGCTAACGATCCCAAAAACCAGTTGATCCCCAAATGACCCTGAAAACATTTCAGCCACAAATATGAAGCTAAATATGAATAAATACCCTGCAGCTGCAAGTTGGAAAAAATGTAACTGTTTATTATTTTGTGTTTTCAATGTTAAAAACATAAATTTTGATATCTAACATTGCAAACATTGGTCACCCTGAGGCAGAACATAATCAACTAAAAGCAAAGATTGAGACTGAACTACAGATTTAGGGTTGGACCAAGGTTATAAATAGTTTTATATATTTATGTTATTATCCTCTATGAATCAGAATAACTGACTGTTTGAGATGATTTTGCTGGGTCAAGGGACTCAGATTATTACAGCGACAGCCTGGAGTTTTGCAAATCAGAGCTGCAATTGTGCAACAAACAAATTACATTGTATTCTGTTACCTGGATTTAAAAAAATGCTATTTTTGTGGGAATTTTATTTGACTAACCTGTTTTGTAAATTAGATGTAAGACTGGATTCAGAAATATGGCTATTTATTTGGAATCGGCATTAAATAGGAAAAGTCAGAATCTACAAAACCTTTAAGAAAATTATTTAAATTAGTTTTTAAGAACATTAAAAAATTTTATAGCTTACAGATATGTTTTTTTTATGATGTTTATCTTCAACTTTATGACTAGACAAGACAATTTTTTTCTTTATTTCACTGCCAGCATATCAAAAAAAGAAGTTACAGAAAGAGGATGCAGGAAAGGCCTGGATAAAGGAAACAAAGGCTCAGAAAATCCTGATTTAGATCTGTTCCCGATTCCCTCTGTGGCTGACGGGACGCCGAGGCGTTTAGACACACGAGGCGTTTGCATGACAGAGAAAATACAATCACAGATTTGTTGAAACTGATCAGTTCTGATGATCTGAGTTGCTTTATTTTTTATTCTTTTATTTTGAAGTGTAAAGCTGCTCAGGTCTGGGGTCGGGTTCTCGGAGTGTTCAATGTGAACCCAAATGCTGGAGCAGCATTGGGCATCATGAAGGGGTCGCAGGGTTCTGACCCCACATCAAGGGACAAAGGGGCTCTCTCTCTCTTTATCTATCTCTGTCTGTCTTTGTGGTGTAATAAAGTGGAAATAAGCCCTGAAACATTGATTTTAGAAGATATTCTCACAATTTTTGCAGAATGTTGTGACTGGATGTTATTTTCTTAACTTATATTTTTGGGAACCTGTGACATCATGCATCTATGGCAACAGGAAAGACACCCTGGACAGATTAGAAGCTGCATTTCCATTAATCATGAAATTGCACAAATCGTAGTTCTAAAAATTAATTTGCTTCTTGCATGGAAACACAGCAGTTTAGCAAAAACTCAAGAAAACAGATTTATTTAGCAAAACATCACATGAGCCACGTGATCAAAGTTGTGTGTCATTCGAACGTGTTGAATCCACAGATCTGTAAAATTAATTACAAAGTTCCCAAAACACTCCACATGTAGACAATAGGAAGTAACTTGACTCCTCTGATTGGCTAATAGATGATGAGCGCTGGCATCGTGACTGAATCATGAAAATATTTACTGTTTAAATCTGTCACAGCCATGATTTTAATGACTTATCATGTGAACAAGCTTATTCTTATTTGATATTGATCTTATTTCTTATTTAATAGAAATACAGCAATTGTGAATTTGTGTTTTTGCGACAAGATTTGCGCTCATCTGTAATGGAAACGCAGCTACTATTGCAGGAAAACACAAAGATAAAACAACCATGCATGCAAGACTTGAATGCTTACATGCATGTTCATTTGGGAACGATTTCTGTTTGCGTGGAAAAGCCACACAGAGAACATGCAGACTCTGCACAGAAAAGGCCATTCTGAGACTGGAACTAGCAACTTGCTTGCTAAAAAATTGCGGAGCCACCATGCTGTCTGAATAAAACACTTAATGTGAACATTACTTTCATTCCTGTGTTGCCTTTCCTCTTTGAAAGAAGTTTAGTTCAACTTTCTTACAGAGTTTGAAGAGATAGAGTCTAAATTTGTGAGAAACTTCCTGTGGGTCATTTCTGGATCTGTATTTGTAGTTTTGTTGACTTTTTTTTTTTTGACATTTCTAATTTGTGCCCCTTTGCTTACGTGGCTCTGTGTTTGAGGATCAACCCGGCAGGTGGAGGAAGACTGTTTCCTAATTTTCATCCTTTCTTTTCTTGCAGTTTTACTAAAGTAGTTAATGGTAGCTTTGAACTGTCTGAGCTTTAACTTGCTACATGTGCTTTGTACGTCTTAGGGCTGGTATCCCCTTTAAAATCTTTGTCACTTCATGTAAACTGTGAATTTCTGTAAGATGTCTATTTTTCTTTCCTTTTCCTTGACTCTCCTGTTGTCATTAGAATTAGAGGACTGCAAGCTGAGATATTTTCCTGTTGCACAGAGTAAGATTATGGAGCAATTTGGCTGTTTGTTAAAAAAAAAGAAAATGTTTCTGCTCTTTGCTGCAGACGATTACCTTTTATTTGATTCCATAAACGTACATTGCCTTAAATATAAAGTGAGGTCTGTTATTGAAGCTTGCTCTTTGGCTGGAAACAATTTGTTCTAGTATGTAATGGTGCTTTGCAGCTACTTTATAGCGGTCCTGACCCGTATTCATAAACCCTCAGAGAATAGCAGGAGACTGGTCCAAAAAGAAAGATTTCAGCTTCACTAAACTCTAATCTAAAGCACGTCCAAATTTTATTAACTAAAAACTTTATCCTCATACAGGAAAGCTGCAGAGTCGCCCTGTCATTGCCCTTTGTTGGTCACATACAATAAAATCAGCCTTTCTGTTGAGTGATCATTTAAGATATTAATATGAAGATCAATAAAAATTGATTTTTATGTAAGAACATTTCCAATTGTAAAACATGTTCTTGTTCTGCCTCCAGTTTTGTTAACATTGATTGTTTACAGTGAATATTTTAGATGCAGAAAGCTTTTGTTTTGGAAATTACGTTTGCTTTCAAATCATCAGGCCTGAAGAAACGTTTTCCACTGATCTGGGGTTCCACAGAGCTGAGGAGCAGGCAATATCCTACCCACGTTATAACGCTCTGTTAAGTAAGCTGTAAGTAAAACGTCTTAATAAAAAGGACCTTTGGCTGTAAAGCATTAAAATACAAGAAAAGAAAAACAAAATGCATACAGAGGAAATGTGAATATGAGTTTTCTTGCTAACCGTTAGTCAATGAAATCTCCAAAAGAAATGTAAAATACAAAAATGTGTTTTAGATTACAAAACATACTGTAGAAAAATGTTCTTTGATAATAAACAGCTTTTTTATTTAAATAAAAATTATATATCAAAGTAATTTTTAATCTTCTGAAAGTGAAAAAAATTAATTGACAATAAAGCAACAATTTCTGATCAGCTTCTTCCATTTTCCATTGATATCTTTTTAAGATGTATTGCTTTGTAGCTACAGGCTACTTTAAGAAGTGATAGAAAATCAATAATATTTGATTGGAAGTGTCTACTATTATAGTATACTATTATGCCTATAAAGCTGTCTGCTCACATTTGACTCAAACTGACCAAAGCTGGAGCGTCCAGGATGATAAAGTCTGTCTGTGGTGAGAGTTTTATGAATACCGGTCACCTGTTTAGACAACCTAGCCGATTGTTTAGGAAAACTAGTCGGAGTGTCAAGGTTACCGAGTCCCTCTTCATGAAGACGTGTCGCGTCGCCGCCGTGAGGCTTTTTGTGCTTAACTGTAACTGTTAAAAGTGAAGAAGCAGCGATATTTTCTAAAATTGTTCGGTGTGACTTCTTTGTAGCAGGTCAATCTGAGTCGGCAGAAACTCTCGTTTCCTGGCAGCGTCATTTTTCTGCCTCTGGACTCTGTATAGACATTTAAAAAGAACATTCTCGATGTAAAAGAACCACGACCTCATCATCACCCATATTTATGATATTTGGCTTGTTGTTCTCGATGTGAAACTGTCAGCGCTCTCACAGCCTCTGATTCTATATTGTTAGCTCTTTGCATCAGGAAGCAGGGAGCCGCTTTCGTTTGTTTACATCCTACAGACCACATGAATGTCAAAAGAAATCTTGTTTAAAATCTATTTCTAAAAAAATGTTGGTGTTATTATAATAATGAGTACCAAAAAAGAGCATTTCCTAAGTGTTTCTGTTGTGTTTTTTCTTATGCTCAGAAAGTGTCTGGTATCTATCAGTGTGTTTCTTGTGGACTGCATTCTGCTCAGTGCCCGAGTCGTGAATTCTCAAACATTGCAGAGAAAAAGTTTTCACACTCCCCAAACTTCCACGGATTTTGTTGCGTTAGTCAGAAATGTCAGCGGATTTTATTGTGAAGTTGAAGGAATGAATTTCTGACGTTTGGACAAATAAAAATCAAGGACAAAATTGCAGATTACAACTTTTGCAATGAAGGCTGAATGTTAACATTCTGCTATTTGTTGCATCTGAATATGTGCAGAATAAATGGGTCACAGCTTCCATTTCTTCTGAATCTCACGACTCTGGCACTGAGCCACATAAATTTACTTGTTGCTGTTTTCTGCACACAGCAGAAAGAACAACTGTGCTAGCTGGCTTGTTAAACACACAGTAAGAGTTTTTGCTGAAGCTTGAATTTAAATTGTATATTTTTTCTTCGCTTATGAAATGAATAAATAAGTAAACAAAGACAATAAGTTGGTGGTTAACAATTTTCTGGGATTCATTTACAACAGTAGTAATCAGCTTTAGTATCGCTGGGTCTGTGAAGGTGCAGCTTAGCACAGCATTTATTTTACTCTGCTGACTCCATTTTAATTCCTTATTTTGATTTTTAAGCTTAGGTCTCTATTCAGTTGATGTAAAATCTGTCACTGTGTGCAGAAGTCATTTAAACGTTCTTTCAAATGGAAAAAGAAAACAAAACCCCCATCTATTTTATTTATCAACTGCAATAAACCAACTTTAGGAGGCAAACAGGAAGTTTTGGATTATTTGCATTCCAATTGTTGAATCTCATGTTTTCTTTTCATCATTATTCTCCTTTAAGGCTGAAAATGATTTTAAAACTTTGCATGAAAAACTCAGAAAACCTTACAGACCTGGTTTCCATGAAAGAACCAACTAGAAAATAGCAAAGAAAAAAATCTATAATTCAAAGCCGGTGTTGGAGAAAGAAAAATAGAAGCTATCATTTTTCTGACATGTAAGTGCAGATTAGACGTTATGTCACTCTGTCCAATGAAACGCATCATCTTGATGCCTGTGAAGAAAAAACAAAAGACCATTTTCATCGTCTTGTAGGATGGATGGTAAATCTGGCAGTAAAATGACAGGAAGTTCTAAATATTTGAATGTGATGTCTTGCTATGAAGCGAGATTTTCTGAAGTCAGCAAAAATGAAAGAGCAGCAGAGTTAGAACAACCAATTGAATGGACTCAAGTTTATTTGTAAAGCAGATCCAGGTTGAACTTTTCATCTAAAAACTATAAAAGGAGCTTTTTAATGTTCAAACATAACGCAGAAAACAGAGAAGCAGTAAACAGTCTTAGTCCAGTTGATCAAATGCAAAATGAGTTTTTCACCTTGATTTAAAGGAAAGGAGCCTAAAAAGTGAATGTTGCTTTTCTATCTTTGGTTGTGGGGATGCAGAGCGGTCTGGAGGTTTCTGCAGATCAAAACATGCCTATAAAACTGTTTGCTCACATTTGACTCAACCCAATTTATTTGTGCAAGTATGAGAAATCCTAACTGAAGATAATATAGTTACTATGATAAATACCTAGCAGCCCCCCTTTAATGTACCTAAAGTTGGCACCAACATGATAAAAAACTGAATGAGTGAAGGGGACGCATCCGGTTCCTCGTTAAATCTGCAGGATTCATGATTCCTCTGCAGTTTGTCCTGGTCTGACTTCTGGTCTCCTGGTTCCTCCATTAGAGGTAATTAAGAGTTTTATGACTGTGACCATAAGGAAGTCAGTCAGAGTCCAACAGAAGTTCAAGAGGCCGAGCTCCTCCTGTTCTCACTCAGAAACAACCTTCTAATAACACGATGCTGCTTCTCTTCAAAGGGGCGTCCCTTTCCCCTGACGATAAGGAGTTTCAGTCCCTGCCAATCTTCAGCTGCTGAAAGAATAACATTACAGATAAGTGAAGGTAATAAATGGAGTCCTTGAAAGGGGTGAATTAGTGGATTGATGAGACTGAAAAGGGAAGGACTAAGATTACATATTTCCCAGCACAGACGATTTTCATCTGTAGCCTCTGCTGTATGTAGCCTGATATGTCTTTATATTCATACAACACATTTCATTTTGATGTGTGGCATCAAGAGAAAAGTTTCTTTGATGGTTCAAAGCATGAGTGCAGCGATGCAAGAAGGTACGAATAAATTAGAAGAAAAATGTCCTTTATTGTCCCACCGTTGGGAATTTCAAGTGAACCAGCAGGAAGTTACAGGTAAACAGACAGAAAAAGAGAAAGAGACGAAACAGGAAGGGCAAATTAAACAGTAGAAATAATGCAGCGCAATCATGAAAAACTAGAGGACTATTTGAAAAGAGGGACAATGGATGCATATTTGTTCATAAAAAGCCATAAACTATTTACATAAAATAAAAATAAATATTGTGCAAATATCATCTGGGGTGTAAAAACTTCTAACATCCAACAGCTAAAAACATAATTTAAAGAAAATGTGCAAATAAAATACGAGAATGAACAAACTAGGAGCTATAAGTACAAGCAATAAACTGAAGAAGCAAGAAAAATTATTTAAAAACACATAATCAGCAGAAGTTAACATTTTAAACAACATTCACATTTAAAGTGTAACATTTTAAAACCTACAAAACTGCTGTTTCTACATGACTTCAACCAGGTTTGCAAGAAAAATCAGTTTTCTCAGAAATTGGTGTTTTTTAAATCTTTTTTTTTTGTCCTTCTGATGAATTCTTCCCGATTTTCTCGTTTCTTGAATCTTCCTTCCTTGACGAGAAAGCAGAATCTTTCTGCATGTGGACTCATTTGCAGGAAAATGAGTCCACATGCATCCATATGTCTGCATATTTGCAATAAGCATCAGTGTGTTTACTGTTGAGACTAACAGCAGCACTGAAGAAGAAACAGAAAAAAAAAACACCATCTGTGAATCAGGTGCTAAATAAATTAACGGTTTGTTTAGATAAAGAATACAAATAGTTATGGACATGAATCTAGAATATAAATGGAAAAGCATTTTATCTAATTAGGCATTTCTATGCTTGGTGCAGAGCAGCAAAGTATTTCCGATGGGATCCTTGGTGGGTGTGGAAATCTCCCAGCCTGCATCAGTGGGATGCCTTCCCTACTTCTGCTGCCTTCAGGCTGGAAGCAAAGATCAGCAAATTTATGACAGTGTTCCAACTTTTACAACCCGAGGCTGAAAACAGCATCCAAACGCTTAGCAATTCCACCCTTTGTTAATTAGAGTGCTCCAGTTCTTCACCCTTCTCAACAATAAAACTTGCTAAGAAAAAGCATTTTGCTTCTTTTCTCATTTTATCAGCTGCTCTGTTTGTGCTTTGCAAGTGTTTCAGATTGGGAAGTGTGAATACATATGGCTCTGGGTTGCACTAATTGAACCTATCTGCACTAGTGTATCATTACTGTCATCTGATTTGTGAATGAGATGCGGAAAACATAAATATGTGGATAAAACGTCGCATTGGACAGTTAGAAAGAGCCTGTTATTTTGTGTCTTTTCATTAAGGAATAAAATCAAACAAGCTTTTTATTGAATCACAGGAGAGTAGACATCTGATCACAGCATTAAACACACATCGTGCTGCACATATGCTGCAGGACGGGTTAGACGACAGTGGAAGAAAAGGAGGGCGCTTGACCTCAAAGAGCAAATACTGGAACATCTTGCATGCGGATAATACCTGACAGGGAGCCACATGATTCATTGGGTTTACTTATGTAAAAGGAAGAGCGGAGCAGCAACGTATGGAATGTCAGTTCATATCACTGAATTCTGAAAATCAAGGTTCCTCGTGTTGCGAGTTCAGTTTGCAGAGAGAGAGGAGGAGAGAGGGCAGTTTGACCAAAGCAGACGAAGGCGTCTGTTGATCGATGGGACGCTGACAGAAGGAGGAAATAGAAAAATGCATTCCTCCCTGCCTCAAAGAAACATTCACAGAGCCATTGCTTTGTTAGATTAATTAAAAGCTCATTACACATGGGCCGGTCTAACATAAAAGAACGGCTCTAACCATAAATGACATCATTATCATCAGATTAGAGGAGCTTTATGCGGCCTATGCACTTAAAAGTGTCAAATGCAGAAAATGAATTGGATCAGTATGAAAGCTGATCTGCCAGAAGCAAGAACAAAGCTTTCAGCAGTTTTTGCTGAACAAACTGTTTTGCTCCATTTTTCCTGAGCGCAGACAAAGTGTGTCCCTCCCAGCTGATAACTAAAGTGACTTTTATGGTGTTGAACCACAAAGTGCTTATCATCTCTATCCTGCAGTGACCAGCAAAAATATTATTACCTCCTGAAGATGTTCACATTGAACACATTATGACCACAAATTCCAACATGGCATGTTGTTAGGAATCCACAGTGCTGGACTGTATGATTAGGAAGTGGAAGAAAAGCAATTTGTGACGAACCGACTGGGAAAGAAGAGCATTAATCAGACAAATAGCCAATGATTCGAGAAGCTTGATATTTTAAATTCCTCAAGGTAAGTTATGTGTTTCTGTTTGTCTCACTGCGTTCCAGCTGGATGATTATTTGTGTTGCTCGACGCTCTGACTTCTGCGATGAGCTTTTCACAGATCAGCAAGAAACAGCATGAAACTGCAGAGGAAGAAAGAAGGAAATACTACAAATATATATTCATAAAAAAGTCTTTCCAGTGTCTACTTATGTTTAAATTTAAGTTTGCTTTTTACCTTTTGAAAGTTAAAGTGAAATGTTTAATTACTTATTTTATTTTATTCTTTAAATTAATTTTAAAAAAAATCACAGTTTTTACTAGCACTTTAACTTTTGTATATTTCTTTTACTAGCTTAAAATCTACTACAGAACAAGACAATTTTATTTATTCGACTATTTGACTGATTGTCAGAATAATCGATAGCTCACTCTAATGGTGTATTCAAATGTCCTAGTCAAAGCTTGGTCCTGAATCCAAGTGTTATTCTGATATTAAAGTTGATGCCTTTGCATCATTAATAAGGCTGAAATTACACAATACTGGTATTTGACTTACAAGTGAAAGCTTAAATTTATTCTAAGAAGAAATTTCAATCTCTATTTGGATGAATATTTATATAACAGGATACATAAACATGGTATGTGAACAGAAATCTAAAGTCAGAGGCAAATTTATGAATATAATTTACATGAAGACGTCGGTTTGATAAGTCGCTGTGTGTTGCATCTAAACTCAGCATTTATTGCGGTTTAATTTTTCCAGCGCCCGTGATTTCACGTTGAAGAAGCAGCCATGTTGGCATTTTTAAACCTGAGCCCATGTGCAGGTTGTGTTTCCAATTTGCGAGGAGTGTGTTGGTCAAATTAAGTTGTGTTGATGACTTCCTGCTGCAAATTAGAAGCAAACATTTGACAACCCATTTAACTTGAGTGCATCAAGTACGGGGAGAAATTAAAGGTTTTTATTGTCAGAGAAAGAAACAGGGGGAAAATCTGCATTTGGATTTGCGGTTCTGGAGTTTAGAACTGAAGGAGCAACCAGGTCCATGACTCACAGTGACTGAAAAATGTCAGAAAATCACTTTTATATTTGTTAAACTAAAGTTGCTTTCTTGACAGATGATCGTATCATTTGAAAGATGTTGGAAAACTGATTTCTGATAAAACATCACTACTGTAATTTGCTGCTTTGGTCGTGAAAGTCTGAATATTTTGTGTGATTAAAATTGATCACATCCATGAAGGTTGCCGTGCCGACTGATTGCGTCTCTTTCAAATTATGAGCCATTTGTTAGAAATCACACTTTACCTTGGTTCTTCCTCCATCTGTTTTACCTCCTCCCTCCATTTGGAGCCTTTTCTCCGTTTCTATCCTTGGTTACTAAATAGCAGAAAACACGGTTGTGTCCTGTTTGGACTTGATTTAAGTCCTTTTTCATTTACAAGCAGAAAGTCCTTGGATCTATTCATCAGCCTCTGTATTTTTATTTTTCTGGCTCCAGTCTTATTCAGTCTCCTTTTATTCCCTCAGATTTAATAAAACATGCTCTGTCCTCAACCTCCTCCTCTGCACATTGCATCTGAACTTTTCTCTAAACTTTCAATGTCAATTTTATTCTATTTCTGTTCTGATCCACCACTCTTCCCACCTATAGTGATCAGGTATCTGCAGAAGGTTAATACCCGCCCCCGTCTCGATGTCCTGCATCCTTCAGCCATTTGTCGTTCTCTTGGAAAGAGTCACATGGTTTTATTTATTCAGCAGTTTATTGTCGGTCGAGCCAATCGTCCTCATGTACAAAGAATCTTTGAATTTTTCATGGGAAAATAAAAATCCCACTCATAGTCAATTCAAACACTTCACAATATATGGAGAGCCATTTCACCCAAAATGAAATAAATCAATATATGGAGAGAAATTCATAACTTAAAAAAAACATAATTTAAAAACAGGAGCTTCAGACAAAAGTCCTCTTGTGCAGGTAAAGGTTCTGAGGGACAGGTGAACTAAAAAAATTAATTTCCCAAGTTGTTTTTTTACACGTTAAAGTCGAGATCATTTGTCTGTTGAAGTAGCAAACCTACTTGAGGCTCATAGACAAAATTAGAAAATTTGAAAATAGCTTAGAAACCGACTTTCTCCCTCCTGACGGTTTTGTTGAGTTGATCAAACCATCAAGTTGAATTTGACTAATTTAACTCGAAGCAAACAGAAGTGAACGACCAAAATGAAAGTTGGATTTTGCGTATCACTGAATCGCTTCTGTCGTCTCTCAGATTCTGTTTTCTTCATCGATTCTTTTCCTCTGCATGTCCAAAGTGTTACCTGAAAACGCAGAACATGGCAGTTAAACAGCTGTACAAATGTTTTCTCGTGTTTCGATAGCAACAGTTTCTGCATCAACAGGCGGCGCTGCAGTCAAGTCAGGACGCTTCTGGTTCGTGTTTGATTCACTCTTAAATTGCTTTGACCAGCTATCAAAGGTTTTACAGTAACATTTTATTATTTTTCTTCAGGGAATTGGTGAACTTTGATTTTTACATACATACATACACAAGTGTGAAGCGTCACATGAATGGACGGATTAAACTGAAGCACTTTATTTTTTAAAAACTGTTCAGTTACACAAACTACTCATTTGAAACCATTTTCATCAGGAAGGACGTTGGAGAGCTGATTGGGGTTTAAAACCAGGTTCACTCCTCGAAGAATTGTCTCTGCAGAGTTTGAGCCTTAAACCTTTAATCTGCGTGGAGGCGGCGGAGGCCGGCACGGTGCGTTCATCACCTCAGGGTCAGAGGTTATCCTACTTATTAACCTCAACTCAAGGTCATTACCAGCACAATTACTACCGCTCCATTGTGTGAGGTCTCTTCTTGTTTCAAAAAGACAAAGGTCAAACGTAATCACATCAGCTATTTCTGCCTGGCAGTGGAGAATTTTGTCAAGTACGACACAAACTGCACTTTGTTCAGCTTAAATATAAAAAATCCATTTTAGAGGCCGATATGTCAAATGTTTTAACTCTTCCCAGGGTTTTTGGTTGCAGCTTCGGCAGCACTATTCTCTTCACTGAGCTTTATTAGATCATAGTTTACTTTATAACTCTGTCACTTAAGCAGAAATGGACTCTGCTGGCAGAAAGGCTGTTTGTGATAGGCAGCTCTGCATTATTAGGAAGATTAAAGCAGGGCGAATGTAGCTCTATAACAATCACATTTGACATTTTATACATATTTACATATTTATAGTTCCCCCACAAAACACTCCGCCTTCTATAGAAATACTATATTCTAAGTTACTACACTGAAATGATAAAAAATGTTCTGTCTCTCATTCAGTTTTTCTGATTAATCTGCAATGTATAGATGAAACCATAAGTTTACATACTCTGAATAAAATCTATTTTCCTCACTAGCTGCATTTCCAGAGACTATAACATTGAGCCAATTGAAATAAGGAAAATCAATTTGCTTAGTAGTAACACACCAATCATCTTGGCTTTCCTACGTTGTTTAAAGAGACAGAAAACACGTTTCATCTAAATGTCTGAATTTGTAAAAAGTTACAAAAAAATCTCTAAAAAAATGGAAATTCTGGAAATTCGCCCCAAATAAGACAAGAGTATAATGACTTGCGTTTTACTTGGGAAGAAAATTCACTTTTCTCTGAAAGTTTGCAGTTTGTCAAACTTTTCACGAGTTTGACCTCAAGTTTGTTAACGTCGTCAACAAACAGTCACTTTTTAATGTGTGAAAACCAAATCACAAATGTTCAATTTTAGAGTCTTTTGGTATAAAACCTGAAATCTGAGCAATCGAAGCTTAAACATTTCCTGCTCTCAACCGAGGGACATGAGTGCAAATGCGTCGTACATCTTGACGCAGTTAAAAGATTTGCTGAATAGTTTTACAGATTGTTGGGACTCTAGGAGAGAGCAGATCATTTAGTTTCCTCGGTGAGAGCTGTGGTGAAGGAGAATACCTGCTGACCTTTTTCAAGATGACATTTCTGTTTCCTGGTGATTATGCGTTGTGTTTTGTGTGCCAGTGTGTGCATCCAGTATGGACTTAGACAGAGGTTGTTTTCATTGTCAGTAATAGCCCTGAAAGAGTCACAGCATGAGCTTTTCTTTCATACAAACACCAACTGAAGTCATGAGGCTTTTTCAATATCTTGTATTTTCAGACTTCTGTGGCCTTCAATAGCACATTTCAAGATAAAATGCTGTTTTAAAGATTGAAAAATAAAAATCTTACGTTTAGCAGAGATTCAAGCTGCAATCAGTTCTTCAGAGAACCACCATGTGTCACCGTTTTCAAAAGTTTCAATAAATTTTGTTTTGGGTTGAAATATCACACATGAAATATAAAAAATATCATGAAGTTGTTGTTTTAAATGATAAAATGTTAAACATTTTATCATACAGTGAGAATATACAACACACTGTCTGTCAGTGATCATTGTTCTCACTTTGTTTCTGACATGAATCTGCACTTGCTGCTCTTTCCGCCGCTACAACCCATGGCATGTTCACTGACCTTTGCAGAAGTCGTGTTTGTGAGTGGTGCTTCTTGTCGGACAAACTGACAACAATTTTGCCTGAAGTGGAACGCTGATACGCTCAGAGCCTCTTCACCAGCACTGATGATGCTGGAAAAATGCTGCACATGTTCCACATGTGTCTATAATATTCCAAATATGTTGTGGCTCGCTTCTGCTTACATTTTTACATTGTTGCATCACCGCGGATGTTTTTTTTTTTGTAGTCTTGGTGAGACATTTTAATGGATTTAAATGCACAAAACCCCAGTTTTTTGCTGTCATTCTACAGAAAGACATTCATTTAATAGAACTTGGAATAAAGTTGTAACATAAAACGTTGAAAAAGCACTGTGAATACTTTTCAGATCTAGAAATAGACCCTGTCCTGATCAAATTACAATGTAAAACTGCCTGCAAGCAAAATGAACAGCTGGAGTCCCAGTATAGATCTCTGAGGAATCCCCCAAATCTCTACAAATGCACTCCTGTTCTTCTTCTATGAAAGAGAGAAACCTTTAATCTGAAAAGCCTGCCTGAGTCATGAAAACAAGAAGTTGTTATCCGCATTATTGAAACGCGACAGAAACTAAAGAATCACAAAAACAGCTGAATTCTTTCAAGCAACAGATTAAAGACATTTAAGAAATATTGCGTGCTTTCAAATCAAGCCGTTTTTCTTTTTTTTTTTTGCACATACAGTATCTGAAGACTTGATATAAAACATATTTCTGTGAATCTTTAAAACTAAACTTAACGTGTAAGAGAAGAGCTGGGTCAATGTTCTTTTTTATTTTCATCAGCAGTTACACAACATTTTTCAAAGCACCTTGAGAACATTTGGACCAACTGTGTTAAAAACAAATATAAAAGGTTTTCAGGTGAGACTTGAGGGCTGAGATTGAAGTATTGTCTGCTGAAGGACAGCTGAGGGCAACCAGAGGCCCGCCTCAGAGGGAGCAGAACTGCTAAAACTATTTTAAAATGGTCTTTAGATCAAACATCTATATGTTTATATTTTTAGCGACGTGCACAGACGTTTTGCGGGCCATATGCTCAAAGGCAATGACAGGACAGGCAGCAGAATCCGCCATCATTTTCTTAATCTTACTGCCAACTTCATTTACTCATGTGAAAATAAAAGTCTGTTTATTGGCATTTTTTGAAAATGTCAAAAATATGTTTTGTTTGCAAAGAAAAATGTTCAGCAAAACTCCTTAACATGCATGAAGCTGCTGAAAAATATTGTAACATAAAGATCATTTTTCACAATGTTAATAATCACTTTGTGTGATTCTCCTTCACAGAGGAAGATCACATAAAAACACAAAATAAACAATTACTTATATTTTATATATTTACTCCTGTTTGGCCACTTGTGTTTTTCCAACTTGATGAAGGATTTTAGTAGTTGTATATAATTGTGTTGTAGTTTCTTTTATGCTGTATTTATTTTGCTTGTATTTTTGATTGTTTTAACCTTGTTCTGTATTTTCTTTTGTTCATTTTCAGCGAGACAAAATTTCCATTTGACGACAGAAAACAGATGAAAAAAAGCTAATTTTAACGTTAGTAATCAATACATTAAATTAAATGTTGAACGTTTCATCCCCAATTAAAAGGTTCGTACTCTTCTCCTAGTATTATGACTAATTGTCCATTGTGTTAAAATATTTTCCATTTATTTTTCCATCTAAATCCATGGTTTTATCTACCAGAGTGCTGAAAACTCACATGGAAAATGAATTAAATATGTTAAATATATTGTTTTCATAATACAGACGTGTCCATGGTGCTCAGTTTGCTCACACATTTATTAAAAACCCGTTCCCATCGAAACTGTGAGTACTTTGTGAGACAAAATACAAAAGAAAGAGGAGAAAAGGTGTTTGATTTGAGCCACAGAATTAGAATTAGTCAAACAAAATGAAAGGTTTTGTTTTTATGCATGCTTTCTACTGCTGGATACATAACATGACTGAAAATGTGAAGCTAAAACAGTGGATTTTATTTTGTACTCAGCCTGGATCGGTAGCCATGGCAGAGACATTCATTCATTTAGTTGGTTCAGTTTAGATATTTCCCTTGAGGCTCAGATTGTTTGGCTTCTCTCCTTTGATCAATTAAACCGGGGCTCTTATACACCCACATTACACATCGACTTCTTATTGATTGTCAGGGTACAGTGAGATCCCAGCAACAAACCTCATTTGTGATAACAGAGTGCTGATAAGTGAGCACTGGCTGAGCAGTAAACAGAGAGAAGAAGAGTAATGAGAGGGACAGAAGAGGAGACCACAGCTGTAGCTCACCAGCCTCCTCTCAGGGTGAAGAAATGCCTTAATTAGGATGTGAGCCCCCCGCATACCCTCGCTGCTGTCTGTCAGCTACTTTCCAGACAGTAACCGTGTCTGTATCTTACATCTCTCCCAGGGCTGCCAACAAGATATTTTTAAATGGGACTTTAAAACCTTAAGGTGCAGCAATAACCCATGTGTCAAGTCACTGTGTGTAACAATGCATCCAGCATTCTTTAGATACAGTGAGAAACTGGGTCTTATATTGGTTATAGATATATATTTATGTTCTTGTCTTCATGTTCAGTAGGTCCAACAAATAATCTGACTGTCTTGAACTGTGCAGCCCAATAACTACTTCCAGGTATATTCACACCTGAACTCATTTTCAGTTCGTCACTTGTTCACCTCCTCGCCTGCGGGGGTGCTGCACCAAGAACCACTGAAGGAAACAACATGAAAACCTCTGTGAATAAAAATGGAGTGGCATCGGTTTTTAGCGGTTGTCGGATCTCTCTTCTGCAGTAGATGGATATGTTAATGCTTCAAAGCAGGAAGTGGACTAAAACACTGAGCATTCTGGGTAAATAGTCTGAGTCTAGTGTCAGCGGAAGAAATGACTCATGATTTTACCAAAGACGAAAGACAAATTATACAACCACTAAACTCCGACTCTACTCCATTTTTGTTCATATTTAGTGAAGAAATGATTGTTTTCATGTTTTCTTTGCAGGTTTTGTGTCATTTCCTTCATTGGTTCTTTGTGCAGCGCCCCCACAGGCGACTGGGTGAACAGCTTTGTCAAAGGGTGAGAGCTTTAAAATGCAACAAATGTTGAAATGTTGGTCCTGAACTGAATCACGTCTACTGGATTTAAACAGAAAATAAGAGTCTGTTGTCACACACCTCGCTGACTAAAGAAGTAGCCAGACAAACATACATCATCCCAGAATGAGTTTGTTTGAAATACACCCTGTTAGTCCTGCAGATGGATGGTTGTCGTCGTCGTTAAACGATTGTTACATCTCTGACAAAACTGGGTTGTTGAAAATCTTTTGAAAGTTCAGAATTGACAAAGTTTAATCATTATGCGCTTCAAGCCTGTCTCTGATGAGCTCATAACCAATTTTGCCCATCAGCATCAGACAAAACACAGCCGTCATCACAGCATAATATGTGAACAAAGTTCTCATGGATTCTGGGAAGTTCGAATGGGCCCAGTCGATCTGGTCTTTCCCCAGATGCACATACACCAGCAGACGGATCTGAGCTGCCCGACGGCCCTGCAGCCAGCAGTAGTAGACTCCTGAAGGATGGAAACGGTTAAAAAGTTATAAATTATGACACTCATATGTGGCAGAAATGCTTAATATTTCGTGTGAATTTTAAAATGATTAGAATTTAAAAGTGATTTCTACTTTGAAATCAAAAGTAAAATTACCAGTGCACTAGTCCTGACCACAAATAGAAATTCTTCCTTCTTAATTCATTGTTTTATTCTGCTATAAATAACATATAGTTTAATCTGTTTCCTCTCTTTGATATCTGTGTTTAAATGAACTGGACTCAACCATCCAGCTATGAGAAAGCAAAATAAATAGACCTCTACTCAGCTGGTTTAAAGTTGACCTACCCTATAGCTCTTTTAGGTTGCATTCACATCAGTTCTGCTTAGTTCACTTTAATTAAACTCGAGTTTGTTTCTCTAGAAGGTTCGGTTTTATGTGTAATCGAACTCTGATGAGGAACAAAAACCAAACTCTTGAACAAATGTTCGGTTAAAATGAACTCTGGTGCGATTTGAATGAATTCGTGAACGTCAAGTGGAGCGGAGACGGCTCCAAAAGCAGGAAGTGGACTATAGCACAGGGCATTCTGGGTAAATAAATCAAACAATGTGCAAGTCTAGCGCTAACAGGAGAAATGGGTGATGGCATTTTACCAAAGACAAAAGAGAAATCCTTCAACTCTAAAGTCTGATGCCACGCCATTGTTGTCCACATTTGATGCAATCAGTGTCTTTTTGGGGGTTTCCTCATGTTTTTTTCAGTGTTTCTTGCTTCAGCACCCCCTACAGGCGAGGGAGGAACAGGTAACCCGAAGGGTTTGGGTTGTTCGACACAGCGCAGTGAGAAAGAGAATCACTGCAGCCGAAAATCCAACAACCGTTTCAATTTTGGTCCTGAACCGAAATGAGTCCACCAGACTATCGGTTTCATTTTAATGATAAAATGAAAAGGTTGCCTATAAAACTAACTGAGGTTGCACCAGGAGAGACCTGAGCGTCAACAGGAGTACCTGAGTCTTGGGTCTTTGCAGGATCGAATACCAAATGATGGCCAGTATCTACTTTTATCCTTGGATAAAAAACAGACGATGCATTCACAGATCTGTAGATCGGTTTAGAGCCCTGATCCCAGGCCACCACCATGTTGGGTCGGGCTCCAGGGCAACCCAGGGTGAACACACTGTCTGCTGGGTGGCTCAGGTAGAACACAGGTACTGGTACCGGGCCAGATGCAGAACTGTGAGACAGAAACAGAATATAAAATTTATATCAATGTATTCATTGTCATAATGGGAAAAAATAATAGTAGTTATTGTGATGAAGATAGAGTCTAATTGACAGTGTTTGAAAAAAATGAAATTGTTTTCACTTTTTTAGGTCTCAATGTAAAACTACAATGTTTATTGCTGCACAAAAATATGGCATCCACTTTCTTTATAAACTTCACCAATAAACTAAACCCAACATTGTTTGTTTATCTGAATTATTCCTCAGGCAGCTTGTTGCCTAAAACTATTTCTGATTTTCAGAATTACATCCTTACCTGTACCCAAGAAACTCCATCAAAGCGATCAGCTTTGAGGGTGGAGGAGGTTCAGGTGGGCATGTAACGTTGCAGCTTCTGATTTCTATCTTCGGCCCCTGATTTATGTGGCTGAATGACTCTGGGACTCCTTCTGAGCCACAGGAAGCCACTGTCTGATTGGTCACTCTGTAGCGCACATGCAGGAAACGGGAGTGAACGTAGCAGAGTCCGACTCGGACCTGCTCACCTGGAACGCCACAGCGGTCGCACACTGACCAGGGCCGGAAGCTGATGAAAACCTTGTACATCGGGTGGGAAGAGACGACGAAACTGCTTCTATGTCTCCTCTTTCTACGTTCTGAGACCCTGAAGGCATTAAATCAGTTATCATTGGTTATTACAGTGTCGTAACAAAGTTTACAAGTCTGTCTCCTAACCTGGGAGGGAAACTGAGCGTTGAAGCTTCCTGAATGTCCAGGTCATAACCATAGAAGAAGTCTTTATGCGCGGAGCCGCAGATGTAGAGGCCAGAGTCTTCGGGTCCCGCTCTGAATATCAGCAAACTGAACATCCGGATGGAGAATCGACTCCGCAGGTCACTGCTGTGAAGGACCTGACTCGTGTCCAGCAGCTTGTTGCCATGGTTGTCTGTCAGGGCTCTGGTCTCATCAAAGCTGCTCCAGTGTTTTCTGAAGAACCAGACAACTGATTGGACCTGAAACAAAAACAATGAGGAGAATGATGAGAGAACGTAGCCTCTTGATAAAAGATGTTGTTCAGCTGAACCTACTGGAGCTGAACATTTTACTCTCTCATTGGTTCAGCCTCCAAAACCATTTCCATGCAAAGTTGAATCAGGTTTTATTCTGTTTCCAGAAAGAAAAAATGGAAAATTTAATTATTACAAAAAACCCTTTCAGTTAGCAACCATGTTCATCCATTAAATGACGTCACAAAAACTGTAAATGACTTATTGCCTCGTTGTTTTCATGACATAATTTTGAACACAGGATGAATTGTAACTACTACACAAAACTCAAACAGCGGTCAAAGCTAACATAAGACGGTGAAAACTGATATTTTTAATAAAAAGATGTTTCTCTGTTGTACGGCCTAAAAAACTGAACACCAGACAAAAATTACATTTATTGTTACAAATAATAAAATCAATGCAAACTTCTGACTGGACCAGTAAATGTGACTTGAGTTTGGGTTACCTCCTCTGGTTTGCAGAGGCATGGCAGCTCCACGGTTGCTCCGCTTATGAAAGCAGCATTTGTGAAGGTCAGGAAAGCAGGACAGGCTGTGCTGGAAAACACATCCTTTTTCTCCTCCGGAGCCTCAAAGCCCCAGACCACCGAGCGCAGAAAGACTCCAACCAAACATGTCAAAATCACAGAAAATAGCATCAGATCTTTATGATTTTTTGAAAATAACTCAGCAGACTTTCCAGGTGAGTTACAGAATGAATCACCAATTCAAATTTTGGGCTGCCAACAAACGCATATTTGAATCAAAACATATACAAGTAGCTCTTGTAGCTCTGATACAAGGCTGACTTTAAAAAATACTTTCCCTTCAAAAAATTCTGCAGTTTCCTTTTTTTTTCTAACAAATGTGTTCAATTTAGATTGCTATGAAATTTGATCATGCTTTTTTTCTGACATAATCCTGATCACTCATTTTTATGGAAACAAAACAAACCACTTTATTTCCTTCTGCTAAAATAAAAAAGTGGGTAAGCAAGCTTTTGCTGCCACGCTAATCACAACCCTAATACTTTAAGTACTTTAGAGATTTTGCTAATTTTGAACATGTTTAACATGTTAAACATGCAAGTTATTTTTAAATAAGCACATTCTAAAGCACTAATTTACTTGGTCAACTTTCAGTTGGCTAAAGTTTGACATTTGTGATGAAGTCTTGCAGACGAAGACTGTTTACGCACCACTTCCATTTCCTCCCCATTTTCCCAATGACAACATGGTCAATGAGATTTAAGGGCATTATAGAACATATGAATGTCTACATTGAATTTTGACATTTGTATGTCAAATTTGGGGTTGTAGTCTTTAAAGGAAACAAAAACTTTGAAGCCTTTTGGTGTTAGCTTGGAGATTGTTTCTGATTAGTGATAACAATGGATTTATTTGCAGTCAGATTTGACTGACTGCAAATCTGACTGCAAATAAAATTTGCAACCTCCGCGCCACGCATGCGGCCTGCATGCGGCCTGCATGCGGCCTGCATGCGGCGGCCGTGCCACGCTTTCTCTCACTGCTGTTGTGGGAACCAAGCTTGATAAAAAACTGGAACCCTTTGATTTTCTCCGGGTTAAATATTCCACTCTGCAAATGAGGAACCAAGCATAACTCAGATTCCACACTTCAGCGTTCGGTGGCGAGAATTCAGCACAAGTTAAAACAGTCGATTCATCCACCAGCCCTGCTGCAAGCACTTGTTGCTGCAGTATTACACAGGTCTGTGCGTCAGCAGGCCTCCAGCAAAATGAGTGAACAATGAGCAACTCAGCTTCCCGCTGAGACAAACAAGACTCCTACTGCATGATGCAAGCTGTCAGACACAGCTAAAGGCAAACTGAAAAATGATTTCCCTGCTACCATGTGTGTCCAGATGTGTGTATGCATGTATGACAGCTAGCTGCATCAGCTACATGCAAAGAGGCCACATTTCAGTCAGAATGACTAAAAGCATAACCAGAGAAGGAAGGACTTACAAAGTCATGGTATTCTCCATTGCCACATTGATTTCAAATACATTAACAATTATAAATTTAATTCCAAATATATTGTGCCAAAGCCCAGCAATTAATCACTACCAAACAGGCTTTGTACCAGTTTAACATGGTTAAATTTATTATAGGGACTCAAGTATTAATTTAAGTGACAGCAGTCATTTTGTCTGTCCAGTTTACCTGCAGAAGGTTCACAGCCATCTTGGAGATGCTTTTACAATCTCTGAGTCTGATCTGTAACCAAATGCTTGTCACTAATCAAACCAGACAGGAACAGGAAGTGTCTGGTCATCTGAATTAGACACTTCCTGGAGGCCTTCCAATTTTACCAGGCAACAGAGACGAGCTGTTGATGGAAACATAATATTTAAGCAGCATTTGTCTGTTAAGTACAGCATAGTATGTAGACTTTGATTCCTCGGATACAGACTTTATTTGCAGCTGGTTAAAAAATGAGTATTTGCTGTTAAACAGAAGCTAAATAAAGCAAATGTGTTACATTTGAATATAACACCATTAATATATGCAACAATGATTCAAAACATCACCAATAAAGGATTTTATTTTTGACGTTTTTTTTAGAAAGATGCCATATAAACTTGAATGTGAGAATGAATAAGTCCTCAAACTGGCGGATGGCAAACAGCTACTTAAAATTTTAAGCAATTTTATTTCTAGTGGACTTTAGTTAATTTAAATCTATTTGAACATCAGGCTGTTGTTTCATTGGTGCTTTCTGCTCAGCTGCTGTGTTTCTACGTGAACTTCGGACTCTTTTTGGACCGGATACGGTTTGAGAAACAGACGTTTTAAGACAACATTGTCACAGTGCGGCACCAATCTGACAGCTGACCCGTGACGTCTTAAAATGTCAGCGCTTGAATTTGTTTTGATGTTGCTACTTTATAAAATAAGCTTCCTCTATACTGTCTGTGTTACCAGGGCAACAAATCCCACCTTGGGCAATGGTGTTGGCAGCACTACTTTGTAGAAAGGTCAGAGATTTTAGTGTTGGTGGCGGAGGACAGGCTGCCTGAAGCGCAGTCCTTTCGTAAATCACAGTGAGGCATTTTCAGCTGCTGCCAGGAGAAACCAGGTTAGCCCTGCTCTGGATAATTAGCTCAAACAAAAGCTCCCCGTGCTTTATTGTGTTGTAACGAGATCTACATGTAGACATTCATCAGAAACAATGTCATTCCTGAGAACTTTACTGCTCAGTGGTTTTTGAATTCAAATGTAATCATTTTGCTATAATTTTTTTTTATTATTAATAGTTATTCATTGCATTTTATTTGCATTTTGTCTTTTCCTACAAAGGCAACACAATGTCACAATTCCTCCAAAATGAAACTCAAAGCTCGGTTGGACAGTTGCTCCTCCTCCTGCTGACAAACATTCAGTCTTCATGCTGTTTATGAGCAGCAGAGAAAATTTGCACTTCATCCTTGTTGGCCTCATTAATGAGGGGATTGGAGAGATATGCCTTTTTTTTAAATCAAAAATGCATTAGTCAGCTGTTCCCACAGCTTAAGATTTTGCTCTTTGAATAATTTATATTCTTAAAACTTTCCTGAAAATGAAAGTGGCAGGGTGACTGGATGTAGTGCCGTGCTTCTCGCACTCCTTCCACTGGTTCATTTTCAAATCCTCCGTGCAGCACCAACTGTTATGACTGACACAACCCTCTGCAAGTGGCAGGAATCCGGGTCTGCAAATGAAAAGACTCTCCCAGAGCGACCAGCAGTGACTGCTTTATGCCACAGCAGCATCCCAGCACCACCAGGCATGTCAGAGCTGCTTTAACCGTGTCTGAGGAGGAACAGGATCAGGGTGAATAGTAACAAAACTTTCCTCTGTTGCTTCTGCGTCCTCTGGGATCCAAATGAAGCGACGTGGATGTGACAGACGGCAGAGAGAGCGACAACATGCTGCGTGATGCCAAGCAGTTTGATGAGTCCCAGAGGGTCAGGCAGAGCACCAGGAACAGGAGGATTCATGAAGACGTTCAACGTTTTCACGTTTCATCGTAACAGAACCACAAACACTGACGCGTTTTGTCGACACGTTTTGTTGAGATTTTTTGGGCTAGATCAATACTAGCTGATGTGGAAATGGAAGTAAACTAAGACATGGATATCAATACGAGTCACAGAAAAAAGACCTCTTCAATCTGAAGCTCCTGAAGAAAAAGGAGCAACGTCACAGTCTGTGAATAAACCCCATCTGTCAAACCACAGAGCAGTCGTTAAAATACTTCTGTTGGTTTAGCTGAACTGCTGCGGCTCTCACATCAGCCTTCCAGGTCTCTGGGTCAGAACCAAACATGGAGACGCAGCATTCAGCTTCTATGCACCACAAATCTGGAAAAAAACATCCAGAAAACTGCAAAACAGCCGAAACACTGAGTTAAATCAACACCTGTTCACAGCTGCCTTTGATTAAGAAGAACTGGAACATTGATCAATATATTTGATGATTTTGTTGATAGCTTTTGACAAAATATAATCATTATTGTTTGTTTTTTAATTTGTTGCAGTATTATGTTTTGAAGGAGAAAAGCACATCAAACTTTCTTTTTGCTAAAATGCTCTAAATAAACATGTTGTCTGAAACAGAGGAACAATCTCTACATGAATAAATATTCACTAGTTAACCTGTTAAAGAGCAGTTCCTGCTCCGTGTATCTATGACACTCAGGTGATGTCAGTTTCTCATGTGATTTCTAGATAATTGGTTGCAGTAATTTCTGTTTGTCCCATAATTATTCCTCTTGTTGGCTCTGATAAAATGATCACTTCACTTCACAAGAGGAAAGAGGTCACTGTAATTTTTGATATTTTCTTTTAATGGGTCAGTTTTTGTAGCACTTTACCAGCAGAAACCAAACAAACTAAAGGCCTCAGGATTCTGCTGCAGGGCTAATTTACTGGAATACACAAATACCGAAAGTCAGCTCTGCTCTTCTGCTTTTCATGATTGATTTATTACTCCATCCTCTGAGCGAACGTCCAGCTGTCTGTCCATACATCTGTCCTTCCTGGACCCAGACCAAACAGTCCCATCAGTTCTGATGCTGGATTTTAAACAACACCAAATCCAGGTATTCATATCCCTGTCATCAGCATCATCATCGTCGTCATCATCCCCTCCTTCTCCAACACAAAGTTCCTCCAAATGACTGGAATCTCCTAATGAATCATTTAGCCTCCACTTTTCATCATCGTCTCCTCGGCAGAGGAAATTATTTTTAGCATCCAGCGGTGATCTGACATGTTCGGTTTCAGTTGCTGATCTTCGCTCCATTAAGCGCAGCACTCCGCCGCAGACAGATCTTTTGGTTTTGACTAATTAAACACTCGGCCATAAATCGCTCCATCGTGCTCCGCATGCTTAAACAGGAAGGATGAGATGATGGCCGACACCCAAACACATTTTGTTTTGTTGTTTTGTTAAAAATATGTAACAAGAAAAATGTTCTGTGCTCCTGAGCTGTGGAACAAACCTGAAACCTGCAGAAACTATATTTCCTGAAAACATTTTGTTTACAGAAACATTTTGATCTGCAAACATAATAATGAAGTGCTTTTGTTATCCTGATCCATCATTTAACCCCCAGCTTCATGCAGGAGTTTGTTGTTTTTGTAGGTTTTTTCAGCCAGTCACTGATGCAAACAGCTCTGATCTTAGAGAATGCAATCCTTTATGTTGCTCAGGCTGTAAACTGCATAAACATAAATATATATATATGGTGACTTTTCCTCTAAATGCATGCATGATTTATTGACATGTGAGCAATTTCACTTCTGTGCGGAGAGGCAGCGTTTACTCTGGAGTCGTTTTAAGAGCAAATCTTCCAGAATGCATCAAGGCCTAAAAGCTCTGGGTTTTCCCTGTTTGTGCTGCAGAATTGACTGTTGGTATTTTATTACTGACACAGCTTTTGAAGAATTTCTAACCACTTATTTGAATTATTAAATAATAATCATATTTTTTTCACCATACAAAATGCAACTTTAATCAACTCTTGATTTGGTTCCAAAAGCTCTTTTTGTTTTTCAGCTCAGCTGCAGAAAAAAACCATTCCTGTTTCTTTTTGCTTCTCCCTTCGAGCCATTCCTTCTCTTCTGCACCTAATCATGAGATCCAGGCTGTTCCTGATCCGTTATTCATCTGATGATCCAGTTCGACCCACAGCCAGCCTGGGTTGATTTTCCTTTCAGATGAAATAAGCAGCTCAACTTCCACAGTTTCTGTTCAAATGACATTTAGTCCACTGTAGAAATGTTAATTTAATTAAACCGTACGCAGGACCTTCCACCTGTTGCTCTTTATCTTTTGACCTCTGCTGCTCATGTTTCCCAATTAAGTTAAATGTCATTCCAGCATCAAAGAATAAACCTTATTATCTTTTTTTTAATTCAGAAACCTGATTTTTTTACAATGCAGAAGAACTGAGCTGGGAAATTATCCCGGTTAAATATTCAGTTTGAAGAAGTTTGCAGGGATGTATTTTCTACCAATTACAAAGAGACATCTTCAAATAAAATATTTTTAGAATCAAAAATTCACTGAAATTGTGACTCTTTTCTAATTTTACATCATTGTAAGTCTCTTCCTTTGTTATTTTTTTTTTTATCATTTAGCAAATATAACTGCAGGATGCATCTTAAGGATAAAACCAAACCACCCTGCTGTGAAGCAGGTATGAAATAAGTTCATCTATTAATATCCAAACTTTCTTGCAGTGATTCGAAAAGCCCGTTTGAAGTTTTCTCCCTTCTGACTCCCTGCTTTCTGCATATTTAATTCATGAGAGTTTTTGCTGAAACATCCTTACAAAACCTTTCATCTGACCACCGCATGTTACGTATCGAGGCTCCTCTCATTTTTCACCTCTAGCCAAACTTCTCCATTCAAGCCTCCGATTCTGAGGTCAAGCATTTGATTCAGTCGGGTTTTCTCAGAAAGTGTTGTCAGATCGACTAATGGCCGCAGAGAAAACCCAAAATCAATTCTTGGCCTGGACGCTAAGTGTAGCTTTCATTTTGTTTGTGACCTTGCTCCTCCAACGGCGTGTTCCTGAAGGACACACACTCGTTTCATTTGAGAGGAGTGTGTGTCCGGCCTGGGAACACACACTGCCCTCCACTGTCGGCCTGGGAGCCGCTGGCAGTTCAGCCGCTGCCTTCAAAGAGCTCTGAAGAGGAGCTGCGCTTTCATTTCTCACTCTCAACATGGACCATTTGGCACCGCAAAACTCACTCACTGGCCTCTTTATTAGGTACATCACACTGGAGTCTTTTTTTTTTTCCTTTAGCCATGTACTTCCTCACACAGTTGCTGCAGATTTGTTTGCTCTGCATCCAATCTTGTTTTCCCCAAAAAGATGCTCTGTAGGATAAATATTTGGAGGAACAGAATAGGAAAGGCTTTTGTTGCAACAACAGATGTAAATAATAAAGTGGCTAGTGTTAGCTAGCTACTTAATGTTGCTGATCTGTTGACTGTGCAGAAATATGAGTCAGTTTTCTGAATCACGTCAGAAAACTGACCTCTGGGGCTGGAGAGGAAAGTTCCAGATTCATTTCTCCTCTATATTGGAAGAAGTTTTTCTCTTGACACAAGTGAGACAGATGAACCTTGTTCAGTTTAAATGGATTCAGCTCAGATTCAGCTCCTCCTGGGGGACACCATGTTACGTTTGAGAAAAAAAAATCTCTCAGTAAGATAGACAGATGGCAAGAAGCATGGAAGCATTGGCGCTAAAAAAGAAAATCCAAGAAGATGGAGCAAACTTAAGATGTAGTCAAATATCCGAGAAGTTACCCTGTGAGGCTGATGAATATTCACGGCAGGTTTTTTGCGCCGGTATTTTGAGGAGTCTACTTCAGATAAAATGTGACCACAGGCTACAGGAGCTGCTTCTACCTGCGAATATCTGCGTTTTTTATCTTTATCTTCCTCCTTTCCTTCCCAGGAGCTTCATTGCAGTCGTCCCTGAGGAGGAATCTTCCTTCTGCTTCTTATCTCTGTTCTTGATGACTCCAGCGTTACACAATGCACAGTAAGCAGAACCGATCTGCATGAAGAAATGTAAAGTTTTTATGAAACCCCAGGTTTACAGGGAGGTATGCAGACCTATGCAATAAATTAAAAATGTTAATTAGAAGTTATTTCATTCCCGTAACTCAGATTGTTTATATATTTTATAGGTTACTGCAGGTACATTGATGTTTTATAGTTTTATCTCATTTAACATTAGAATAATACATAAAACCAATTGAAAGAACAGTTTAACAAAAACATGGGTTTAATGAAAAGCATTTTAATAATATTTTTAAAGTCAAAAGCTGCATTTCCACTGACCATGAAATTTCACAATTTGACATTTTGAAATAAAAAATTGCAAAACGCGAAGAAGACGACTGGAAGTAGTTGCAGGATGAAGATGCAGCGTGGTTTTTTTTAATGACTTAACTTGTAAACAAACTTATTTATGCGAGATTTGAATTCTTTTTCTTATTTAATGGAAACATTGTCGCGGCAAAACTGTGTTTCTTTGACATTATTTAAAACTAGACAAAGTTTTGAAAACACATGATCAAACCAAAGATCTCATTACCTGTTCTCATATTGACTCTTTTTTCCTTTTTGTGACATAATCACAATTGATATTTGTAAAACACATAATGTTTAAGGACTGGAGATGTTTGTCTTTGATATCTTTTAGATTCAGTCTCAGGTTTTCCGCTGAATGGCCCTATCAGGTGCAGCAGTTTGGGTTTCTAGCCGTGTGTTTGTGAGGGAAACGATAAGCTGCTGATGGCAGATAATCGTTTCCTCCAAGAAAAGAATATTGGTGTTTTCTGCCACATACTGTTGGGCAAAGGAAAGAACTGGTTCCTGTCCAGACTGAGGTGAATTAGTCAGGTAATATTCCTTATATTCCAGGAAGAGAGGGGGAGAATTTGGATCTCACTCCAGGATCATTAATCAGCTTGTTAGTGCATCCATGCCAGCGATACAGGAGTCGATCCTTCTGCAGGGAGATGAATGAGGACAGACTCGCTTCTTCCCCTCGTTTTGCCTCAGGAATATAGACGGAACATTTAAAGCTGTTGGCAGCATCATTACCTGCCTGCTGCTTTACAGCTTCACTAGAACAGAAGGAAAATAATTCCACTTGTTCTCCATGTACAGCCTGGCTTGTTGAAAGACGTACCTGAAACAAACAAACTGTGTCACTGTCATTTTCTAGTTTGGCTTCAGGTGACAACATCTCCCCCAGTGGAGGTTTTAAGCAAAATGCATTGATAAGATTTGTTTAAAAACAACATACTGTTGCAGGAAAACGGTTTATCCATCATCCTGTCACCATGCTAACTAGCCTTAGCATGCAGAGCAGGCTATGCTAGCTGATGTTGCTGAAATGTGCTGCAAAAAACTTGACTTATAAAAGTAGAAAGTAATGTGCACCCTCCTATAAATATTTATTCTCCTGAAGGTTCCTCAAGTAAATGTTACTGAGTAAATGTAACTAGTTTCCACATTCTTTTGAATTTATCATTTTTCCACATTTCATCAATTTTCATCATAAAAACATAATAAAGTAACTCTTTATTAAATGGAAATCAACATTACATTTTGTCAAATGCCATTATCAAAATCATTAAGCAGATATTTATAAAATATATTGATCAATTTTAAAGTTGTCATGAATTAAAGGCAACTTTAGAATCCAAACCAATGGGTTTTTAGTCTTAATTTAAAGGAAGTCAGTGTTTTGGCAGTTGTGCAGTTTTCTGGACATTTGTTCCAGATTTGCTTCTCCAGTTTTGGTTCTGGTTCTGGACGCAGACTGGAAGGTTGATGCAATAGCAACAGGTCTTTAATGTATTTTATAAACTAACAGATGAAATTTAAAGTCTGTTTTCTGAGTGACAGGGAGCTGGTGTGAGGGCCGAGGTGATGCGCTCCACTTTCCTCATTTTACAACTGCAGCTCATAATCAGAACGATGTGAATTTCCTCCAAGCTCCTCATGTTTGGTGATTCTCTTTCCCCATTAATTAAAAAGACCATAATTGACATCCTATCTCATCTGCTAGACCCCATTTGAATCTTTAATTTAGATGCAAATTTCTCAGGAAGGAGAAGAAAATACCCGATATTACAAAGAAAATGCTGAGGATGATAACAAGAAGACAATAACTAAGACAGGGGAAAGGAGAGGCCCTAAGAGGAAAGACATGTTTGATGGATTGTTGTTCATAAAGGAGACTTGGAGACAAGTGAGAGGAATGAATGAGCTTCATGTCTGCAGGCAGAAGGAGAAAGATTGTGAAGAGAGATGGAAGAAAAACAACGATAGATGGGAGTGAAGAGGGAAAACACAGTGAGACAACTGCAGAGAGAAACTCAAATGTAATTAGGAAGCAAATATGGTGAGAGAAAAAACAAAAACAGTGAATAAATATAAGAACAGAGGTCTATATTTATCCTGTCTGTTGTGGTGATGTTAGCGATACAAGGAATGTAATGTGATTCCAAAAAATACTGTAATTTAACAAAAGTGTTAGATGAAGCTTGATCTATGATTGGGTTTAAGATATATTTAGTTGATATACTAAAGCTGTAAAGCTATAATTTCACTATTTATCAGTTTCTTGTAATAAGTATCAGTTTATTAACACACTTAGAGATCACAGATTTTAGTTTTTTTTCATTGACTCAAAGCTAATGTTAAATTAATTTCAGTTTGAAATAGTTTGAAGAACAAACTATTTCGAAACTGTAATTTATTTTCGATCTCAAATTGTGAGATTCAATTTCAAGTCAAAGTTATCTCAAACGCAACAGAACCAACGGCTGATATAAAACCCGATTCTGGATTTCTGGAGCGATTCTCAGAAACCTGAAGAAAAACTGGATATCAGCAAGAAGAAAGACATGAATATTTCATGTAAAAATCTTCACTATTGTAGAAATATTGTAATAAGTGGACAACCTTCCTGATCTGAGTAGTTATTGGGACTTTACCTTCAACAGCCTGTTCAGTAAATGTTGGCTTTTAAAGCATCAGAGAACACTCTCGTAAATCATGAAATAATCTGAGGTGGAATCTAACTGGCATCATGAAGCGTTGATGCATTTTTCAAGCATGGATGGATTTGTCTTGTCTGTAGCTGTAAAGCTTGGTAAGATGGAAAGCAGGGGCAGTTAGATTGTAGTTTTTACTGTTAATGCGTCGCATGACGAACTGAATTTTAATACCTGCAATGACCCACAAACTTGTGAAGTCAGAAGTTCACCTCTGAAGCTTTGCAGGAGCTGTGAAGCTGCAGGTGCTGCAGCTAATTACTGTTCAAAACACTAAAAAACATTTCAGACGGATCAGCTAAAGATGTGCTGGGTGGATCGTTTATGTCCTGTTTTAGCAGCTCACACACACACACACACACGCACGCACGCACGCACGCACGCACACACACACACACACACACACACTCCTTTATCATGCATTAACTGGATCCATTTGTCCAACAGAATAAAACAAACTCAGATACAGAAAATAACAAGATAGGAGCAAAATTGCTTGTTTTTTTTTTTTCTTTTTTGTTAAATAGACAGACTGAAGTTATTCCCATGTCTTGTTTCCTTTTTAGCTGCTCTGGTCCTTGAACTAGGCCGTAATAAAACACAGCGACTGCTAGCGGGACAAATCAGGTTCAGCAGAATCAATTGCCTCTTTAACAAAAACAGGAACAAAACATCATGAGTTACAAATTAGAATGATTAGGAGTTTGGAGAAAATAATTTAAATGAATTTAAAAAGATGTACAATAAACCTGAGACATAAATGACTTGATTTTTTACATGGAAGAACAATTTGGATTGTTTTTGACACTGAATGAACTCATCACATTGAAGGTGCAATTATCAGATTTTTTCTGTGTGAGATTCTTGCAGATTTTCTGTGGAGGATTTTAGCACATCATGTTTGCATGCATAAGAATTTCTGTATGAATCAGAAACTGTAAATAAGGTCAAACGGAGATTTATATTGTGTGTTTATTACAGAAACAGCAAATAAAAAACATATAAGTGTCAGATCACATTTAAGCTTCAATAAGTTTATGTGACCAGACCTGCGGCTCGCTCATAAGTCAACAATCCCCACTTCCCTCATCCATCTCATTAGCTGTCCTATCATGTTCCTGTTTGTCCTGCTGGTCTCTCCGCCTCGCCGCTGACTCTACGTCCGCTGGCCCTTATTGTCTGCTGTCAATCACCAGGCTCTCCGCAGCCCTGCTTGGTATTCCCCTCAGTCGCAACTGTCGGCTTGCTCTCAATCACACGTTTAAACACACAAGCCGCTGTAGCTTGTGCTAATGACGTATGCAATCTCACATAGACTGCAAATTAGACGAGCAAATAAACAGAGGCTTTCACCCACACACTCACCCCTTCACGCACACACACACACACACACACACACACACACACAGAGCATAGCTGCGTGTCCTCGGTGGCCAGATGGAATGAAGGGCGAATGTTCTGGTCACACCAGGCTGATGTCAATGTCGTCTATTGGGTGGCAGATCTATTTTTTTCGGTTATGCAGAGGTATTTTTACCTGCAAAACCTTTCAGACCTCATTTTCTGAGGATTACAGCTTTAAAGTTTTGAAGCATTTTGAAGAGGAACGCAAGCCATTTCAACAAATCACTAAACACAACTACTAATTGTATTATTACAAATTAAGAGAACACAGCAACATTAACAAGACGGAGGAGGTTGGTCTCACATTATCCTGGCATTCTCTCCCTCTGAGGTTCGACAAGCAGCAAAACAGTCAGAACGCTATGAAAAAGATCAAAACCTAGTTTCATAGTATGTCTCGACTCAAAATGTTCTTGACAACAGTTACTACATTTGCATCACTGATAATGTTTATATTTTTGACAAATAAAGTCAAAATGATTCCTGGTTCTAAGCCAAAAGTGAAATTTTCCAATCAGCGATGTCATAAGTTTCCCAGTGGGACAGATCGTCTCTGTTTGGCTAATCGTGCTGCGTTTTCTTGATTTGTAGTTGTGCTTAGTGATTTTGTTTAATGGCCACCACAGAATGCAGATAAATATCAGTAATCTGAACCCATCCATTTTCTAAACCCACGTATCTGCCTGTCTCCAGTGGACACTGAGTGAGAAGTGAACTACACCATGGGCAGGTCACCAGTCCAACAAAGGTCAACATAGACACACACACACACACACACACACACACCCACACACACACACACACACACACACACACACACACACACACACACACACACACACACCTGCATTCATGAAGACAGTTCAACTTAAACACTCTTCATCAGAGGCCTTCCCTAAAAGAGCAGAAAAACAATGACCACAAGACACCTGGACAGCGCTCACACTCATATAAAGATAATCAACTTTGATCATGCAGCAAAGAAATAAAGCAGCAAAACAAAGAGAGAAAAACAGGGTCAAAGGGTCGAGGGTCAGAGATGGAGACAAAAGTGGAAGAAGTAAGGAGATAAAGACAGCAGATGAATATAATGGTTGTGAGACAGTGAAAACACAAGAAGGAATAGGAATAAAAGTGAATGAAAATATTGAAAATGTTTAGACTTAATGTGGGAAAAAGACAAGTTAGATGATGAAGTGAGAAGAGAGTGGACAGGGGGTCAAATGTCAAATGGTTCCCACTGTGAGAGTCATTGAAACATTTCCCCAGATTTCTTCTGTTTGGGTTTTTTAAGCTTTCTGATCATCACTAAGACACACAGTCACTTCCAGATCCACAGAATCAAGACATTGTTTTAATAGTATCTGTCTGACAACATGAAGTAGGCTAAAATCTCATGGCCTAACATGAAGAGTCGATAAAAAAGCAAATCAGTGACTTTGATCAGTTTGGAAAAGGAAAAGGCTTTGAGTCTCTAGTAAAGCACAACTGGAGAAAACATAAAAATGTGGTGAACGTTTGCAGAAGTGATTCGCCTACCAAAGAGTGGATGAATAATATTCATTCAGGAGGTCAAAGAAATCCAGAACGGTACATGAAATGTCTCTTGCCTGAGTCAGGACTAATGTTCGTGATGTAGAAATCAAAAAGACCAAAAAACATTTTCATGTTCCTCAAGACGTTTAGGGAAAAATATTCTGTTTTCTGTGTATGTGTTAGTGGTGTAGTCAAAGTCCAGACAGTGCTTTGCTCTTCTATCTGTTGTGTTTGTTGCATATGTTTTTTTCTATCAATTCCAGCTTTACAGTTCTGACCTTCAACTGCTTTCTTTGCCACACAGATCAATAAAAACACAACTAAATTAAGCCGAGGGGCCTCCAAACTGCTCAGGCTAAACTATAAAGTGTTTTGACAGTTTTTCCTTCCTCTTTGGGAAACACAGCCTCACCAACACACAGAATCTGTCACGGCGTATCATTATCCCGTCACACAACAGGGTGCGAGTACGACCCAGGCTCCTGCAGGGTGCGAGATGGAGGCAGACTGACAGGATTACAGACGGTGTGATGAACATGTTCTGACAGAATATTTTACCCAGACTGGTCTTGCCACCAGTCAGGTTTTGATTTCCTCTTTCGAATAACTGTTTCTGCGGCGCGTATTCAATGCACAACCATGGTAGTATCTTCTCCAGCTGAGCCTTCTGCAAGATAATCCGAATGTAAATGATTTCGACCAGATGGAAAATACATGCTGTCTCTGTTTTTTTCTCTGAGGATAAAGCTCACAGTTGTCTGCAGCACAGTTACTTTGCCTTAGTATTGATTCCCCCCCCCCAAGACTTTCACCATGATTGCAAAATTAGTTAAACATGCATGTAGTCATTTGATATGTAACTGGATCTGGAACTAGAATCCTGACGCAACTGATGACAACAGGAAAACCATCTGACACACAAACAGCCGAACAAGTTCTTACTGTCATCCATACCATTGGTTGGTTTCTCACCAAGTTTCTCTTAATTGGCTGCAAGAATCATCAGTTTATTTGACATAATAAACATAATTCTGTTCGATCTGAATCCCAACAATCAGGTCCAGATGGTGAAACAGCCTCTCCTGGATAATTGACAGTCATTACATGGCATCTCTCAATCGTTCACCATTTCTTATGGTTCAGTTCTGTATTTTTGACTTCGGAGCAGCCAGTGAACGGTCTCAAGTGCACACTCACTGTGTCATTATGTCAACAGCTCTTTATAAAACAGCTGCTTAGCTGTGATAAGTTGGATCTGGGGGTGCTGCTTCGACCTCAGCATTAACACATGTTGCACAAAAACTCTGTCTAGACGAGCAATAAGTGCTTCCACTTTGTGCAGCAGACTGCTCTGTCAATCTAGGTTTAGTCTATCTTTGTAATTAACTTTCCCTGCCAGCCGCTGTAACTTCACACACACACTTGTTCCTCTCCTGAGACAGAGGCTGGAGAAGATAATGGAGGATGGAGGATCCCAAATTAAAGCTGAAACCCGATGCACACAAACTCGCTCATTGATTTGGTCTGAGTCACACTGATAGCACTTAGCTTAGCGCGACCCTCCAAGCTGAGGCGGCTCTGGCTAACACGCTCAGGTGTGACGGGCAGGAGGGAACACGGAGGAGCAGAGGTCCATCAGGTTTGTGTCATGCATTTAAACACTGAGCAGTTTGGAAGGTTATCAGAAATGTTGATCAATTCAACTGGAGTTAGTTTGTTCCTGCTGTAAAAGCATATTCTCCTTGTATTTTCATTTTCTTCTAGTATTATTTACTCCAGTGTTGGCCTTGCTCACCTGTTACTGAACCTTGTTGTGCTGTTACTGATTTAAAGGTGAGGTGTTATGTAAAATGGACTGCGCCTCAGTTCCTCTAGACTAGCGGCTGCAGCAATTAGTAAACACCTCAGGAAACTGCTGAGTTCATCATAGGAGCTACTTGTGAATTTTAACTTCCATTCCCTCATTTACTGGTTTTTTCACTCTCTATCTCCTTTATCTCTCAAATCTCACAATCGTTATAATATAATATTAGTGATTCTACATATTAGCTGGAGCGGTGAAGTATGAAAGATTAGGACGCATTGGGAGGAGTAGAGGTGCAGGAGCCAACTACTATGAGCCGAATTATCTTGTAAATGAACTGAGTTGAATTTATTTCTTCCCATCTAATGACCATTACTCTCAGGATAGTGCTCTCATGTTGAAGTGTATTAAATGAATGAGGTTTTATATGTGGTTGTGTTTTGCATGTAACAGATATAAGGAAGCATTTTGATTTAAATATGAGAATGCTTGTGTCTGAAGTCCTGACCTCTTAACTTCTTGTTTGCTGCTGCCATTTTGATCAACCTGAGCACCTTACCTTTTCTCCTTCAATCAAAATAATTTCCTCCTGAATGAAGGTAAGCATTGTGTTTCGGCTGGACAATAGTGGACCGAGCTACAGCCTTCTCCGTTGATCCGTCTGCAGAGGCTGCCTCCACGTCAGATATCTGATCTGTCACTTTGTGACAAATTACAGGCTCCTTTCAGACTGGATTAGTCTCTGTGGGGGACGCTGGGTCGTTTCATTTCTGTTGGGGATGTTGATCCTGTCCAGATTGGCTCGGCCTGTGTTTTCCACCAACAACCAACATGATGTTTCAGCCTCAAACACACACTGTGTGAAACCAAACTGAAAATGGGGAGAGAAAAATCGAAACTCTGACTGTACTTGCTTGACTGATGATGGAAATTCTGGCACAGATGAGTCAGCGAGCGGTGCAGGCTTGTTCTTTGAGGCACAATACAATTTGTTTTTCTTCTTCTAAAAAGCCAAACATGCTGAGCTTTAAGTGATTTTTACATCGACATGGTTTGATTTTTTTTGCTGAGGTTATTTCATTAGTCATGTCTGACAGAAGCCCATCACTTTAAAACAGCTGGACATCGCTGAGGACAACGACTGATAGTACCGCAGCAGCTGAACAGAACATTTCCAGCCGAGGCTCGGCTGGTTGCTGTGAGCGGCTGCAGCTGTGCTCCCACCAGCAGCTGGATAACGTCTCACATTTGGCCTTGCAGAAAGAATAATCTGGGCTAAATGCAGCAGCTAAAGTGTCACATTATTTCTTCTGTCTGACTAAAACATTGTGGAGGTTTACCACCTTTAATTTGGTACAACATGACAAACGCACCGACTGTTCTTGGAGCAGAAGGGATGCAGAACATGGTGTGTTGGAACACGATGTGATGAAAAGCAAAAGTGGCTCAGAAATATAAAACATTTACATGGCCTTTCATTTTAACAATTTTCTGGAATCATAAATTTTAATTCTTTTGTGCTAATCTGTGTTCTTGCTGCCATTATAAAGCTGGTTTTAAGGTGGAGATCATTTCTCTTGTTTTTTGGATTATTTGCCTTTATCAATCAGGGTGTTTTCACACCGGGTAGTCAAGTACTAGCTTTGATTGAGGACCAAATTTGGAACATTTGTTACATTTTCAGCTCATTTTCACACCGTGGAAAGTTTTCACGTAGTGAAAAGATCCAAATCTTTTGAAGAATCAGTTCACCTCCTCGCCTGTTGGGGTGCTGCACCAAAGACCACTGAAGGAAACTAAATAAAAGCCTCTGAAGAAGACACTGAACGCAACTTCCTTCTTCATCAAATGTAAACAAAAATAGATTTCTCTTTTGTCTTTATTAAAAAAAAACACCAGCCATTTCTCCCTATAGCGCTGGACTTGGGTGTTTATTTTGGTTGTATTTACCCAGAATGCCTTGCACTATTGTCCTCTTCCTGCCTTTGGAGCGGTCTCCAGTCCACTTGGAGTTCACATGTGCATTTGAACCGAACCAGAGTTCATTTTTTTGGTCCACATCTGAGTTCAACCATTCACATCTCCACAAACCAACCGAATTCTCCACACGCCTCTCGTGATTTCTGTTTTCAATAAATCAACTGGCAACAAATCCTGCTACTTTCTACATAGGTGGAAACTTTGGTGACAACATGTGAAACAATTGCCAACCAGTCGGGCAATTCCAGCTCCTGACACACCACCAGAGGGCATGTGTCTGAGTGAGACGGTTTCAGACAACAAAGACATCAACCATGCTTTATCATTTTCACAAATAGGAAAATTCAACTTCAGTAGCCACCCTACAATCCAAGGAGGGCAACACTAAGACAGTTTTAGGTCAAACATTGCAGCATTAAACAAATTTACATGAAAATACCACAACTTACACAGCAGCATAAAAATAGCATCATTAAGGGCCAATTTATTCAGTTTATCTGCAAAAAACGATTGACTTATTGCTTTAAAGTTTAGTTTAATTTAATGTCAGGAAGTGTGTTTTTTTATACAGCATATTGATATGCAACTGTTTGCATGTGCATGTGTTTGCTTGAGTAAGAAAGCTGGCAAATGTGTGTGCACAAGAAGACAGTCGAGCTGAGCTGCTGGGGCGGGTCTGCCAGGGCTTATTCACTGCGCTGCTTTTAGAGATTCTCTTTCAGAGTTATTCATGTAAGATGGGAAATAGATCTGGAAGATTTCAAGCTAGAGATGATCACACGCCTCCCACACTCTTCAAAAACACAGAAATTATCTTTTAATTTAGCCAGAATGAAAAGCTGAGAATCAGAAACCAAGTTAAGAATCAGCTCACAGTTTGTGAAATAAGACTTGTAAATATTATTCAGCACCACTAACACCTCAAGCCATGCCGCTCTGAGCAGAAAGTTGCATTTTCAATTAAAAATCTCGACTGCATGGTGGCATTTGGGGTAACTGGATGAAAAAGTGACAACAAGAGTAAAATATGAACAAATGAGCATTTAAGCAAATCAAAGCAAATTTATTTGGACGGACATTTCAAAAAGCTTTACAGAAAAATACAGAATAAGATTTTAAAATCAGAGGTTAAAAACACAGGCATTAAATCAACAAGATAAAACAAATTAAATACAATGTAGTTTGCCATTCATCAGATTTGCAACACCTAAATGGCCTCTTTTATGTAATACTCTCTTCAAACTGAAGAAAAACGTTTTGGATAAGACAAGAAACCATGTGAGAGTTTGTAAATGTTTCATGTGTTTGACCCAAAGATGCCTTGTGCAATCCTGCACCCGTTGTGTGCAAAGCTTCTGAGAGCTTATCTGCTTCTCTGAGGAGATTCTACTAGATAAAGCATATAGAGGGTTTTATCTGTCTGTTCTGCAAAGCTGCGGTCGAAGTGGCTTAGAGTAAACTTTACACGTCATTCTGCTTTGTCATGTACAGTAGAAGCAAATTAAAAATTGTGCATGTTCTTCATTTTATTTGCATATTGTTGCTGTTTTCCATGACGGCTGTAGGTGACGCTTTGCGGCTTTGATATTTTCACTACCAGTGGCTCCTGAATTGTTTTTTTTTTCAGTGATGAATCACTCCAGGCTCCCCCAAATACAATGACTCAGAGTTTGGTCAAATTACAGATCAAAGGTAACATAAACGCTTATTTGAAGTGATGATAGTACACACCTCTAGCTATCCAGAGTTATCTTGATTAATCACTTTTCATTTTTCTCACCAGCTGCTGTATTTTATTTTATTTTTTTCAGCCAGATTGTTGTGGATCTGTCTGATAAGCTGCCTTTATCCAACTTATGGAATAAAGGCAGACCGAACATGTGCAGCTACATGTAGTGGCTTTTCTGTGTTAAGACTCTCTGTTCCCTGTTAACCTACACACCCAGCAATGTGTTGGGATGTTACCACCAGGTGTAGCTGGCAGCATCTACCTGCTGCTGGGCCTGAATGCATGGCCAGCTTACACCCAGTGCTGCAGAAACCAAAGCCCAGCCATTATACAAGGCTACAAATAAAGATGGATTCACCTGCTCTCATTGGACGCTGAAGATTTCAGGAAGGTTTGAAACTGAGATATTTAACATCCAGATGATCTGCAACATCAGTGGGTCCACAACTGCTTCACATTTTAACAATAGCTGCATTTCTAATTGTGCAATTTGACATTTTGAAAATAAATTTGCTTAACTGCAACATATCAATTTTGATAAAAAGCTTTGGCCTTCGAGACTAGGTGGTTGGTTTATTTGGCCTTATCAAAAAAGGTTTATTTTGCAAAACTGTAATGGAAACACTTTCCTCAAATCACAGGAGTCAAATGACCAACAACCAGATGTTACTACTGGGACAAACCACAAAGAAGAAGACAACAGGAAGTAGATGGAGGATGGCGGTGCTGCATGTTGAACAAACTCACTCGTGTGATTTTAAATCAGTTTCTTAATGGAAACACAGCAATTATATATTTTTGACATTTGTAATGATAACACAGTTAGTGTCTCTAAAACATCCTTTGCCCTCTACAAAGTTTTCACATTATACCCACAAAGTCCAATGGAGTTCTATTAGATGTTATTAAAAGTGAAAGAAAAACTTGAATTTTCCGTGTAGAAATTTGTTTTGGTTTTCTTTTCTGGTTTTCTTTTATGTATTTGCTTGTTTGTTTATGTTCATTGGGTCTAGCCATATTTTCAAACTGGAAAAAAAAGACATTCACAGAAACCCTGCAACCAATCTGACTAAACATTAAGGTGTTTCAACTGAATGGGAATGTATGGCTCAAGTCTTACTGTTAAAATAAAAGATTTTTGAAAACCATTTCTCCTTTTCCTTCCATTTCACAATTAAATGCTAGTTTGTCTGTCCCAAAATTAGAATGAAACACCTACTTTTATTAATAGTTGTAGGAAAGTCAAAAAGAATATGAGGTCAAGAAAATATGAGCAGCAGAGACAGACAGTAATATGCACGTCTGTGCTTTTTGGTGTTGATTGCAATCATTGCATGTGGTGGTATAATTCTTAGTCATGCGTGGGTGTGTGTTTGTGCTTCCTCTTTTGCAAATATGGGCGAAGGTTTCACTTCCTCCTCGACCTGGCAACATCCTCACGCCTGTGGTGAAAGGCAAGAGAAGAAAACAGACGTCTTAACCAAATGTCAATTTCAACTTCTGAATTTATATTTTATTGTATTACTGACGTATCGACACGTGTCAATATGTGTTGTGCTCATTAATAAGCGAGGATGACTTCAAAAACATGAGAAACTGAAGCCGGCAGTGTGAAAGTTACCAACCAGCAGTCACATGACAAGACTTCTCATTTCAACAAATCTTCTCAAACATCTGATGATACAAAGACTCTTTCATTTGGGTTTGTTTTAATCAAAAATGCCTCTTTCTTCTGCATGAAAAATTCAATTCGCTCCACTTGATGCTTTTATTTCTAATCTTGTACAAATCTGCAAATGTTTTCACAAAAATTGTTTTCTTGCTGCTCTTGATGAATCAGTTCATTTGTGCGTAAGAGACGAATTAAGCACAGCTGTGGAGATCAACCGGTCTCATCCAGTTTGGAGTCCTGACTCCCCCACCGCATCTAATCTGCCTGTCCAGGCTGCAGTCAGGTGGCAATTCCAACAGAGGGAAACTGAATCACCGTGATCTTTAGACAAACCAGCACAGATCCAATGAGACTTTCTTAATGCAACAGAGAGAACAAATTAGAAAAAGCAAACAGCATGGCTATAGATGTGTTGCCTTTTGGAGAGAAATCAGAACTTTGGTGTGGAGGATACAAATGAATCCTGATTGCATCTATTGGTCAATATCTCCTTCAAAAATTGACAATTTGCACACCCTTAGTGCAGCGTGTCGACATGCAGCTTTAGTGCCCCCCAGTGGTGCCTCAGAGAAAAACACAAGGCATTCGACAAGTAGTAGCTTCAGTCCAGTAAGACTGAACACAGAAAATGAAAAGTATTTTGCAGAAAAAAGTGTGAAGTCTTCACAACTCTGGCACAGTTGCCAAATGATCACATTACCTGTGATTATTTTCTGTCCACTAGAGAACCCCATACTTTTTTTGCTGTTGCGCTTGAGGAGATATTCTGAGTAATCTTTCTAAACTGTCCAAATGCAAAGTAAAGGTCGTTTTTAGGAACAAAAATGTACTCGATAGCTGAAAGCACACCTGTGCCAGAGGAGATGTGTGCCACTAGATGTGACTCAGACTTATATCACGGATCAAAGGTCAATCTGATAAGAGTCTGGCTGAAATGAAGAGGGCCGGCCTGAACAGTTTGAGTCAGGCTGCATTAGAAAAACAGCTGCAAGTTACGTCAGCCAAATGCTTTCTATGTGACAAAGTTTCTGTTTCTTTCTGACCAAAACCTTTGCAGGCAGATTCAAGGACCTCACAGAAACTTCTCAGAAATGTGATTCATTAAAAACATTATGCAAGTGCAAGATTTTAGCAAAGTTATCTACACTTTCACAAAGAAACTGATTTGAATCTGCCTGCTAACTAACATTTGTGAACATAAACCATAACCTAACCTGACTTATCATATGTCATATCAGCTGTTAAGATAAAAAAAACCTGATTGTTCTGTTTTAAAATCTGTGACTGTTTGCGCTCGTCTTCCTCTTTATTTCTATCTGTGGTATGTGGTGCCCCCTGCTGTTTCACTATATCCCTGCACATCACTTTTCAGCCTAAAAACTAAAGGAGGAATATATGCAATTCTTAATCTGTAATACTAAAGAGGTGTTTAGGAATGTACTTTTATTTCACATTTAATATAAAAGCTGAGCAAGGATTTGTAAGACATAAACAGAATCTTTCTGATCCAGAGATTCCAGCTGCATCAAGTAAGAGATGCAACTTTTCTGCTGCAGATTCAGATTCAGAAGGAAGCAACGCTTCATGCTTCTATTACTCCTTTTATATCATTAGGTGTTTTAGTGACATGTCAGATTATCTTCCTGCAGCCAGTGCTCTTTTGGAAGTGACAATTGTTGTGTAGATGTAAAGATCATTGTAATGCAAATCCAAGAATGAATATGAGAATCAGATGAAATCTAAAAGTCTTTCCAAAGTTAAATTAAATCAGATTTTAGGCACTTCACACAAAGCCTGTTGAAAATTGTGCATTTCTAGTACCTAGAAACAAGACATGACAAATTGATAGATTTTATACTTTACATTGTTCTACAATAGTATGCAATTATTTGTCAGAACCAACTTATATTAAATGTCTGTGAAACGACATTTTGTCACAATTAAAATTATAAACTTTGTATAAAAGCAATTCACAAGTAATTTCATAAAGAAAGTGACAAGAAAAATCTTGACAAAAACCTAATGGAGGATCTGAGAGTAGCTTCTGACCCCAAATAAATTAAGCTACAACAACACATGCTGTTAGTATTCATGCTTAGATGCTTTCAAAGCTAAATTAATTCATGTCACTGCATGACCGTAAGTGCTGATACTTGTAAACGTTGCTGCTATCTTACCATCTGCCTCTTGAAAAGGATACCAGTGAGATTTTATCTGTTTAAATAAAGATTATTATAGCATTCACTTTCAAATCTGACCTGATGTCAGACTGTGTTTCAGACTCTGTGGGATTATGAGATAAACTGTGTCTGCAGCCAATTGTACAAGTGTCTGTAGCCAATTGTAAAACACAGTAGTGGCTCTGTCATGGTATGTGGTTGCATTCGATTATACCTGACATGGATGGTGCTCCTTGATTGGGTGCTTTGTAAATGCCAGCCAATACCATGTCAGGCAGTGTTGAGCCATGATACTTCAGCTTCCCAAGCTGCATTATCTTTTGAATATAAAGATATGCTTTAAGAATAAAAAAAATATGAATAGGCCATTTTTACACATATTTAATGTTACATCCCACAGCACTATGCACTGAAAACATAACTTAAAAAAACAATAAGTAGAAAGATTGTTATTCAAACTCTTACTAGATAACTTTTGAAAAGATAAATTGTGTCTACAGTGCTTATGAGGGAAATACGGATCTAGAAAAAAAGAACCTTTACTAAAGCAAACCCCGGGTCCCCCGCTTGGAAGGACGTATGGCTCGGCGCATGCGCTCTGCCGCCCGTGTCCACCAGGGCGGTGATCTCGCGCGCTCGCTCTCCGCGGGTGTCTCTCTCTCTCTGGGAAAAACCCGAGCAGGAGGAGAGCAGCAGAAGGGGAGGAGGAGGAGGTTCTCCTTCTTCTTCCGATTCAGCGACTGAGTCAGACTATTTGGAAAAAAAAAATTAATTAAATAATAAAATAACCGCACCAAACCTGGTGGTGCGGGGCGGCTGAGGAAGAAAAAAAAAAAAACCTCACACGGATGTGTTTCCGAAAGCGCAGCGGATACCGCCCTCCGGACCTGATTAATGCCAAGATTGTGAGTATCTGCTCGGCTCGTGGATCGGCTGGAACACGGGGAGTGGGCTGGCAGAGTGGGAGCGTGGAAGGGGGCGCTGGTTCCAGTTTAACCTGGCCGCTCTGAGGGCTCCGCGGCGGGGCTTCTCCTCGCTCGTCGCTGCGCGGTGGAAAGGGAAAGGTCGGTCTCCTTGATTCCTTCCCTCCCCCCTACCCTCGTTCCCCCAACCCGCTACGTCCTTTCCTCCCTCTCTCACCTCCTCGCTTTCTGCAGCAGTTGGTCTGTGGGGGTAAAGATGAAGTGAAAGAGGCGACAGAAGTCTCTCTCTTCGGCCTTTTCCGCCTCATTTAAACGCTTTTCTTAATGACACTTGACTCCAGGACTCCAGCGGAGGCGGTTCAGTCTCGCACCTCTTTTATTTCTGTATCATGTAACACGAGGAGCTCATTAGAAAAAAGCACCAATGGCACTTTGGTTCTCCATCAGTTTTATGACATCCTGTCACTTGTCTTGTCGATCGGTTTCTGAGAAACATGAGAAAACTTATAGATCAACTTCTCCGCTTTAAAGTTACTGCCATGCACTCTAACTAAATTTGTGCACCAGTTTTCATTCACTTTAAGGAACTTTCAAAAGGTTTTGCATGTCAAAAAAGAGAAATGTCAATCGGATGAGTTAATTGTTACGCCATAAAGGGAGTTTTTTTCTTGTCCTCAGGAGACATTAGTATGTATTGTAGGTGACCGGCTCATAAAGGGACCGTGTGCACACGTGTGGCTGCCACCTGGGTGCATTTGTTGCTTTTTGTCTCCATAACATCTTCCTGAAAAAGAATGCACATCCGTTTTTTTCTGTTTACTTTCTCTGCAATGTTTCAGATCATCAAACAAAATGTGTCATTAGACAAATATAATCTTAGTAAAAATAGGTTTTTCATTGGATGATGCAAGAGGAGATCTGGCGCTAGGTGAAAACATTTGAGGGTGTTTCCAAATTGCAACATTTGTTACATTTTCAGTTGCTGTGGTTCCCTTTCACACTGCACTGTCAAATGAACCAAACCCTTTACAAAAGCTGGTGCTGCACCAAGAACCACTGAGGGAAACTGAACAACACACTGGGCACAGCGTCCTTCTTCAGAAACTGTTAATAAAAACTAATTTTAGCTTTTGTCGGATTTCTCTTTTGTCTTTGGTAAAAGACCACGAGCCATTTCTTCTGCTAGCGCTACTTGCACATTGATTTTGGTTGTATTTATCCAGAATGCCACACTCTGTGGTCCACTTCCTGCTTTTGGGGCCATCTCCAGTCTGGTTGGTGTTCACATATGCATTCGCATCAGAATTCACTTCAACTGAACGGAGACCTCGGTTCATAGGCCGGCCAGAGTTTGCTTTTTTGGGAGCGCATTCACAGCTCCTTAAAGGAACCAGATGTTCTGGACAGACAAACTAGGTTTGGATTAAAGTGGACTGACCAGTAACTTAACCAAATTTATATCGGGCTTAGTTCAATTTCTGTAGCCACACCGACATTTGGTTACTGCCAGACCTGAAGATTCAAGAATTAATACCTTTCTGATGACATCAGAGGTCTCATAAAGCAATGATGAGAAACAAATTGATTTTTTCACAATACAGTGGGTCCTACTACCAGTTTGGACTTGGTTAGACTTTAAAACTGTCTTTGATGTAGTTTCTTTCCAATCGGTCAATGAATCAAATTGCCCCTTGCTAGTTGGCAGATGTATTTTCTACCCATGCATTTCCATTGCATACCTCTACCAAAAAATGTTGTGATCACAACATTTTTTAGTAGAGGATATGAGAGTCTAACAGTAACTGTAGAGTGAAACATGCTGGTGCCCTTCATGGTGTGGAGCTCCACTTCACCTTGAGGCTTTGGGAATGCAGTAAAAATGTAAGGCGCAACGAAAGCAGAATTACGTACTGTTGGATTTGGACTGACCGTTTAGACTACGTGTGTCCTTCTCCAACCTTTAAGAGCCGTTTTAGATGTCCCTACTCTACAGTTGGATTAATGGCTAAATTAGCTCTTCAGATTTTCATTGACTTCTGCTGCGGCCTGGTCATAAACCCCTCATTTGATTCAGGTTTGCTGAGCCAGGGTAGCATCTGAAGCATTCTTGACCCTGACTCTTGTTGACTGCAGTTGGCCAGCGTTAATGTAGAAAGAATTTTAATGGCCACTTCTTTTTTTTCTTTTAGGGCTATGAACTAAAATTGCACTGAAAAGGCAGTAGAAGGACATCTAATATTTTTATAACTACATACTTAAACCACTGCACATCTGTTTATCTTTGTTGATTTATAATTTAAAAATTAAAAATCAATAATAAATCAGTCAATAAAAATTAATAATGATAAAGATGTACAAAAATGTTAATATCTCACATAATTTTACTTAGTTTACTCTTGTCTAATATTTGCTTAAAGCGTTGCATTGAACATAGTTTTCTTGAGAATTGAGATCTAATAACATTGAAATATCTCAAAGTCGCCCCCTGCTGATAGATGTTGCTTTCACACTTCCTTAAGCAATGAGTAGAACAAAGGTTTCTATGCAGAGTTTTCAGGAGTGCAATTGACACTCATAACTCAGAAGAGTTATGATGCGTTGTGTTTACCTCAGATCTGGCAATGATGTAATGACCGTAAATGTGTTCCAGTTGGGAAAGTCAGCAGGACGTGCAATTGTTTGTACCAATTTATGAGCTACTATTAAACATTGCAACAGCATGTTCACTGATGGATGGATGTGTGTTGGATTGAAGTTTATACATAGTTTTTTCTGCAACTATCACTACACTTAATTGCTGCTGCAGCCATATTGAATTTTTAGGTGAAGGTTGGTGAGAGCCTCCGTAGGTTAAATGCAGACAAGCACTGCAGATGCTGTGAGGTTTCTGTTTGCATTTTCAAATAGAAATGATAAAAGTTGAACTGTGCAAATGGAATATAGTGCCCTCACTATTTGTAGTTCAGTATTAGTGAAAAATGTTTTTTTCATGCAACATATCTAAAATGTTCAAATAGAAACTTGGAAAACTCAAATAGATTGCTACTTTGCACACTATTGGCTTCTACTTGTTAAGCACCTCTCGTTTTTTTGTTGCTGATTGGCCACAAACAGCAGAGATAAGGAAGAACGTAGAGTTTAGCTTTTATAGTCGACAGTTTTCACTGTGCACATTAATGGATATTTATGTTTGTTTGGTGTTTTACCTGTTAAGCAGTTGTGAACCTTTTTAAAAGGGTCTCAAGTATTTGCAGGTCTTAACCAGGAATCCACTGTAGTTGTATTCTCTGCGTTTACAGTATTTATCCGTAGATATGCCACATTTATTACCAGCGACCTGTACCGTCTAAATATGTACAACGTTTCCTAAAAAAGTTATTGTTCTTTTTCTACTACAACGTTTGCTGGTTGGAACAGATCACAGGTCAGAAAGTTGACCTGGTCTGTGAGTTTGTGCCATTTTCTTAGAGAAAACTAAACTACCAGGTTCAGTCACACATCATGCTATTTTTGTGTTTGTGGCTAATTATATGAACTTCAATATCCTTCAAACTTTAAAGTGTTTTGTCAGTTTGGGCATTAACACGCCTTAAAGTTTAAAGCATGTTAATGCCCAAACTGACAAAACAGTTGGAATACCTCATCTCTAGGAATTTGTAGGATTCTTGTTTTAAGCCTATTTATAACCATATAAGGTTAAAGCCTTTAATTGGTTCCTTCTCAACAGGAAGAGACAGAAAGCAGAAACGAATGTGTTGTTGTGTTAAATATGTTTAATCTGAGCAAATAAATCAGATTTTACAGCTGATCTAATCAAAGACCATTAATGAAGTGATACTAGGTGTGTTTGGGTGAAGAAGGCAATGAATTTTGGGTTAAAGAACAGAGGAAGATCTGACGGAGTGGGTTGGAAGTAGCTCTCTTTCAGATTGCTGGGTCTGTGCAGGAGGAACTCCTGGCTATCAAATGTCAGCAGCCATGTCCCTTTATCCTCAGAATCCGTGTTTCTCCAGCTCCTTCCTGTGGCGGAGTCAGATTACAATCACAGCCCAAAAACTGTGAAGGAATTATTAAAAAGTAAAATTAAATTTGTTTGCAAATGTAAAAGTTAGGGTAGTTAGTCACTTTGACTTTTTCAGAACAAAGTAGGTTGAACTTATTACTATTATTAAAGTACCTCTTTGTCATTCTGTGGTGCATATCTTCAGTGACTAAAGGAAAACTAGAAGTATTTTTTTTTCTTGTTCTTGCCAGTTGGTTCACACTTCCTCTTCCTGGCTCTTTCTTCATTTTGTCTGTTACTTACTTCCTCTTTCTCAAGTTGGTCATCTCCTTCCCTCTTCATATCTTTCTTGCATTCTTCTCCTGATTTGCAGTTCTTATTGGTCCTAATGGGTTTGTCTGCTTGTTAGTAGTAATGCACAAAACTGGCCAAAACTCTCAAACCAGTACTGGCTTTGAACGTCAAAGTCTCAATCGGTAGAACACCCTCAAGGGCCGACGTCCTGCAATTTTTCAATGTGCCTCTGCTGCACCACAGCTGAATAGAATAATTAGGTCATTAGCCAGGCTCTGGAGATCTTATCTACACCAGGAGGAGGTAATTAAGCCATTTCGTTCCAGTGTTTTGTACCTGTGGCACATCTAAAAACTGCAGGACAGCGGCCGTTGAGGACTGGAGTTTGACACCTGTGATCTACAGCAAGGGAGCTCAAGTCCAGTCCTCAAGAGCTTCCATCCTGCAACTTTAAGATGCATCTTTATGCCAACAGACCGGGATCAGCTCTGCACAGACCTGCTAACGAGCCATTCATTTGATTCAGGTGTGTTAGAGCAGGGAACCATCTGAAAGTTGCAAATTGGTAGCTCTCAAGATCTGGACTTGAGCATCTCTGATTTACAGGCTTCTTTGAGGTAGAATGTTTTTCTGCCTCGTTTAGTACTTTCTGAATAGACATTTTTAAATTAAATATTTTACAAAAGTCCTTAATGTGCAACAAGTGACCAAAATAAGAAGCAGCAGGCCTATAGGCAGCAGTTCAGTGAAGACTTTACCTTAAAAACAAATGAAAGATTGGATACAGGAGGAGAAATTGTGTTGTTTGCAAGTCTCTGTTAAAGATGCATTTTATATCATAAATTTGTGTTATTTGAAGACAGCAGAGAATCATATCTGCAGTCATCTGTCAGTAGCCAATTACTGGACTGAAAATGAATGAAGTGGTCAAAGTGGTTTGAGACGTTTCAAACAGCGTCACTTTAAAGAACGTTGAGAAAGTCTGACTCTGGAGGCCAAAAAAAGTCTTACTGAGAATATTAACCATAAAAGAAAAGGCTGAAATGCCATTGAACACTGCTTCTCCTCATGCGATTGGTTGGTGCTCTCCAAGCAGCCAATCCAGGAGAGCCATTCATTTTCTTTTCAGCTGATTGGTTAGCCACAACAGCAGGAAGAAAAGCCCTGGATGTTGGCTTCTGTGGCAGTTTTCCACTGTATTAATTGATTTTATGCTATATTTGGTGCTTAAACTATTAATCTGGGCACTTATGCACATTTTTAGAGGGAGTCTGAAGTATTTGGTTGTGGTTCTTAACCTGGGGTCCACTGAATTATTATTTTGAATTATTTTATTCATATTTATGCATGTTTCACAGAAAATTGGTCAATTCTTACTCTATCACAGTCTTATGATTGTTCTAAAACCTAAATGGCAATCAGTGTACTACATTTAGATTTCACTCCTGTTTGTTTTTAATCCCCAAATTTAGCTGCAAATAGTACAATATGCATTTGAGGCCCCTTTTTAAAAAAAAAAAAAAAAAAAAAAAAAATCCTTGAGTTTGTTGGAAACTTGGTATTTTTAATTCCAGCTTTGGATCTTTGATAATTAACCTTTGACACTTAATGATGCTTAAAACTTGCCTAGAAGTGGTACATTTTTGTATATTTATTTTTAAATTTTGTAAGGTGTAAATTTGAACATGAAATGACCATGACTGCTGTAGGATCAGTAATCTTAGTTCACTCAAAGAGTTCCTGCTTTTCTCTTTTCCACACCTTAAGTGTCAGTCATTGTCTCCTTTGGTTTTAGTTTCTGTTCTGTACATAATTGTTTTTCAGTCATCACATCATTTTTAGTTGTTTAATCTTCTTTTCTTGCCTTAAGCAGCAGTGAAGAAGAAAACCAGGTGAAATGCACTGAGATCACTCAGAGGAAAAGTTTTTAAAAAGTCCTGAATTTACCAGGAAGACATTAAAAAGACATCAAAATGTAAATCTCAGCTCATGAAATCTTCTTTGACAGCCTTTCTTTTTCTCCCTAAATAACTTCTGAGCATCATTAGCTTTCCGTATTCAAGCTAATTGGCTTGATGAGCAACAGCCTTGCTACTAATCTCTGTCTCATGGTTTCAATGTGGGATTTTAAAGCTGAACTATCTCTACTCAGAGATTTCTAAAAGCAGCTGCTTTCAAACTCCAGCTTTTAAACTGCTGTTTAGAAAAAAAAACTCCAATTCATGAAGACCAAAATGATTTTGAATCATGCATATTTGATGGACTCATTGTGTGTGATCACCATAAACTTTCATGATTATACATGTTTCTTATTTCTCTGATTTCCAAAATTCCTAATTTCTGAGCCTCAGTTTAGAAACATAAAGTGGAACTTCATGTTAAAAATTCTTAAGTTGAAGATTTGCCCCCCACACATAATCCACTGTGGATTATGGTTTCGATTCCTGGACCTGGACCACTTACTGCATGCCTTCCCTTCCTTTCTCTGCCCTACTGCTGATGAAGGCCACTAGTGACAAAATATTGTGCATAAGAACAAAATTCCTTAAGGTCTGTCTTTTTAACAGAATAGTTAGAAATGTGCAGACACAAGAATTGCTGCTGCATTTTCACCAAATGACGAATACAGTTCCCACATTTTTATTAGTAAAAAAAAAGATTTTTATTGCAAAAGTGGAATGCACACAATACCTGATGACTCAGTATCTGGGAGAAAAGAAATGTCAAACTAAGAGGATGGGTTTGGCATATATAGGAGAGTCATGACTTTTTTTCTTTCTTTTTTTAATTTGCAAAACTTAAATGAAATCTTATGATTAATTGACCACATTTGAGTTGGGACACACATTCACTGTGGCCTTTTTCTTCCCTTTGTTTCTGTGTGTGTGTGTGTGCTGTTGCCTGTGGACACCCATGTTATCATCATTGCATGTTGTGGCTGCAACATCTCTTGCTGTGTGTGTGTGTGTGTGTGTGTGCGCGTGCGCGCACGCTCCTTCATGTGTGGAACGTTTTTTTTGTGGTCATTTTTTATTTACTTGTACGATACATTTGCATCGTTTGTGCTTGTTTGGCAATTTTGCGCGAATTCATGTCTGTGGACTCATTTGTGTGTGTGTGTGTGTGTGTGTGTGCGCACGCGCTCATGCTTGTGTGTGTCTGGGTGCGTGTGTTTGTAAAGGAGAGGTCCGAGGAAGAAGGGGGGATGACATGCATGTGTCCAGCCTGCTAACATCCCTGACGACTCGCACGCTAACAGACTGCCCACCCTCACGGCATGGCGGATGCACTGGTAAATCTACTTCACCTCTTCCTTTTCTTGCTCCTGTTTTCTTCAAATGAGCTGATTTGATGTGTGAAATCTCAATTAAATCCCAACAAAAGGGTTTGCATGTGTATTGTCAATACATTCTCTTTTTCTAACTGCTGCTTTTTAAATGATATCATCACTAAAAGTGTTTCCATTGCAGTTTTACGAACTCAATATGGCCGAAAATCAAATCATGCTTGTACAAAAACTAGTTTTTTTTTTGTTGTTGTTTTTTAAACAGTTTCCATTAAGCAAATTTATTTTTATAAAATCAATTTGTGCAATTCTATAGTTAATAGAAATGCACCCACTAACACCACATTAGCAGGGATATGTGCTCAGTGAAGTTGGGTGTGTATGGCAAGCCATAAGTGCCTATAGTAGTGTCAGCATGTTTGCCATATTGTGCTGCTCTACCAGTGTAACAAATGTTAAATAAATCCCCCTGCATCATCAGATATTAGGTTAATGCTGTAGGTTTCTTGTAAAACGCCACCTAGGGTCTACATTGTGACACCAGTTGGATCGCTGCTTAACATGACATTGAATTTGATGATGTGAATTTTAACTTCATGTTCATTTAGTCAGAAGTCACAGTGAGGCTGCAGATTACACAGTTTTTTTGAATATTAGCTTGTAAAGCAACTTTGTGCACAGTTTTAGCGTATTTATAAAAATACTTGAGTCACTTGCAGTTTATTTTTGTCAGCTGGTTCAGCTGAAAGGCTGTTCATTTTCTTTACATAAAGTGTCAGTCAGTGATTTAGAGGAATATTTAAAAGTTTTATTCATCAGCTTTAAATGTCCAGACCTGCCAGCATCTTGAGCAATAAAGATGTGGACAATGGGGTAGCCATGTAAGACGATCGATCATTTCTAGTTTTGGAGGAGTTTACTGCTTCACATGAAACCTAACGCCCGGTCATATTTGTTGAAAAGTTTTCCAACATGTTCCATGGATTCCAGAGTTTTCTTTAGCGTGAAGATAAGGCAGGTTATAAATTATTTGGTGGTTGTGAAATGAACCAACATTAACAAGTCTAGTCTAGAAGTTCAGATGGAGCTGGAATGTAAACGCTGCCTTTTTTTTTTTTTTACTGATTTGCTTTTATTGATGCAAACAAAGCTAGGCTCAGCCCACATGGTGCTGGCTGATGGGTTGTGTGAGTGTGTTTCTGTGGACACCCAGTCTGATTCATCAAGTTTCGTGAAGAAACCAAGAAGCCCTGTGTGTCACAACGCCTCTGACTGTTTCCTGCCTCGGTGTCTTCATCCCTCCCCGTCTTTTCCTGTTGCTCCGGGCCGCCTCTCGTCTCTTCCTTCTCTGCTGGAGGGTGAGGCATGTCGTCGCACAGAATCAGCACCTGGGAAAGAGCAGACATCGCAAAAAGAGACATCTGTTCGCTCTGTAATTCAGTAAACCCTCGCTGGTCCAGGCTTGAATCGTCTCTCTGGTGAGCTGCTTTACCGCTGAAGTTTTTGACCTCGTAGCTCAGTTGGTGCGCAGATGGATCAAAAATTGTGCCACCAGGATGCAATTAATTGTAGAACCACTCATCCGTCTTTCTTATTTATTATTATTATGATATATTTTGAAATGATATCATTATTATTTAAATTGGACAACGTTCTCTAATCCTTGTAGCTTTGCATTTAAGGCTGATGCATTAAACATATTAACATGTTCCATCAGATTCTCTCTGCTTGGTTCTACATTGTTCAGTTGGGTCACAGCTTTTCCAAGGTAGCTGAATTGTTGTTTTTTTCAAAATATAAAAACATCTCATGTTGTCCATGTGGTTTAATGTTAAAGTTGATCGCTCCATCCAGGAAATGACCACCAGATTGTGAAACATTAACTTCCTATGACCAAATGGGATCTGTTGGCTCTGACAGCAACTTGTTTGAAAAGCTCCTTTTAAAGCTGGACACTTTTTTAAATTTATATTTTGCCAAAGGAGCCAAAGAGTTTGTTTTGGTCCAGCTTGTTGGGAGCTGTGGCCTGGAGGGACTGTGTGTACGTTGCCCCACATTAATGGACTACAAGTTTCTCACATGTGAGAAGCTGTATGTTAATTGTTTGCATTTAGTCCTTAAACAAACTTCTCCTTATAAGGGCTCGAATTGAATGTGGAGGGTGATTTGGTTTGTGGTGAAAAACATAAAGTGTCACCTCGATGCAGCGCTAAGCTGGATTTATGGAGCCACTTACTGCGCATCTGCTTCAATGTGTGACTGTTGGAAAGTGGGACAGCAAGGTGGTCTGTGGGACGTTTTCAGAGAAAAATGAAGAGCAGAAAAGCAGCTCAGCCTGTGTGTGTGTGTGTTTTAATGGGACATTAGCGGAGCTCTATCAGAGCCCAACATGTCAGGGCAGGAGGTTGGAGAAGTTCAGTTCCTTCAACTATTTGTTCCTCTTCGCTGCACTGCGTTTGGCTCCGACTCCCTGAAACCTGCGCTCTTTGGAAAAACAACAAACTGAACTTCTGACTGAACCAGAATAGAATGATCCTGTGCAGCAGCTGTCAGTTACTTCACATGGTTTTATGTCTAGAAAGCAGCCAGTCTCACTGGTTATTAACAATCAGTTCATTCAAATAGCATAACAATAATGTTAAATGATCTGAACATGAAACAGAATTCATTATAAAATTAGATTTCTTAAAATTTTTATGATTCAGGTTTTTTATAGCAGTAAATGTTTACATGTAATTTATTTTGAAAAGTCATAAGTTTGCTAAAAAGGTTTTCACAACTGCAGCCTCAAAACTGGCCAAGTCCTGGTGATGAAAGCTTCAATTCTCATCATGCATTTAGTATTGATTATGATTAATTACAGATTTTTGTTGAAAAATAAAATAAAATCTTCATAATCTCTTGTTTTATGTCATGTAGGAGAATCCAGACAGCTTTTATAAGTAGAACAATGATTTAGAAAATCAAATGGAGACCAGCTTGTCGTTATGAGAAAGATGAAAGTAAGAACTGTGTGTAAATGGTTGTACTATTTTTAATATTTGATGCACAGAGCCTAAATTTGCAGACCTCTGAACTAGCAGATGAAAACAGTCATCCTATTCCAATATGGCTGCAGCAAAAAGTGCAACACCTTAACTTAGGATTCATTAAGCTAAGACTGAAGGTAAGAAATGAAATACTACTAATGTAATGAAACAGTGTTTCCTTCTAGCTTAGTTACAGTAGTTTTTATTCAAAAAAGAATGGATTTTGATTCATTTGATCAATTTAAGTTCTGTGTTTTTTTTACTTCATGTCCACTGATAATTGTAAACGGTCACTTGCCTATTCATGGTTCAGTATTCCAGGATTTGTTTGTTGTTTTGGGGCATATCAGAAATATATGTGAGTGCAGCTTGAGAAGATGAAATACTTGATGGCAGAGCGACTGGAGGAATATTTGCCGTTTGAACTGTTAAACTAAGCAGTTCGAAGCATTTCTGAGCTCAAGTATCAGTGGATACCAGTTGTTTGTACTTCATGTTTAACAGGACTTTAATAGAAACCTGTTTTTTTTTTTTTTTGCTAACTTGACAAACATTTTCACTTTGATTGAATGAGCACAAACTTGTATTTTTACTCCTAACATAGTGGGTAATAATTGTAGGAAACTTTTTTAACGTTTTTTTCTCCTGCTTTTTCCGACATTAAAAAAAAAACACACCGTCGAAGAAATCAAAAAATTTTTGATTTCGACTTCTACATTTGTCTTTTGATCTGTGATCGAGAGCCGTCACTCAGTGGACTGCTGGTGATCAGGTGGAGAGATTATAGATGCGTAATCTCTCAGATTAATACTGAAAATGAGCGCTTCATTACTTAAAGCCTGCTGTTAGCTGCAGCTGTGAGTGGAACGTGTGTGAGCTGGTGGACGGATGGACACGCAGGACCAGAAACAGGCTCCGGCTGTCCGTCTCGCGCTTCATCTGAATTTCATATTGCTCTATTGGCTTGTTATGCAAGCCCATCTGTGCTGCCAAAGCATGGAGGGACAAGAGGTGTGCCAGTTCACCAACACTAAGGTGATTAATGTATAGGTTTTACCATGTACCAGCTTATTGTTGCTGTTTTTCTAAACTAAATCAGATATTTTAGAAAATGGCTTTCCCATTAATATAGGAGAGTAGATCACAACACACTCAACATTAATTCAGGGGCTGAAAATATCTGGAAAAATGTAAGAAAAAGATGAAATTTGGACCAAAAGAATATGGGGGAAGCATCAGTTCATGTTCTAGGACAAAGGTTTTGCTGTCGTTCTTTGTCTTGCAGTCAAAATAGTTCCCATTAGGATTCGACTGTGTCATTCGTAAACAAATGCGGAATGCCATCAAAAAAAAAAGACAGACAAAATGAGGGTACCCTCAGATTTTCCCATCAAGTCTATTTGCAGACACTATAAATGATGGTGTGCATCTCCCCCCTACATAACGCGTACAGAGCATCCGGAAAGTATTCGCAGCGCTTCACTTTTTCCACATTTTGTGGTGGTACAGCCTTATTCCAAACTGCAGCGAATTAATCTCTTTTCTCAAAATTCTACACACAAATACCACATTATGATAATTTGGAAAAAATGTGTGTTTTGCACACAGTTGGGGAAGGATACAGAAATATTTCTGCTGCTCCGAAGAGCCCAGTGAGTTCCATCGTTGGTAAATGGAGGCCAACAATGGAGGAAACTCCAGTAGAAATAATTAAAAAATAAAACCAATTCCATCACAAATAAGTGGGCATTATCTATACCCAGTTGTTCTACTGAAAGATCATATTTAAGTTTGAGATGCATTCAGTAAGTTCCTGTGTTGGTTGGTGATAGATCACTCAGATTTCATTGCTTTGCTTAGATTTTCTGTATTAGAGATTAACTAATCTTTCACTGTTTTTTTTTTTTTTTTTCTTTTTGTTTACATTAAACTTTGGATGAACTTGAAATGCTTGTTTGCTAAATGATGCCTCTGCTGGTAATTTTACCCCTTTGCCACTACAACCAAAAACGGTTTTGTTGGTTTTATGCCCGACTTATTCCAGATATAAAGTTTTTTTCATCGCTCATATCTGTCATATGTCAGTTCATTCCTGCGGCAGGACGTTTCGCCACTTTTCATCACACTTCACTTTTTAAAACAAGACTGCTCACAAGACACAGCTCTTCTTCTCTTCACTTATAGGTATTCTGTGCCTTTAATTAAGTTATCTGTCCTTTTAGTTACCTCTTGGTGCACATATGTAAATTATCTCCATCTAATTTAAATGTCATCTAGTTTAATCAGCTTAACATTGCAATCCACATCCCTTTAAATGCACTCACTCTGAAAAGCCTCATGGAGTAAAAGGGGAAGTGATGCCTCTGATTACACAGGATTTTGTTTTCTTTCATTTGTCATCTCTTTACTTGGTTTTTGTTTCTCCATCATTTTCATCACAGATGTTTTTCACCCTTATATCATCTTTCTGGCATTTAAAACCTTATAATCAGTGTTTGTCCAATCACTTTCCAAGAGATAAATGTACCGAGGTTTTGTCCTGCCCTCATTCTGCTTCACTCGCTGACAAAAACACACAGAGGCAGCAACATGATATCTCTGTGTTACATAAGATGGGGTGTGTGATAAGTGAAGGTAAGGGAGTGCCCTATCTTTTCTCTGACATATCAGGTAAACTTTGTGCATGTGTGTGTGTACATAAACATGACTGATTATGTTTGACTTTTATGCCTGCCTGTGTGTGTTTCTGCAGTGAGTAAACTCACACAGACTCTTCTTTTAAACAGAAACTAAAAAACAAAGCTTTCACCTGTGTTGTGATCATTGGACGGTACTTTCCTCCCCGTCTTTGTCTTCACAAACCTTTCCTCATGAATTCCAAATGAATCCCGATGGACTGAAGTGAATGTTACTCCTTCACATTTTGTAGACTTTGTGCTCTGCTGTTGCTTTTGGAAGTCTTCAAATGAACAAACCTGCCATCATTAAACAACATATACCTAATGTTTTTCAGGCGATAGAAGACTGACTTTGTAATTATCTTTATGTGTCTGAAGGTTCAGGAATGATCACTAGTTTCTAGCTGTTCTTGCTAAAACTCTATGCTGACTCTTGTTTGCTCCTGCTTGTTTTGTTGGGGGGGTTTTTTACTGATGGTAATCTGGGTTAGCAGGAGTATGGAGGTACTCAGAGGGGCCCCAGGTTTGAATCTTGTGGTACCCCACATGTGATTTCTCTTGGCTCCATTGAAATTTGCATATTGACTTGAAGAAATCAATGTATCACATCATGCTTAACAGTTTTAAATGCTGCACAGAAAGTACCAACACTAACAACCCTTCCATAGAATCATAGTTTTGATACAAACTGACCTGAAGTAGAATCATTTTACTTTGATTCAATGTTCAGATGGTGGGGGGGAAAATGCTACAGGTCCTTTCATGCAATGTGTGAACATCTGGTTTCAGCTGTACATGTGAAATAACTTCATATATGGGTTTCAGGAAACCCTGCTAGTCTAAACCAGCCAACACTTCCTGCCTGCCCACACGTCTTCTGTCTGTTTAATGCTGCACTTTTGATTGTCAATGTAATTATTTCTAGAGGGCTAACGATGCCTAAAACTCACAAGACGAAGCGAGCCACAATATTGAGTTCAGGAGAGATAAGACAGGATTTAAATTTTACTTTAATCAAAACTGTTCCGATCAAATTCATACTCCAATAAAAGCCTTTATTCTGCTTTTATATACGTAGCCACAAACTGATCAAACCTTTTTATCTCTTCAGATGTTTGAGTACTTAAACTGTGTAGTCAGCAGTCCAACATTTACCTGTTGCTATTGACAGAGTGCAGTGTTATTGTGTTGCTCAGCGTAACCAGACATTTATCCATTGTTTTTCTGCTTGTGTGTTGAAATCCAAAATTCTGCCAAAAGAATGACTTAAGTACATTTGTAGCACCTTCAGTTACAACTTCATCTGGAAAAGCCACTAAAGATCTGAAGATGGCAGTCACTTCAGAGAGAAAAGTTTGAAGATTTAACAGTTTGATATCTTGTTACCACTAATTTCATGTGAAGGAGTTTCATTTTGCTGCCAGAGGCTTAAAAACTTGAAAGGTAACAACATCCCGACCAGACCGACGGTTCTTGGGAACTTCCTTTGATATATTATTTCACTATTAGTCACTTGTATCTCATGTTGATGTTTTTCTGTATTTAACGTATGATGTCTAAAACCTTTTGGAAATATCATGTACCTTTTCACAGCAATTCACTCCAGCTGCTGCTGTGATTGGTTCTGGTTTATCTTCTGCAAAGAGAAGAGAATCTGCTAAGGACAAGAATGACAGAAGTAAAAATCACATAGTTGTTTTGTCCTTATCTAATATGTGTAGTAAGTGGCAAAGGATGCACACTTATATCCTTAAAAGTCCTGCAGGTTACCTTGAGAGAAACTTTATCCTGTTGTGAACAAATATTTAAAATCTGAACAAATCAAGCGAGTCCATATTCCAAAGTCCATCCATATGCATTAGGATCTGTGTGTGTTTATGTGTGATCACAGCTCAATCACATGATGCATCACACTGCCTAGTCTGTTTCCATACCCACTCTCTTTCACTTCCTCTGTAACATCATGCTGCTCTTTCTCCCATTTGTTTCTCCAGTCCTCTGTTTGTAAAATCTCCTGTTTTCTTCTTCCTCTTTTAGACTCCGGTTTATCTGTCTGTGTGTTGGCCTCAATCATTTTTGATTGGCACCAAAAACGATTGGTGCCAATCATTTTTGGGCACCAGTCCTCACTTATCACTGGATCTTTCCCCTTCCAGTCACTAGTGCTTGAGTTGAAAATGAGGGAAACACACATAAAATTGTTGCTGCTGTTCATAATATTTTGGTGCTGTTTTGGTTCAAACCTAAAGTTATTGTAGATTAGCAGCTTTGCATCGTTTCTGACCTTTTAAAGGAGGTTAAATTGTGAAGAAATGCCCTGAAGTCATTCAGTTGTAATTCCGATCTTTAGGCTTCCTCGGTTCACATTTTATTATATTTATTACATCTATTTATATCTTGTTCTGAATCATTTTTGACGCATTGTGTTGCACGTTCTTTGTTTTTAAATTTTTACTTGCCTCCTGTGTTTTGTCTCCAAAGCTTTCTAAACTTTTATTTAGCTTCTGGGCAGGGATTCCTTTTGCAGACCCACAGATAATGATACAAACTGTAAAAAACAAACTTTTAGAATGTTTTTTTACTCATGATTCATAATTATGCATTACACTTAGCAGACTGCCACTTTATGTCTTCTGACTTCATTTGGGCACGAGTTGGGTTAGTTTTGCAGCAGTGTCCTCCACTGACAGCTGGACGGATCTTTTGGTCTTTACTGTCTGTTTCGTTGTGAAAGTGGCTCATACAACCGTCCCGTACGACACGGGTCCTGGGCTTCCTTCAGTTGTCGGCCAATGGGACAACAGTACGGTCCGGTTAAGGACAGGAAAATGTAACCGTTTGTCACAATCACAAGACTTGCTAGTCACATTTGTCATCGCACTAGTGTGACGCAACATTACCGTTTAGATGTAGCCCTACTGTATGTGGAAACGCTCTCCTGAATACTCCTGCAGTACTGCTCAGTGGAAATTAGTTAAATTAAATAGAACCTGTCTGACAGAACAGTTCTAGTTATTGCAAAAAAAAAAATAAAACTCTAAGGAGCTTTTTGCAAGCATATGAGCATGACATGCAAGGAAAGCCTTGTTTCGCTCCATCATTCACCAGATTGTCATGGGGGTTCCCCAGGTTTCCCAGCTCAGAGAAGAAATATACACCCTCCCTTTGTACAGGACACAAAATGTGTCCTGTACAAAGGGAAACTGGGAAACTGAAACTGTGGCCTCCGTCTCTCATCCTGACTGATTTAATGACCACTGAAGATCAGGGCTTGATCAGAATCATCTCATCTGCAAACAAATGAGCCGAAGAAAATAAAGTGGAGGTTTCCTGATGAGACTCTGCTGTTCACACTCCCCCCAAGAGACCCTGATTATGAAACCACAAGTAGTCACTGATGTGCCATTTCATGGCAGGATGATTTACTGACAGGAAAGGACCGGAAACACCAATTTCTGTTACACTTTGTAACTTTATACACTTTTTTTCCCCCACAGATTCAGCAAAGGTGCTGATGTTGTAGTTGTATGTCTAAATGACGACTAATGGCCTCCCAGATGATCCACTCACTATTCAGATTTTGACTTTTGTGGCTGTAGTTTGAGCTTTAGCTTGTTTTGGTTTCTGTTGCTTCTTCATTGTGCACACCGAACCCCTTCTTACAACCCTCATCACAAAACGCAAGTAGTTTTTATTTCTGGGTCTGATTTGATCAGGAGTATGTGATCAGTGATCTCCAGTTGTCTGATTTTAAAAACGTAAAGTGAAATTTTCTGACAATTTTTTTTAAAAATACAATTGAACAAGTTTTAGTTCATGTTTAGATTTTAGTCGGCTCAAAGCTGAAGAGTTGCCACTGTAACAGAAGCGAGCATTACATCGGGCGTCCGTCTCTGTGCAGTACACAGGTCCGATTCCAGCTGAGCAGGAGGGTGGTGAGCCGGCCATGGGGGGAGGTCGCAGCGAGACCTCGGCTCTGAGCGGGGCAGGAGAGGCCCGGGGATTGACCACTACCCAGAATTCCCAGCGGCCCAACGCCTGCTGTTTCTGCTGGTGCTGCTGCTGCAGCTGTTCATGGTAAGAAACAAGCTGGCACACGCGCACACACACACACACACACACACACACACACACACACACACACACACACACACACACACACACACACACACACACACACATAACCAACATGTGCTTCAGTCATAAAACACTGAGGTAGGAGAGAGAAGCATGGATCCTGTTATCCCAGCTCTACATCAGGAATGAAAACTGCTTAATCACTGGTGAAATGAGCTCATTAGCATGTCGGTAACTTTAGCAGGTTTTGTCAGCAGAATCAAGAATCTGCACTTGCAAGCTGCATTTCAAATGTTAATGAGAAACTTGGCTGTCAGACTTCAGAGAAACTGATTCAGATGTTTACATTCAGATGATCAGATTTTCAAAATGCATTTGTGGCAAATGCAAAACAAAGACTTTGTGAACTTGCACATTTATTTTAAGAGGTGCACTGACTGCAGCTTTATAGTCCAGTTCCTGTTTTGAACTTTCTAAGAATTAGAATTACCAGCATGCAGATTTATAGTAGCATGATAGCATAGCAGTAGAAAAGAAGAAAGAAATCAACAATTATTCTCCGTTTGTCTCCAAGCAAGCTGATTCTTCAATGGAAAACCTTTTGCTGTTACAATGAGGAACAAACAGACCCTTAAATATCTACCTATCCATCAGACAAATGTCTAACATTTCAGCAAGCTGTTCAAAACCCTTATCACTCTCCAACTGGTCTCCAAAATAAAACACAAACTTGCAAATTACTTTATAGTAAAGGGTTTGTTTTGCTCAGTTTATGTATTTAACTGCAACATCAATTCCCTACAGGTTTGGTTACCTCTAATTTTAGAGGGAACCACTTGAAGTTGATGGTATGCAACCATGTTGCAGGATTGCAACATGGTTGCAATAGCCGTCTAGAAAAAAGGGATGGCTTCCTGAGTCTTTGAGAAGATTTCATCTGGTCTTCATCTGCTTTAATATCTACTGGCATCAGAAACTTACAGAAAGGAAGTCATGTTAACTGAAATGGTTATTTGGTGACATTAGCAATAAAGAGTTGTAATCTGCAGGAGGTCGTGGTTGTTGGTTTGCTCTTTTATTTTATTCTTCTTTCTCCCTTTGCATCATAAATGAACCCTAGTAGAAAGACGACTCGTGTAAATTATAACCTATTTGTTTGAGATTGGGCAGTAGAGTACATTTGACATTATGATTCATCGATATACAAGGTACCATGCAAACATAACTGAGCCATTGTCTCATGTAGTTGCGCAGCATACTGAGCTCACTGTAGCAGCATATTGAGCCAAATGGATCGCAACATGAGCAGTGCTAACATTAGTATACAAAGCAAACGGTAGCTAGCTGAGATCATGTAAAAACATTATGAACTTTAACACTCACTGTTTACTTACTGAGCTGTCTGTTAGCACTGAACCGGCACACCGGTTGGAAAAGCACAGGTTTCGTTTGAGTTGAAAGCGAACATTTTGTGGCTTTTCAGTCATAAACCAGTCCAGGATATGCTTGACTTTCAGTCTTCTGCTTGCATGTTATTACATGTTTCTTAATCCT